>NC_056668.1:25675178-25985357 GCF_018350195.1 Panthera tigris
CAAACAAATAAATAAAAAGGCTTTCAGAGGCGAGACTGGTACTGAAATAGGGCATTAATGGAAATACTTTCTTTATAAATATCATTGAAACTCTTTATTTTTCCTCCATGCTCACATTTTGTCACTAAGTAAATAATAGTGAAACTTTATAGTTGGTAGAGTAAAGCAAGCCCTTGGCTCAAGAAACCAGAATCCTATGCCTTTCTCTGTGATACTTAGTGGTGGGACCCCAGAAAAGCAATTTCCCGTTTTTGGGGTGTGTGTGTGTGTGTGTGTGTGTGTGTGTGTGTGTGTGTTGTGTTTAATTTTAATTTATTTTTGAAGAAGAGAGATAGAGCATGAGTGGGGGAGGAGCAGAGAGAGAGGGGGACACAGGATCCAAAGCAGGCTCCGGGCTCTGAGCTGTCAGCACAGAGCCCAACGCGGGGCTGGAACCCACAAACTGTGAGATCATGACCTGAGCCGAAGTCGGACGATCAACCAACTGAGCCACCCAGGTGCCCCTGGATTATCGGCTTTCTAATGTCTCCTCCACATCCAGGAGTCTAATCTATCAATTCTAAGACTCTAAAGCCTCTGGCTGAAGAACAAGCCAGCACTAACACAAAGCAGTTAGCATGTTTGAGCCACAAAAGAACAGATGAAGATGAAGAATTCCCTGCAGGGCTCTGACAGCAGAATTTTGAAGAATGGATAATGCATACTACGTCCTGCTCCCTTATCCAACACAGAACAGGTTTCTCTGCCAACAGTTCACCCCGTAATCACCACTCCCCTATCAACATCTCCTCACTGTCTACCAATCATGACATCAGTATTGATACCACTGCAGTTTTTGATAATAGTATTTATAGCACAACTACTGATATCTTTTAAAAAGCAGTAATTCCATTTAATTTCCTGAATTCTAAATATGATTACACTGGATATAGTTGCTACAGTACTGAATCACATTTTTTTTTAATTTAAACTACCACGTGAAAAGAACATCTAACCCATCCCAAGTATGAAAATGTAAGAAAATAATTTTCTGTCTCTCTTTCCTGATAAGACCTACTGTCTCTAAATTACAAATATAAATGCCAATTGACTCAAACCATGCTCTGTTAACTTTTGGAAAGTAAAAGAGGAAAATGAGCTAATTTCCTATGAGTGAGCTAAACTTGTACTCTTTACAATAGTAATTTTTTTTTTACTTGTAGTAAATGCTGTAATCTATCACTTTGTGTACATTTTCCTTATTTATTTAGCTCATATTTATTTGATAAATGAGAATTTCCTCAAGCTAATATTCCTAATCAAAATCCATTATTTTAATCAAAAGTCAGAGTATAGAATTCTTTTATAACCTTTTTTGAATTCCAAATGCTCAGGTCTTTTCTGAATGTGTCCCCATATTACCAAACATTTGTATAGACACTGAGACATGCTGAGTGATCTCAGTATCTATAATGATAAAACCAAACACTTAGCAAACTGAGTACAGTTGACTGGAAGGTCCCAAAACACACATATTTTCCATTTCAGCCAAGGATGCACTGTTTTTCTATTTTTACTGCATAACCTGGCTTTGGTTACCTCTAAGAGTACAATCATTAAGATGCAGGAGGTTTGGAATACCTAATACCCAGGACTAAAAACTAAGGACAGAAATATTTTGTAGCTAATTTTAGTAAACTCCGTACCTTCCCTTTTCTTTTTTTTTTTTAATCTTCCTATCTCTTTATTTCCTTTTAGTGAGGGTGATTGTATCCTTAACATAGAAATGAGTGTTTCTGTTTCATGGGCAAGAAAGAAAAGACAAGTGAAGAAACTCAACGAGAGGAAAAACATCCATGGAACAGAGCAGTGTCATCCAAAAAAGACAAGGAAGTCAAGCTAAGTACCCCAATTTTGCAACAAAACAGAAGAAACAAACTAAATCACGCAGGGCCAAGAAGGGGCCTTCACATTTAGTTCTGAGAGACCAATATGCAGTTCCCCAACATTCAAAGACTGGACTGAATTTTCCAACTTATAATCAAAGGCTCAGTACTAAATATACCTGCCTTTGTTATACTGCTCTCTCCTTGCATTTATTTCCAGCAAATTTAGACAAAGTAAAAAGCATCTTAGGGGCACCTGGGTGGCTCAGTTGGCTGAGCATCAAACTCTTGATCTCAGCTCAGGTCTTGATCTCAGGGTCATGAGTTCAAGCCCTGCATTGGCCTCTGTGCTGAGCATGAAGCCTACTTAGGGGGGAACAAAAGGCATTTTAGACTCTTACTTTCTAACTTCCACCAGGAAAAATCTTAATTTTGGTTTTACAGTTATCCCTATTTGAATCCCTATGGTTCCCAACACAGGATGCTTATTCTTACCAACAGTCTGACAGGAACAGATGAGCATCTGAATTCCTTTTGCAAGCTGGCTCTGTACACAGATACTGAACAAATGCTTTTGAAGATAATGTTATTGGAAGAGGAAAGTTTAAAAAGTAGTAGAATACCAGGATGTATGAACAGTAGTGTGGCTTGAGAGGAGTCAGGAAGCAACCTTTCCTTCTTGGCAGTGGTCTGACCCTAGCAGAATCCTGTGTCCAGTCTTCACAGTTCAAATGAATGTGAAGAAATGTGAGAGGGGCTAGAAGAGAGCAAAAAAGTAAAATACAATGAGGGAAAAAAAAATTCAGAACTGCTATTTGGAAAAAAGATTAAAGATACGAAGACTGTATAATCTGGAAAAGCAAAGCCTTTGGGGAAATTTAATTAGAAGAGTCATAGCGAATAAAAAGTCAACCAAATTATTCTTCATCTTGACCAAGGAAACAATAAGAGAAAATGTGCTAAAATTAGAATGAGGGCAACAGAGCTTGGTTAGACACAACGAAGAAACTCTTGGCCTTGACATTGAAACTTTGGAATACACTGCCAAAAAAAGAGTGGTGAAATTTCTTGGAAACATCAATAACAGTCTGTACTAATTGATGAAGGCATTTCTCTGCTGCAAGAAAAAAAATAAATCAGATTAACTTTAAGAAGTCCCACTACTGGGGCATATTTAAAAGAATTTAGCTACCTAAAAAGTAAGGTCAGATTAAAAGTTCCCTAGCCCAAAACATTTTGTTCACAAACAAAATAGGTCTCTGACACCTCCGAGTTTTATTTGATTACATTTAAGCAGCCTGAAGTTTGCATTACAATTTTTAAAAATTATTTTTATGAAGTATCCTTGTCTCTGTTTCTTGCACCAGAGTGTTTTCAGCAACCAGGATGCTTTAGGGTCCTGTGGTTATTGAAAAAAGACAAGGACATTCTGATTTATATAAAAAATATGAGATATCCAAATTGACTTTCTGATCAAGGCTTCTATAAGACTATTTCCCATTTCTATAACCATGGCCCCTTCTCAAATTAATTTCCTTCACTTCATTAATAGCCTACCTTGTGTGTTTTTCTAAGTCCTGAGTGAGCAAAACATGGAGGAGAATAAAAGAGATGAACATAAGAAGGAAGCAAGAACAAGATCAGGAAGTATGAAAGAAGTAGCTTGAACTTTATTTGGATGGGATGGGAGAGACATTAAATGATTCTGAGTAGAAAAGCTACATAATCCAGTATTTATTTTATTGAAATCATTCTGAAAGTGTGGAGAGTCTAAATGAGTAAGGGGAGACTGAATATGAGCTACGATCATGGCTTAAATATGGCACTCAAGATGGAGCATGTAAAGGGATTCCAGAAATATTTAAGGGGCATCGTGATTAATTGGATCAAAGATAGGGTTAGTGAATGAGGGAAAAATCAAGGACAATTCTCAATTATCTGACATAAAGAAAGACCAGGAAAGCAGAAATGCTTCTTTCTCACTCACTCAAGCCCACAAGCTCCAAGGGTGGGAAGATTGCTAGGAGTTATATGAACTCAAATCCTTATTCTTTCTGGATCAAAGGTATTCAGTTGCACAAATAGTTGGATTGCCTTTAACATATTTCTGAAGCTCTTTTCTGAGATATCCTTGTTTAATCCTCAAAACAGTCCCATAAATTATTTCACAAATGAAGTCCCAGAGACACTGACTATAGAGTTAGTAAATGAGCACATAAGCCTAGAATCCAAATGCCCTGACTTGTTACACAGCACTTTAAGTTTTTGTAAAATCCTATTCCCAAAACTCAAGTGATTTTCTTCTCCCTAAAATACATCATTGCTAGCACAAATCAAAATTGCAACTATTCCGAATCTTATGTGAATAGTAAATCCACTCTTTATCTAATTTTCAGGTTTCGTGGCAACTCTAAGATAAGCTGCTCTGGTGGTTTCTGCACTAGCACTCCCCCAGAGACTGTCTATAGAGTCATCATGCAGAGTTTTAATTGAATCTGCCTAATACCCTCCTGGAGATTAAAGGTAAGTGTTTCTAAGAGGAAAGAAAAGTAATAGAACAGAAGAGCTTAGGGTCAGGTTGTACAATTTCAAGAGAAAGAAATAGAGCAATCATATAGCATTTACGTTTATGGCAATAATAGCACATACCCTAGCACAAAAATACTTAATTCAGGGCTTATTCTCAGGGAAACTTTCTCAGAGATGGACAACAGGAAACCAAGAACAGCCATTCAGTCATTCGCTGAATGCCATCTACGATCATGAAATGAATCTCCTGAAATATTTAATTTCATGACTTCAGGCAGGTAAGATCAAGGGAAAGAAAAGAAATCATAATTATTGTTAAACTGGATGAACTCTGACTCAACTGACCAAGGTGGTAGGCTGAAAATTCCTTAGAACTGTTCTTTTGTTTAGAACACTGTAATGACAGGTTTACTTATGAAAGAGAATATCAAATGGGCAAGAGTTTAAATAAAGAAAAAAGTATATCTTCCGCAAAATAAATTAACAAAGGTATTCTATTCTCCCTTGGCAGACAAGGGGGACTGGGATTTTATGTCTTTGAATATTCTTTTTCTATGCCATTTACTTTCTTCCCTTTTTGAGGTTCACCAACTATATGTATAATAAATTAAAATTAATATATAATATAAATTATAATATAAAAATTATTGTTAATTAATACATATTATTTCCTTTGTGTTCCTTAGTACAATATATTCTACAACCATTTTTATGTCTTTGTTCTATCCTCTCTCTGAGATTGTATGTTTACCACGAAAATTTCAGTCATGTAAGTTTTCATTTTTAATTGCTTCTAAATGTGGCTTTTATCTCTACATTATACTTTCCTGTTTGGCGATATTATTTACATACAATAAAATGTACCAATGTTCCATGTACAGTTGGATGAATTTCATGGATTATATTCAGCTATTCAGACATAACTATCATGTAATTGAAGATATAGAACAACTCTGTCTGTTCCTGTAAATCCTTTATGCCACATGTTGAGATGCTGTGAGATGATTCCCTTATGAGTCTTAGAATCCCTTTTGTTTAGCTGAGAGGGTTTACTGGGTCTTTAAATATTTCTAAGATTTTAACAAAACATCCAACAGTCACATCTTTGATCTTTACCCTGAGGCGATTTCTTACTCTGAGAAGCTTTTCCAATCTGGACAAATTGGGGATTAATTTTATTTTCCATTCAGGCAAGTTCTGGGTCTTATCACCTCTAAATTCTGCCTGCAAACTGAATAATCCCCATTTTATTTCCTCTCTGTCTTCCCATACTTTATCATATATAGCTAAGAGAAGTCAATTGATAAATTCGAAATCTTGCCTGGTAATCTTCTTAGCTACAATCATAAACTTATAGGCATATCCTCTATTTTCTAATTTATTTCAATAACAAATTTCGTCAGTATTTTCACTTCCAACAATAAATTCACTTTTTTCACATCTTTGCCACTTTTTCAGCCACTGATTGCTGACCCACAGCAAAACCAATATTATATATTTTAGGCATTATTACAGTAGTACCCCACTTCTAGTATCAATTTCTATATCAGTTATCTATGCTACATATTAAACAATTCTAGTATTTAGTGCCTGAAAACCAAGCCTATTCTATTTCTGTGTTATACTGTGAACCAGCAATTTGGGCTGAGCTCAGCTCAGTGGTTCTTCTGCTTGTCTTCCCTGAGACCATTTATGTGCCTGGACTGACCAGCACTGGGTATCCAAAATGATCTTACTCATATGATTCACATGTTTGGTGGCTGGTGCCAGCCATCTGCAGCATCTCTGTCTCCAATTCATCTCTCAACCTCATGGAGGCCAACCTAGTGATCAGAAGTCTCACCCCTCACTTTTGCCACACTCTTATTAGTTAAGAAAGCAATTACAAGGCCAACCCTGATTCAAGAGGTAGAAAATAACTCCATCTTATGATAGGAGGAAGAACAATGTCATGTTGCAAAAAGGATATTCACAAAGTGACAGAAGGAATTATTGCAGCCAACCTTTGCAAACAATCTGCTACTTCCCACAAATGTTGACATGTTGTACTTTCATTATCACTCAGTTCAAAGTATTTTTGAACTTACCTCTTGACCTCCTTTTTGACTATGTTATATTTAGAATAAATATTTAATTTACAAATATTTGGGGATTTTCTGGTTATCCCATTTTATAGATTTCCAATTAAATTCATCCATGATAAAAGAACATATGTGATAAAATCCTAATTCTTTGAAATTTACAGAACCTTGTTCTATGGCCTTGCAAATTGCCCATACTGGTGAACACTCAAGGTACACATGAAAAGAATATATATTCTATACTTCATTGAGTCTAATGCTCTATAAACATCAATTAGGTCAAATTAATTATAATTTTTAGTGATATCAAAATCTTTACTTACTGATACTTTGTCTACAATTTCTCTCAATTATTCAGAGAAGAAATTTATTAGGTTTCTCCAGAGAAGCAGAACCATATATATATTTTTAACGGAGGCTGAGAAGTTGATAATTTGTATCTACAAGCAAGTAACCCAGGAAAGCCTGTGGTACAGTTCGAATCTGAGTCCAAAGGCATTGAGAACCAGAAGTGCTGATGGTAGAATTACCAGTCCAAGTTTAGAATAACCATGTCTTGGCTCAAGAAGTCAGGCAGAGAGAAGGAGTTCCCCTTCTCCACCATTTTGCTCCATTCAGGCACTCAGTGGACTGGATGATGACCTCCATACTGATGAACGCAATCTGCTTTACCCAGTCCACTATTCAAATGCTAATTTCTTCCAGAAACATCCTCACAAACACAGCCAGAAGGATTTAATCAGATATCAGGGCACTTCAGAATTTTTATTAGGATATTGTTTTAATCATTCTTTCACCAGTTCTGTTTTCTCCTTGGTCTGGGGACATTTCTCTGCAGCGTTCTGTGTTAAGAAGTCAACGTGCCTCAATCTAAAAGTTCTCTAGGCTACTATCTGAAAACACCTCACCCTCACTTTACTCTTCCTCCCAGCATTCTCTCTTAACAAGGAGGTAGAACTCAGATGTAAGAAACTAGTTATTATCACATTTCCCTCTTTCGTTTGGAACTTTGTTCTATTTGCTGGTTGCCCATCCATCTCTCTGGGTCACATCACTTTAATCAAATAATAGTTGCATGGTTCCTTTCTAGACTTTAACATTCACTTTACTGTTTTCTGCTAAAAATAAGAGAAAGTAGGTTGGCACTAAGCACGATCTCTCTCATTTCAGTCCACTTTCCATACTATTTGACAGGTTTGTGACAAAGTTTGGGGCTTAGGAATTCAGCCATTTCCTTTTCCACTGAAAATAAAGAGGAATCTCACTCCTCCCCAGCCATTCCCACATATTGGTTTTGTTTCTTTGACAGTTTCTGAGCAAATGAAATGGGGAAAAAATGTCTTTTATCTACAATTTTTAACTAGAAGTTCATTCTTCAAAGAGACATATAATATTTAACTTGCAACTCAAAGCCAAGGATGTGACAGAATTAGGTTGCATGTCCAGAATACATATGTTTTTACACTTCGCACCCGGACAATTTAATCTGGAAAACTCTTTGAGGCTAATGTATTATCTAGCTTTACTGTGCAGCTTTCTAGAAATCAGGTCCCAATGTTAGCTAAATTACAACTGAGAACTGGGAATCCATTTCCTTCCAGAAATTATTCACAAGAAGAAACAAAGATTAGGTTGTTTCAAGTGGCTTCGTGTCTCCAACATGTCACTGTTGCAACCACCACTACCAGTGCATTCAGGGTTCATAAAACCTGTAAAGGCTGTTTGTTCCCAGTAGAAGAGTTCAGTTAAAAGTAATCAATTGCTGGGCGCCTGGGTGGCTCAGCCGGTTGGGCGACCGACTTCAGCTCAGGTCATGATCTCGCAGTCTGTGAGTTCGAGCCCCACATCGGGCTCTGTGCTGACAGCTCAGAGCCTGGAGCCTGTTTCAGATTCTATGTCTCTCTCTGGCCCTCCCCCGTTCATGCTCTATCTCTCTCTGTCTCAAAAATAAATAAATGTAAAAAAAAAAATTAAAAAAAAAAAGTAATCAATTGCTTTGTAATATCCAAATTTAGCATACCACAGAGTTATATGCCCCCATGAAGCATTTTTTTAAAATCACAATATTCTAATTAATCTGAGTGATTTTTCCACATGCACACCCACTAATACATTCCAAAAATGAGAAATGCTTTTCACAACATTTACTAAACATACACTAAGCACCTTCCATGTGAGGGTGAAAGGAGTACAGTTCAAGTCCATATTTCCAATTTAGCATTAAGTGAATTCTTTTTTATGCCTCCCAATTTAGCAGGCAAAGGAGAACTCTAAATGTTTCCAGTCTGTAATGAAGCAACTGTAACTAAGTATTTTTTAGGTGTAGAGGGTTATTCTTATCGGACAAAAACAGAAATTTCTAAAACAGTCAAAGAGTCCTTTTTCATATTTATCTTTGGTCAGTAGAGGCTAACTAATTAACTCTTAGTGAGTTTACCTCATATAGAGTAAGGTGATTGCAAAGAAATCATTAAATCTCCATTTCTAAGAAGTCTGTCTCTGTGCCCACCACTTTCTTCCCACTAGTTACTGCCAGATGGATGGCAGCAAAGAAAACATGTTTGTCACCAAAAATGCAGTTGGGGGCAGGGAGGATATATACCAAGAGCCTTTTTAATGGTTATATAAACCTTGATCTCTAAACTCTGCTCTTTCTAACCTTGGAAAGGTCAAGCATCCTTGTATCTCAAAAGGAAACTACAGGGACAACATAACCCTCAGGAGCATAATATTCTGCATTAGCTGGTAACATCCTTTCAAGACTAATTTCCACACCAGGACAAATAAACATACATAGTAAAGAGAAAATTCCACAGTTCTCACATCAAGAATTTATGGTCCCAAATGAGCAATTCAATTACTGGCCTAAGGAAGGCTCCTTTGAAAATAAAGGCTCCTTTGGAAAGGCCCCCAAAATTGATTTTAACCTCTGACTTCTCAAGTTCTCCACCTCATATCAAACAATATCAGGTCCTCACACACAAGATGTTGCTACAGCTTCTAAGAGAAAAAGATAACAATTTTTCACAAGCTCACTTTCATCTCATTCTGCAACCTGCTCATGACACCCAGGGAGAAATAAAAATCTGTCCTCCACTTATCTGGTAACTGCCCAATTTCTCAGACATTCATAAACTCTGCACCAGAGAATCATCCTGCTTCTGGCTGTTAGAGTACATCATCAGAGTTGTGTAAAGACAACTCACAACACAATCTTCAGGGTCCAAGATTTTTAAAGATACCTACAAAGTCACTTTTTCCTTTCTACCTCTTCCTTACTAGTAGGATCTTTGTTTTACTCAATTTGAATTGGGCTGTGAGCCCTAAGCAGTGGTCGATCCAGGCTGCAGTTGTTACCTTTCTTCTGTGCCACTTAAATCATCTGTCCTCCATCCTCCACCTCCCTAGGAGCAATTTTCCTACCCCAGAGAGTACAGTATATATTATGTCAGGTTCATGGTGAAATAACTTCACCGAAAGGTTGCTGTCAATGAAGGAAGGAAAAGCCCTTCTTCTTTATTGTCCATCAGATCTATCATGGCACATTTCCTGCAAGCATTTTTGTTCCTGGTTTTGTTTTCAGCAAATCCTATTCTAATATAATTGGTGCCCATTTTTAACATGGATATGAAGGAATTTGGTGGGTACCCATTGTAATACTGGACCAAACTCTTCCAGTTAGAAGTACTTCCCTTTGTTTATATATTTGCCAAGTGCAAAGAAAAGTGTTGCCCCGTTTTAGTCGAAATAAAAGAGGCTCAGTACACTTACTGTGCCTGAAACATCATGCACAGCAACAGAAATAGGTCCAACCTGCAGTGCCTTCAGAGAGCCTACTGTTTCTTACAAACTGTGGCATAGTCATCAGTAAGTCTGACATCCAGATCTCAGAATGCAACCCAAAAAATGAAGTTCAGAGGCTAATGGTCTGATGGAGAAGTAACATAGACTTCTCTTCTCAGTAAAGACCCAAAATACAGCATTGTCTTTGTTTAAGCACAAGTGGGATCCTAACACCAAACCACCCTGAATTTGTCCTCATGTATCATACTGAGCATCCTATGTAATTATTCTTCCACTTGGAAGCTAGGACAGAGAATGGAGAAGTCCATTACTGGCATAGTGTTAAATAACAAAAGGTGTGGATCAGCTGTAACCTTTTGGCAACTTTAGTTGAGATGACAAAGAGTCAATATAGGCAAAGAATTAAGATTACTGAAAAATAAGCAAGCTCTGTCTCTTGTACGCTCACTCTCTCTCCATGTGTGTATGTGTGTGTGTCTGTATATATGCTTATATATATGTATCTTAAATCATTCAGACTGCTGTAACTGAATACCAATGACTACGTGGCTTATCAACAACAAAAATTTGTTTCTCACAGTTCTGGAAGCTGAGAAGTCCAAGATCAGGGTATTTATCGACAGATTTAGTTTCTAGTGAGAGCCGCTTCCTATTTCACAGTTGTTTTCTAGCTGTGTCCTTATATAGCAGAGAGGAGAGGGAACTCTCTGGGGATTCCTTTTGTAAGGAAACTAATCCATTCATGAGGGCTCCACTCTCATGACCTAATCAGCTCCCAAAGGCCCCATCTTCAAATACTATCACATTGGGGATTAGGTTTCAATATATGAATTTAGAGGGAGGGTGGGGATACGATTATTCAGTCTCTAGCAATATTTATATAAACATATATTTTTTAATTACACAGGTAAACCATGACTACATATTAAAGTATTAAAACTTTTCAGATAAGATCAAAATTCCTTTCAATTGACAATTTGGCCTAGCTTGTCCCTGTATCTCCCCAAAGATAACTTCTACTCTTATAGCTTCCATTCTCATCTTCTTGGAACGCTGCCACCTCAGTGTTATGAAGAAGGCCAGGCCACCTTACCAGAGGATGGGTGATCACATGGAGAACTGAGGAGTCTCAGCCGACATCCAGTACCAACTGCTGCACATTTGGGTGAGGACAACTTGGACCCTCCAGCCACAGAGAAGCTTTCAGATAACTGCAGCTTGAGTGATCCCAGGTGAAACCAGGATCAGACTCTCCCAGGTTACCAACCTATGGATGATGACAAATAATAAGCGACTGCTTGGACCTGGGAGGTTTCAGGTCTGTTACACAACAGATAACTGAAATCTATCCTTTGTCCATTTTCTATTAGGCTAGTGATTTCTCCTTCTTAAGTTGTCGTTTTAATTTTTTATTCTGAAACCTATTCCTTCTTAATAATAATTTTCACAGATAACAGGGTTATTGCAAGGAACTGGCTTATGCAATTGTTGAGGCTGCCTAGATAAGACCAAAATCCATAGTGTGGGTCTCTCCAAATGAACTGAAATTGTAGTCCATGGCATGGAATTTCCTCTCCTTCAAGGAAATTTTGGTTCTGCTCTTAAGGCCTTCAAAGAATTAAATCAGGCCCATTCACATAATCTAAAATTACCTCCTTTACTTAAAAGTCAGCTAATTAGGACTTTAATAAGATCTTCAGAACACCTTCATAGCAGCACCTAGATTCATGTTTGTTTGAATAATGGGGATCAGAGCCTACCTACCTAAGTGGACATATAAAATCGATCACTATACTTGTTTTTAAATTTATATGGTGTCTTAAAGAAACCCTTGTGCACTATTGTTAGGAATTCAAAATGGTGCAGCCACTGTGGAAAACAATATGGAGGTTCCTGAAAAAATTAAAAATAGAACTACCCTACAATCCAGTAATCTCACCACTGGGGACTTACCCAAAGAATACAAAAACACTAATTCAAAAAGATACATGCACCACTATTATTATTACAGCATTATTTGCAATAGCCAAATTATGAATACGACCCAAGTGCTCATCAACAGATGAATGGATAAAGACGTGGTGTATATATATATATATATGTATATATATATATATATATATATATATATATATATATATACACAATGGAATATTACTCAGCCATAAAAAAGAAAAAAATCTTGCCGTTTGCAACAACCTGGATGGATCTGGAGGGCATAATGCTAATTAGAATAAGTCAGTCAGAGAAAAGACAAATACCATATGATTTCACTCATATGTGGAATTTAAGAAACAAAACAAAGAAAAACAGAAGTAAGCCAAAAAACAGACTCTTAACTATAGACAACAAACTGGTGGTTACCAGAGGGGAGGGGGGTAGGGGGATGGGTGGAACAAGTGAAGGGGATTAAGAGTACACTTACCACAAAGAGCACTGAGTAATGTATAGAATTATTGAATCATTATACTATACATTTGAAACTAACATAACACTGTGTGTTAACTATACTAGAATTAAAATAATAAATGAATGGATGGATGAATGAATGAATGAAAATTTATATGGTGTCTTTAGTCAACATTAAGATTTTAACATCTGCTCAGGTCATGATCTCATGGTCATGAGATCCAGCCCCAAGTCTGGCTCTGTGCTAAGTGTAGATCCTAGTTAGGATTTTCTCTAGCCCTCTCCCTTTGCTCCAACCCCACATGTTCCTGTGTGTGTGTGTGTGTGTGTGTGTGTGTGTGTGTGCGCGCGCGCGCGTGTGTGTGTTTGTTCTCAAAAATAAACAATAATTTAAAATTTTAAGCTTTTAATTCTAATGTGATATGATTTATCAATATTCTTCTTTATGTTTTCTGATATTATGTTTAAAAACCATTCCTTTTGCCCATGTTTCTAAACAAATTCTATTATATTTATAGTCTTTGTGGGTTTGTTTGCTTTTTTAAGGTCTTTATATTATTATTACGTACTTTATCTACCTGCATTTTTTTTAATGACTGGTGTATGGTAGGAAAACTAACTTTTCTCCCAAAATGGATGGCCAAATGTCCCAATGTGATTTTTTAAAAAATTAACCTTTTAACCATTCATTTGAAATGCCATGTTGCTTATAAGTGGAGGTTTCATTGGAATATTATTCCTGTTTTTCACCTTTTCATACAAGACTTGGCCAATATTTCCTTCACATTATGAATCAAGATCAATTCATTGATCAGAAAGACAGGGCAGTTGTGCCATCCTGAGTATTTAGAGGAGCTGATGCCCTGCTCCTTAATCTGTGTATGCGTATGTCGGTTAAGCATTAGAAACAAGCTTTTTGGATCATACAGAATGGATTATTGTGAAGGTATTACTGCTGTGTGACTCTCAGTATAAGAAAAATAAGAGTGTGGCTCAGTCATTAGCATCTGATTTTGGCTCAGGTCATGATCTTACTGTTCATAAGTTCAAGCCTTGCTTGGGGTGAGCTCGAGCCCAGCATCAGGTGAGCGTGAGGCCCACTTCAGGTGAACCCTGCTTCTCTCTCTCTCTCTCTCTCTCTGCCCCTCTCTCACTTGCACTCTCTCCCTCTCAAAAAGAAGGAAAGAAAGAAAGAAAGAAAGAAAGAAAGAAAGAAAGAAAGAAGAAAAGAAGAAGAAAAAGAAAACCCAAGACAGAAGAATGAAGTGGGGCAGATAATTATGCAGAGATAAGAAATGGCAATCAGTCCATGCTGGCTTTCTCCTTTCTTATCCCAGACCCTCCAGAGGCTTATCTTCATTCTGGTCCTGAAGTCCCATGAAAAATCTATTAAGGCCTTATTAATAGTTCCCCATTTTATAAATAGAATGAATACACTTTTATTGCCATAGATGTCCTCATCTTATTCAAATGGAAGCTCGTTGGTTTATTAAAAAGGCACACGAGAGAGAAGCTTACTAGATACAAACATTCAGTGAGTCTTGGGAATCTGATGGTGTGCTTTACAACAGGAAGAGTTCCTATTAATAAATTGAATTATTTAAATCACAGATTATTAAAGAGTTTCTACCTAGCTCCCAACAGATAAACTCTGATTTCCCGTGGTAACAACGTCATGCTAGGTATTATTATTTTATTTTTTGTATATATAAGACATATCAAAAAGGTGTATAAAACATAAATGTACAGATTTATAAAGTGACACACATGTAACCGACACACAGGTCAAAAAACAGAATATTAGCAGAACCCCAGAAGCCTCCATAATGTTCCCTCCCAATTACTATAGCCCTCTGCTCCCCAAAATCAGTCACTATGCTTTCTTCCAGCATTGTAATATAATCTTGCCTGTTGCCAAACTTTATATAAATGGAATCTGGAACTACTGCCTTTCTTCTTTTCCCTAATATATGTTTCTGAGATTAATCCACTACAATTTGTAGCAGTAGGTCATTAATTTTCTCTGCTATAAAGTATTTCTTTGTATGAATATAACTCAATTTATATGTTCACTCATTGCTGATGGAAATGGGATTGTTTGTAGCTTTGTGGCTATTATGAATAATGCTGAGATCAATATTTCTGTAATATCTTTTGGTGAATATGGGTATGAGTTTCAGCTGCATTTTTACCTAGGAGTGAAATCCCTAGGTCACTAGGTTTGCTCAGCTTTGATAGATAACACCAAACTGCAGGACTACTTACATTCCTTTCTGGGCCCAGTGAAATGTGAAGTTTCAGAGTCCCTTGTTCAAAAATTATTAAGAATTTCAAGACAAATGGTAGACCATTAGAACAAGGGGGCGGCCCTTCCAATCTCAGGGCCCTCTCTGATTACATAGGGCACTCACCCACAAAGCTGGTCCTGCTAAATCATATCCCAAAGTAGTTGTACCAATTCATACACCTCAGTTTGTCATGTTGTTTGGATTCATGGAATTATTAGGCTTACAATAGGGCCACACATTTCATGATCATAAGAGCTGGCCCTAGAATTCTCTCAGGAGAAAAGCTTTTGGGAAAAGATCTTGTTTGACAAAACTCATAGAGTAAAGGGAGAGATTCTGAAAGAAAAACCAAGGCAACCAACATGAATACTTGGTTTTATTCATGGGACAGTGTGAACAATGTATTTCCTTCTGAATGGAGTAGGAGAGGTAAGTGACAAGGTGCAGAGAAGGGAAAAAAAAAAAGAGTGATATGAGTTTGGGTGGTGAAGAAAGCCCAGTGGCAGACTTTTATGAATAAGAGTTTGTAATGTTCAATTTTAGTTTGTTTACATTTACAAACTGTAAGCATTTCTCCCCATCTCCAATAAATAAATTTTCAGGATTGTGTGAGGATAGATTCTTTGTAGATATTGATAAGGAGCAATGTGTCACATTTAAACAATGCTTTTTTAAAAAACAAAATTAGCGTAGAAACAAAACTGCAACAGAGGCAATAAACTGGAATCCGAGGTGCCTATATGTCCGTATGCCCTTGTGTATTTTTGGAAGAGCTTAGACTTTCACAAAGCATAGAATATGGGTTTCAGCTGCTTTTATTTGAAATCAGGGGTTGGGGTGCATGGGTGGCTCATTCGGTTAAGCATTCAACTCCTGGTTTCAGGTCAGTTCATGATCTCATGGTTCATGAGTTCGAGCCCCACATCAGGCTCTGCACTGACAGCTGTAGAGCCTGCTTGGGATTCCCTGTCTCCCTCTCTCTCTGCCCCTCCCTCACTATCTCTCTCTCTCTCCCTCAAAAAAAAAATAAATATTTTAAAAAATGATAATAAAATCAGGGCTCATAAGCATTATAGATAAGTAGTAGTTAACGTACTTCCATATCAATTCCCAGGCATAATACACACTGCATTGGTTCTCCTCTAAATAAATGTAACATGAAACAGGAAAACAGAACTCTGCCTTCTTGTCAAGATAGAACAGCAACCATTTTAACACTCAAAGGTTCCAGTACACCAGTGGACACTGGGACAGCCCATACGTGGGGCGGCAATCCTGCACAAACATGACAAAACCCAGTGGAAAGACTATAGTGCCTAGGGGGATAAGATGGTGTCAACAACTAGTTTGATCAGCGAGGACCTAAGCAGTGATCAACCACATTTGATGAAAAGCAACACAGGGCGCCTGGGTGGCTCAGTCGGTTAAAGCATCCGACTTCAGCTCAGGTCACCATCTCATGCTCCGTGAGTTCGAGCCCCGCGTCGGGCTCTGGGCTGATGGCTCAGAGCCTGGAGCCTGCTTCCGATTCTGTGTCTCCCTCTCTCTGCCCCTCCCCCGTTCATGCTCTGTCTCTGTCTCAAAAATAAATAAACGTTAAAAAAAAATTAAAAAAAAAAAAAAAGAAAAGCAACACAATAATACACATGTGTGGACTGAGGGGGAGGAGAGGTATTTTCAGAGAACTGTATTCCTCAATAACAAATGAAAGTAACACCCACTAGAACACAAGTTATACACATTTTAGGAGCTTAAGAAGCTTCAAGTTATACTTTTTCTGATGTTGTAGGTTGGTTCTGTTTACACCTCCCAGCTGGAGTTTTTCATTTATCTTTGTATCCTTGGCCTTTCACATAGCACCTGGCACATATTAGTCACTTAATAATGATTGCTAATTACCTGACTGATGAATTAAATGAGGCAATAAACTTTTATAAAGAACCACGAAAAGTTTTCTACCAATAAAAGTTATCTGAAATACCTAGCAAAATGAAAGGTGAGAAAGTAGGAAAGTTACCCAAAAACTAAAAGCATAGTTTATAAACAGTCAAGTGTAAAAAAATAAATCTAGGCTCCAGTGGTTAGAGAGATGAATTTCAAGTCAGTATGAAGATTATCAGAACTGCAGGAATATAAAATGTGTCTGTGGGTAGACATTGTATTTTTATGAAAAAACAATGACAACCAATCAGAAAGAACTCTAAGTATGACTTTGGGCAAATAACTTAATCCATAAAAATCACAAACCTGGATCACCCTCACTGTGAGCTGTTTCTGCCTGTCTTCAGGTCACTGAACACTATTGCGAGAGACAGAGAACTATTCAGACTGTACACATTACAAATCCATGCAGTCTAACTTCAAATGGGCCCTCCATACTCAGCAATCTTGTAATCCTGTCCACGGCAAGTTCAAAATTTCTTCTTTACTCACTTTCACTTGCCCTTTTCACTACTTCTAGCTCTAGCTGATGATTTCCTCTGCATCAGTGGGAATTTGAAGCACTGGGAGCATCAAACTCTTGTCTTTTATCAACCCCTGTCCACATCTTAGTGCATAGGTATCTCTATGCCTACCCTTCTCTCCCAGAATGTTTCCTCCCCTTCTCCAAAGATTACTCCTCTGTGTATGTTCTCGGTCACACCCCTTCCTACTTTCTGTGCACCTTGCATCCCATACTTGTATATATTTTGTAATCAAGAATAATTCAGTAATTGTCATTTCAGTTCTTGATGTTTGGCTATTTCCAAATAAATCTTAATACCTCTGATATAAAGAAATTTATAATTCTCTAAGGCACACCATGAGATAGTCATGCTCCTAACCAGAGTGAGCTTCGTGGACAATATAGAGGAAATACGAAGTAAGGAAAGGTAAATTTGGTTAAGAGTGTCAGTTCTAGAGATAAACTAACTGGGTTCAAATCAATGGCCCCACCACTTATAAAGTGGGTGACCGCTAGCAAATTACTTAAAACTTTCTTTTCCTACATAGTATTATTTGAGGATTACATTAATAAGATTATATCGTATGGTTGTTTTAATGACTAAATGAGTAAATACATGAAAAGTAATAAGCCCTCAATAAAGATTAGGTGTTGCTGGTCCTGCTAATAGGCAGTCTAAAATCTCAATAGAGCTTTGTCATACTTTCATAACCATCAAGAATAAAGTATATGAGGGGTGCCTGGGTGGCTCAGTTGGTTAAGCATCCGACTTCAGTTCAGGTCATGATCTCGCAGTTCCTGAGTTCAAACCCTGCATCGGGCTGTGTGCTGACAGCTCAGAGCCTGGAGCCTGCTTTGGACTCTGTGTCTCCCTCTCTCTCTGTTCCTTGCCCACTCACATTCTGTCTGTCTGTCTGTCTCTCTCTCTCTCAAAAATAAATAAACATTTAAAAAAAGAATAAAGTATATGAAGAAACTAATATTCTCTAGTGGTACATGCAAATTTAGTCTCAGGAAATATTCCTAAAATATTCCAAACACTATTTCTTTTTCTTTTTTAGGTTTATTTATTTATTTTTGAGAGAGCAAGCATGTGCGGATGGGGGAGGGGCAGAGAAAGAGGGAGAGAGAGAATCCCAACAGGCTCTGCGTTGTCAGCACAGAACCCCACATGAGGCTCAATCTCACAAACCATGAGATCATGACCTGAGCCAAAATCCAGAGTCGGATGCTTAATCAACTGAGCCGCCCAGGTGCCCCAACACATTATTTCTTCTGGTTCCCCTTAACACTGAGGGCTTCCCAAGACCCATTCAAGGTGTTCAATAAATGTTTATTGATTGGCATAACCTCTCATGCCTTGGCTTCCAAATTTTAAAAATAGGAATAATACCTGAAGTACTTAAATTGCAAAATTATTTTAAGCATACAATTTTGAATGTTTTAGAAAACATGAAAGAAAACATATGCATATAAACTTCTTTTGATGATAATACAAGTAGGAAATGGAATATTTGAGTGATAGGAAAAGCAAAAAGGAGTGATATACAGATATTACCATTCAACATTATAGAAAGTGGAGACAATATGAGGATATTTATGAAAAATATTATAACAATAAAAACTAAAACGGACCAAGTAATATGATATTCTTGCTTACAATTAGAAAAACAAAAAAAAATGACATACCTTAAGACACTATAAGAAAAAAATCAAATTCTTGCAGTGGCTTGAATATAAAGCAAGAAAGGAAGAAAGGATTATGGCTGAAAATAAGTCCAAATTTAAAAGACTTGTGTAAACAACCTCTACTGAAAAATCTAGAAAATTTAGAGAACAAGGAGGGTTGGAGGAGGGTTGGGTGAAGGATGAAGCAGGAAGAAAGAAAGAGAGAGAGAAATGAATGAATGAATTGGGTATAAATGAAATATCTCCCATTCCTATTTACTAAATTCCAGTAGGTGGTGAAATATTTCTAACTCCAAAGCTTTAATAAGTTATTTAGCCTATTCCCAGCATTTTGTGGCATATTTTCACCCATGTATTCTATTTTATTGTACTTATTTGTACTCTTCTATGAGAAAATCACTTTTCAAATGTCATTAAAATGGCAAATTTGCAGCTTCAAGTGAAATCTAGTTTAAAACTGATGAATATCAGTGATAATATTCATATCATGAAAGTGCATAATAGCAATCTGGCAAATATATTAGTTTGATGCATAAAAGTATCCTGTTTATTTCTGCAATATATATTCATTTCAAGGAAAAAAATATTGCTTCTGTAGTAAATTTCCATTTAGAACAATAACAACAATGTTCTTGACAAAAGTGTTGGCTTTCTATTAAAGGGTATATTTCCCTCCAACAAACCATTATTTTACCAGTATTTGATGTTAGAAACAGCTCCTTCATGAAAAATACAATCATACCATCATTAGATCTCATCTTTTATTTTAAGTAGATTTCTAGTGACTGTGGACTATGATACATATACGGGGTCCAGGTTGGAATCTTCCACTAATACTATCTTAATGTGGATACTGAAACACAGATTTATTATTTATAAGTGTACTTTCTTAATACACATCATCATATAGGTTTGAAAATATAACCCAGCTTAATAACTGCAATAGTGACAGCTCGGAAATAAACAACTCCTTCTATCCCTACCTACCCCAAACCTTCCTCCTCTTCCTGCTATTCCACAGGCCCTTGATGGGTTCTACAGCAATGGAAGTGGAGAGAGGTTAATTTTCTGGAGACATGGCTGTCCTTTCATTATTCACCCACTCAAGAATATTAGGTAATTCATCTTCTTCTACAGCTTCAGTCCCCAAAACCTTTATAATTATAGCCATATATTTCTCATATTTCCAGTTCACAGTTCTGCTCCAGTCTGTTTTCTGGATTTACCACACTCATCACATCCTTATATACATCCCTATATAAACTTCTCGTTCCAGCACACCCTCCCTTCCTTGCTGTATCCGAAGACTGCCTGTGCTCTAGGAGGAGCTGGCTCGAGTCCCCCTTTCTGTGTGTAGCCTTCCCCAGGGTCTTGAACTTATACTGACCTCCTCTTCTTCAGAACCCTTTTAATCCAGGGGCATGCCACTCAGTCATTTGCATTAGTGATCTATACCTTTTATGGTTATCAATGTTTTCATGTTTGCTTGTTTTGGAACTCCAGGGAGATTATAAATTCATTGAGATGGGGGTATAGCTTATTCTTTTTATTCTGTGTAGTAAATTTCAGCAGAGAATTAGCACAGGGATTTGCAAAGAGTAAGTACTTAATAAATACAAATTTAAGTCTTACAAAATTTAATTCTTACTGAACCTTTAAGGAGTTGAAAGATGAGAACAATCCCTTGAACTTAAACATTAAGTTTGTTCATGGTGGGACCATGCTATTAAACCTGCTTTGATCCCAGTCAACCTGTTCAATATAAGGTAATGAAGAGTCATCAAATATTCTGCCTGAGTCAACCTGTGATTCTTCCAACTACAATAAACTAAATTTTCCTCCCATCAAAGTTAGCCTCACAAAAAGGAAGAGAATTTCTATTCTGTACTTTGGACAGGTAAAAGAGCAGCCTTACCTCTAATTTATCCTTTTAGGTCTCTATGTAATCATTTAACAACTATTTATTGAAAGCTTACTGCACACAAAGGATAAGCTTGCTAAGCACAGAATGCTACCACTCTATGATTCATTCCTTTAAACCTTGAAAATATTCTTATCTTCACAAATCCTTATTAAATGTAAATACACTAGAGAGAAGAAAGAGTTTGAATCATTATTAGGTAACACCTTTCCAGAATCACTTGACCACCTTCAAGGTGCAAGAATGGTACCTGGAGAGCCAGGAACAGGGAAGGACCAAATCCCTTTCTATGGAGATGGGCAGAGGTGTGTTCAATTCTCTCCCATTTCCCCTTTGTCCAAGGGTCAATTTTCAAGTTTTCTTCACTCTGGATTATGTGCATTTTTGAAGGTCTTTCTATCGGGTATAGATCACAGATGGAGAGGCAAGTTCCAAAATGACCCAATAAAGTCAAGTGCAACCATCACCTGATCACGAATCAAGTAACTGGGAGGAAGAAAAAAAAAACTGCTTACTTTGTTATCCACAATATTTTATATAAACAACATTCAGCCTTGTTTAAACAATGCATTTTGAGACCCCCAAGCAAGTATAGTTCTGTAAACTAGGAGGAAAAAAAAAAAAGATTTTCTTCTGTTTCACAAAGGAAAGGTTAAACGTCCATAAAATGCCAATACAAATCTCAGCACAATATTATGTTTAATTAGTTGGACTCATATAAATGATCAGGTCAGGGAATGTCTGAACTGGTTTTTAGGATTTTCATCCTAATTTTTGAGAACGCAGCTGTGCAGTTTTGCTGCCCTCTTGAGAGAGTCAAGAATCATTACACCTACTAATTGGTCACTTTTTGATATTCTCACTATATTATGCTTATTGGAACCGATTAGAACAAGCCACAAATTAAAATAATAATTATTGCAATACAAATTGCCTTCTAAACATCTCAAATAACTTATAATCACTGCAATATTAAACTTCCATATTAACCAATAGAAGTTACTGGGTCTACTATTTGCCCTTTACAGACAACTAGCATGGAATAATCATTTATTCAAAGGTATTCAGAAAGTGTGTTACCAATTCATAGTCCTGGATTCCCAATATAAAATACACTGAAAAAAAAAAAGAGGCATCATTCAAATTGACTATAAATAAATGTATTCTTCTACTTGCAGTTGAATTTAAAATTTGTTCCTATTTTGCTGGAAATAGTGTTGTTTCTATTAAGTCTCTTTCCTAATCCACAACAACAGAGAAGGAAATCATATCATCAGTAATCCCAAATTTATTCAACAAGATTTGTTTAGAACCTCCTATGTACTTTCTCTGATTTATGCCAAAAGTTGATTGAGAAACTGATGAATCACGTAATTCTCTTCTGTCTGCCGTATGATCCGCTCTCTGATTCTTCAAGTATGTAACCAAATTTACACACAGCATAAAAGCCAGCTATCAGGAAACCGGCCCCCGGTGCATTCATCCTCATTCCTTCTCCACCTGAGTGATCAAACCATTAATATGTATTAAGAACTCTCTGCCTGCATAGTTCAAAAGTTCTAAAATTTGAAAGTGAAAGAATTGGGAATCAACTTTCAGATTTTCTGCTGCCCTCACTGCTCCAGATACATGTGTTGAATTATAGCTCCAAGTAACCACTAGAGGTCGCATTAGGTGGGCTTTACTGAAGTTGCCCCTCTTGCAGAATGGATGGAACAAAGCACCTGGAGGGTATTCAGTGCTTTCCTTTCCTCTTTCTTCCACCCCATCCAGGTACCTAGTGCCCCCTCCCTTTGGTCTGGTTGCCCAAGTCTCCCAACTAATACACTCATTACCCCAGGCTTCCTAGGGTCTTGGGCTCCAGGCTACTTTTTATAATTCTTACCCCTAGTTTGTCTTATCTCTGAGTTAACGCTCTCCGAAGAATTCCTGACTCTCAGTTTAATAAACAACCTCCAAAATCCCACAGTTTAACACAAAATCTGCTTCTACCTCACACATATCACAGTTCAATGAGAGACAGAGGTGGAATGAAGGCTCTGTTTCATCCAGTCTTTCAGGGACCCAGCTTTCTTCCATCTAGTGGCTCCTTCATCCACGAGGACTTACAATCCTATTCTAGATCCTCTGCCTCCCTTCTGCTTCCCTCTGCCAAAGAGAGCAAGCACAGAGGATTGTGCCCCAACTTGTAAGGGGCACACATCATTTCTGCCAAACACCCTCTATCCTAGTTAATTTTGTGTATCAACTTGGAGGGTGTTTTTTGGATGACATTAACATTTAAATGAGTGAACTCTGGGAGAAACAGTTTGCCCTCCATAATGTGTGTGGGCCTAATCCAATCAGTTGAAGGCACGGATAGAACAAAAGGCCTGCCTTCCTGGGGTGCCTGGGAGGGCTTACTCAGTTAAGTGTCCAACTCTTGATCTCAGCTCAGGTCTTAATCTCAGAGTCATGAGTTCAAGAGCTGTGGTAGACTCCACTCCAGGCACAGAGCATACCTTTAAAAAAAAAAAAAAAAAAGGCCAGCCTTCTGGCTTCTGGTAAGAGGGAATTCTTCAACAGACTAGCTTCAGACTTCATCTGTACCACTGGGTCTCCAGGATGCCAGACCTCACTGCATATTTGGGCTCACCATAACCTTCCATAATCTTCATAATCTTATAATCTAATTCTTCATAATAAATTTCCTTCTCTGCATGTTCCTTTCAGGACCAACACAATCTCTGCCACTTCTGAAAGATTCCCGAGGATGGAGAGTTATTTTATATCCATATCATGCTGGGGTAAAGGTCATCTGTGTGACTGTCTAAGGTGCCTCATCTCTAGACATGCCATGAAGTCACTGCCTCCAAATATGAAACTTTAGGAGAATAGTCATACTAATTTTCTTAGTGGTCCTACATATGTAAACCACCCACTAGTGATTATAAACTATTATTAGGTTCCAGGTTTATAGAGTTCAAATATAGGCAGCATAGTATATAAGTCAGGAAGATCCAACCAGGAAATAGAAACACATTGCATCTTTCCATCTCTCCATTGCTCTTCCTAAAGAGCAAGGCATAGATACCTTTAGCCAAAGATTCCACAAATTCATCTGAAGTTCTGCCATCTGTCTGGAGAAGTTCTACTCTCCTCTAATCCTCAATGCTGCCTTTTTATTCCCTAGAGGCCTAGCATTTTGAGGAAGAAAACAAACAAAGAAAACAGAATAGAAACAAATTTGATTTCACCAAACTTTTACCCTCCACATTCCTATCCAAACAATGGGCACAGAATGGCATAGCTGCCTGAACAGAGGAAAGGACAAAAGAGTGAAGGCAAATATGAAGGTGGGGAGAGGAGGAGCTGGAATTTCAAAAATCTATAAAGTGCTATATTTATCATATAAGAAGATACTTTAAACAGACATTGTATGTCACAAAGAAACCAACTAGAGAATCAGCTGGTCCATTTGACAATGAAAACACATAAGCACACTGGGGCGTACGTACAGGTGGCTCAGTCAGTTAAGCGTCTGACTTCTGCTCAGGTCATGATCTCACGGTTTGTGGGTTTGAGACCCATGTCGGGCTCTGTGCTGACAGCTCAGAGCCTGGAGCCCACTTTGTTTTCTGTGTCTTCCTCTCTTTATCCCTCCCCCACTTGCGCTCTGTATCTCTCTCTCAAAAATACATAAACATTAAAAAAAATTAAAAAAATTGGAAATGCCCTATATGTAATTATTTTAAAAAAATACATAAGCACATCCACAAATGAAAGAAAACAAAGAGATTAAATTCTTTGCTCACTTTGGGTTTTGCTGAGGAATCATATGGGTGACTTATATTATAAACTTGTACTTACAATTAGACGTACTGACCTACTTCATTAAATCCACCGCAAAAACCATTCTCGATCAACACCCTCCCTTCTATTCACCTTCCCTGTATCTGACCCTTAGAATGATGTTTTCCTCCCCCTTCTAACTTTTTTTGGCACCTCATTAAATTCTGCACCCAAGGTGGGTGCTCACACACTACCCTAATTGAAACATTTATCCTTCTTGTTCCCTGGGATCAAGTTTAAGTGCCAGGGGCTTGCAGAGTTGTGCCCGGATGTCAGGATGAAGAGAGTGGCTGGAGATGTGAGGTGTCATCCATCAACATCAACATTCTGTGAGATACACAGCTTACCTAGTTCCAGGTCATTCATCACTCAGGCTACTGGCAGGTCATCACTGGGCCTCAACCTCATGACCCCTCGAACTTGGCCCTTATTCAGTCATTGCCATATCCTTCCCAAGGAGCTCAGACAACAGTGATATTCCCTCCCATACCACTCTGGGACCTCAGGTCACTTACTAGCCTTGTCTAAGATACTTTACTACTTCTGTCTTGCTCTTGGATGCCTCACCATGGCACAAAAAGATAGGCAGAGCCCTGGGAGGCTGACTGACACCCATCTTCCTGGAGGTATCACCCCACAAATTTTACACATGATGTGAAATTTCAGAATACGGCCAGTCCTTGGCAGCCCATCTATATTCCACAGATTCAGTGGGGTGCTGATAAATGTTTAACAACTGGCTCTCCAGGGCAGTGGAGGGAGTGGGCAGGTTGTAGCATTTGCCAACTTCCAGAGAGTAAACCTCTTACCCTGGTGGATTTCAAGTTACCAACATGTCACCAACAAGCTCACAAAACTCCGAAAAATTTAACAATTGGTTCTCACAAGCTGGAACAAGGCAGGTCCAGCACGCTATAGCACAGGCACCCTCCATTTCAGGGCCCCCATGCCTTTCTGAAGTAATCCCCCTAGGGCTGCAGTCGAGGAAGGTAAAGAGGCAAGGGTCAGCCTTCAGTTTCCAGTGACAGCCTCACACGTAGTCTGGTGTTTGCCTTCTTGTTTTCTTCCTTCCCTGGATCTGAGTCAGGAACAGAAAAAACAACACTTTATCTAATCTCCCAAATCCAGTGTTTGTTATTGACTCCTGGAAATAGAAATAGATTAGCCAAGGATTTACCTCTTCTGTAATCTGATTTATCTGTGTATCCCTTCCCTCAGGCAATGAAGACAGAATTCATAACTGTTCAAATAGAGGAAATGGTTTAGGAAATACTAAAGGGAAAAAAGCTTCATTTCTATCTTGATATATATATATTATTCCAGCACATCACCAAAATAACCTCCAAAAGATAGGTAGAAATAATGATCTCTTATTTAACAATTTATAATGTATTCGTTCAAATTTATTGCAAGGTGTTACATCCTCATTTAGTTCCAGGGTCTGTGTTACGTAGCAGATATGTAAAGATGAGTAAGATTGCCTAATCTTGAGGAGTTCATAAATCTTGCTGATACATGTTCTAATTAAAATAGTGGTTAAGATACACACACACACAAACATACATACATATGCATATACATATACATATACATGTACATGTACATATACAAACACACCCTGTATATATTTTTTCTTATAAACCATATGTATATAAATATATAAACTATATACATACCACATATAAACTACATACATGTGTATATACACTGTATACTATACATATATATATACACACATATATGTATAGTATATATAAACTTAGGTATCAAAACTTACAAAAATCAAGAAAATAATTTTATCCTAAAAATCACCTTTACACAGGGGCAGGGGAGAGCTTTGTGTTCAGGAAGGCTTCTAGAAGAAGCTGAAAATGCTCTATTTCTTGATCTAGGTGGTAATTGCATGGAGGTTCACTTGATTGGAAACTATCCATCTATGGTTTTATGAGCTTTTCATTATGTTATTTTCTGATTTTCCAAAACTGCCCCCCCGCCTTAGTGATTTTGCCAGTTGATTATATCAAGAATTGTTCTTTTCATACTTCATATTTTCAGTCCTAAGCATAACCTTTTTCCAGGTTCCCTAGCTAATTGAGAGTTTTTAATGCTCCTGAGGATAGTTGTTTTAGAGATAATATCTTTGAGGGTTTTTCCTCACAAATATTTAGCCCTGATTTTCTTTTCTAAATAAGGAACGGATACGTTTTATCCTTCTCACCAATAGGATGTTAAGTTAAATGGCGCTGGGATCAATGTTCATGATGGCCCATCATGGCCCAATCTCCAACAAAAGGGCACTCTCCCTTTTCCAAAACTTTAGGGTAGGAGAAAGCACCACCACTTTACTCAAGGCAGGGAGCAATCCTGCTTTTCTATGGGATGAGGACTGGGGTTTGGGATCTTAATTCAGACCTATGCATAGAGGGAGGCTGGACCAGCAAGAACAGGCAGTGACACCAAGAATCAAGGCACAGGGCAAGGATATTCCCATAAACTAAAAGGGAAGCAATAAAAGGGAAATTTTCAAAAACTTCTTAAGGCCTTAGATTGGAGAATGTTCCTTAATGTTCAAAAGGCTACTAATCAGATTCCTCACTCAGCTACTTCAGCCACTCACTCCACCTCCGAGCCTGATTCTTCCTCTGTATAAAAAGAGATGGAGAGAGAAAGAAGAATAACAATAAGCAGTAAGTATTTTGGGGGATTCTTATGGGACTCTGATAATATACGTTGAGCATTTGGTAAATGTGAGGGCACATTATTACAGCAATATATTCATTTAAACAAAATCTACAGTCAAACAATTTGGATGTTTTTGAGATTTATTTTGTTGGCATTTTACTTGGAAACTCTCTGGAAGCCAGCACTGAATTTATTATCCAGGGACAGATGCCTTATGCATACCTTTAGGTTGTCTAATGGCTGGTGTTAAAAGAAACAAGCAATTATAACCAATTTACAGATTCCATCTAGAACACACATTATGCAATATCCACTTATGCCAATAAAAATAACTGAGTATAAAATATTATTTTTAAATTACTTTAAGTGGAAACTCTAACTCATATTTCTAAAATCCTCAGAAATCTTCAAAACCACATTTGTGGAAGTCATCAGGGAACTTTATATTCTACTGCTCTGTCTTTGCTCTCGGGTCTCAGGTCTTCCGTGAGGCTGTTAAAGCAAACTCTTGTTAAAAGTTCCACATCTTATAATAAGGATAGTAGAGGTCATAGAGCAACCAATTAAGTGTCAGGAACTGGGTCTCAAAAATCTTTTCCTCAGTCCTTGACACAGGCTATCTTCACTCTAACTCTCAATAGTTAGTGTATCTATACTCCATGGGTTTTGCTGCCTAATCTTCCAAAATAATGGCTAGGAGGAAATTTTTAAACTCTAGGCAATTGGTCCCTGACTCATAAATTCTCACCTGGGAACATGTCAGGGGGCAGGTACAATGCAATCATTCCATTCCCTCACGACAGCCACATTGTCTGCCTCCCTTTCTCCCTTTCACCCACTGCACTAATGCTCCACCCATCTAAGCCCTCAAATCCAAATCTTTACACAGTATTTGGATTTCACATGATTTTAATGCAGGAAAAGGGCAGGAATGTCCTGCCATTACTAGTACTGTCTGATGACCCCACCCTTCCCAGTTATTTACTTTAGTAATGAAAAAAGTAGCCTCCGAATCTTCATTAATCAATCAATCAATCAATCAATCAATCATTGTTGACTCATTAGGTCACTATGTACTGTACGATTTAACACAACCCCCTTCCTCAGCCCTCAGTCCTAACCCCCTTCTTATTCAATCACCCATCAGAGAGAACTTCCCCAACAATATGCGTGAAGTAGATTTCCCTCCTGTCTCACTTCTCTAGCACACCACTGTTCCATTCTTTCTCACTCCTTACCTCAATGTAATTGTTTAATGTTTTTTATTTTGTGTTGATGCTTTTTGCTTATACTCCCACAAAATATTTTGAGCTCTATAGGGGCAGGATCTTGTCTGCTTTGTTTACCTCTTTGTCCCAGTGCCTGACACAGAGTCTGTCAAGAAAGGGGAAGGGTCAGATATTTTACCCTACTTGCAAGCCAGTAATGTAGCATGCCACAGTTTCATTGATGCTAGTAGAAAATATGAGACTCTGGGTCAGAGATGAAGGATAGTTTATGACTTACTTACAGCAACAGCAGATGCCAGAGTATTGGCACTTTTTAATAATTTATTTATGTTTTAATTTGCATCCAAGTTAGTTAGCATATAGTGCAACAATGATTTCAGGAGGAGATTCCTAATTACCCATTTATCCCATCCCCCCTTCCACAACCCCTCCAGCAACCCTCTGTTTGTCTTCTATATTTAAGTCTCTTATGTTTTGTCCTCCTCCCTGTTTTTATATTATTTTTACTTCCCTTCCCTTATGTTCATCTGTTTTGTATCTTAAATTCCTCATATGAGTGAAGTCATAGGATATTTGTCTTTCTCTTACTAATTTCGCTTAGCATAATACCTTCTAGTTCCATCCACATAGTTACAAATGGCAAGATTTCATTCTTTTTGATTGCCAAGTAATACTCCAGTGTGTGTGTGTGTGTGTGTGTGTGTGTGTGTGTGTGTATACACACACGTATACAATGAAAAAAACATGTGTGTGTGTGTGTGTGTGTGTGTGTGGGTGGGTGTGGGTGTGTGGGTGTGTGTACATACATATACATACACACTATGCCATTAAAAAGAATGAAATCTTGCCATTTGCAACAACATGAATGGACCATGGACACTGAGGGTATTATGCTAAGTGAAATAAGTCAGAGAAAGACAAATGTGTATGATTTCACTTAAGTGTGAAATCTGAAAAACAAATTAACAAACAAAACTTGGTAACTGCAAGAAAAGAGGCAATTGGGGTGGTGAGCAAAATTAGTAAAGGGTGTCAAAAGCTACAGATTTCCAGTTGTAAAACAAATAAGTTGTGTAGATGTAATATAACATGATAACTATAGTTGATAACACTGTATGGTAAATTTGAAAGTTGCTAAATAAGTAAATCTTAAAAGTTTCATCATAAGTGGAAAAATAATTGTAACTTTGTATGGTGACAGATGGCCACTAGACTTACTGTGGTGATCACTTTGCAATGTACACAAATGTTGAATCATTAGGTTGTACACCTGGAATTAATATAATGTTATTATACTTCAGTACAAAAATGTTGATTGAATGAATAAATGAACTTGAGTACCAATCCAGCATAGATGATGGAAAAAACATTAAATTAAATTAATACAATAGGAAATCTCCCGTTCCCAAAAAGGCTTCCTTGCCCAGTGGTGTGGTGGCAAATGTTTCACAACCACCCAGGGATTGGGGGTACATTGTTCCCTTTGATTTGTAGCGACAAAAATATCCCCAACGTGACCAACTACAAGCTACTGGCGTCATTGAATGAAGAGTTGGTAAGAGATGCACAGCAGTACATCATTATATAGTATTTCCACCATACAAATATGTGAGAAGTAAGTAAGATGACTCATTTTCAGAAATACCAAATAAAAGCTGTGCTGCCTGGTTAACAATAGGTTTACAACCTAATAGAAATAGGTACAAACCCGCCCACATACAATGGAGTCACAAACCCTTAGACACTTCACTTCCTGGTTCTTCTTCCACTCTCCATTTCATGGGCTTATTTTCATGGGCTTTGCAATGAGCATGTTCCAAAGAACTGAAGTCTCTGTGTCACCTCAAGGAATGTATATTTGTTCCAGTCAGACTACTTTTTGCCTGACATGGGCATAGGTGACTTCCAGGTAAGGATGTAATCTCTGTAGTACTCAGCCAATGAGGATTCAGGGGAGGGACTTGCATGCTAGGAGGTAAATTGCCTGCTGTAACTGCCCTGAGTGTGCCTGTCTATCAGACACCTACTCTTGCAAGAACATTGATTAAAGCCTCACTTCACTGTACTCCGAGTTTCCGAATCCCTCCTTTGTTGGGTCAGTGCACTTATTTCTCAAAAATACAAAACACACAAATCATCTCAATAGGTGATTTTACTAAATAATAGTGAAATGTAGTGAAATAATTAGGAAGCAATGAGTTTTGAGTGTATATTACTTTTTAAAATAATTTATGTAATTGTAGGATTGTATGGTTTTTTAAAATTTATTTTTAGAGAAAGAGAGAGAGAGAGCATGTGAGTAGGGGAGAGGGGTAGAGGGAGAGAAAGAGAACCCTAAGCAGGCTCCACGCTCAATGCAGAGCCTGATGTGGGACTTGATCTCAAGACCCCTCAGATCATGACCTGAACCAAAATCAAGAGTCAGATGCTCAACCAAATAAGCCAACCAAGAACCCCTGGTTTTATTTTTAATAATATCTGTCCTTAACAACTGGCTCATAAGAATTCTTGAAAAGTTAACCATCAGCTCTTTTAAGGGAGTTCAAACCAGCTTCAATGTACCACAGCCCTTACCATTGTTTTTTCCTGCCCTCTCCCTGTCTTTGGAATCACTTTTGTTACTCCAACCCCACTATGTACCTTATTTCCAGATCTCCTAATTCTCTCAAACATGGCTTCTTATCCTGCTCCTCAAAGCTGAACTTTGCCTCACTTCTTTCCACTACCCCCCACCAAGTACCATTCCTAAAAACCTTCAGGTATGTACTCCCTGCCCCTCCTAGCCCTTCTCCCCACCAAAACATACACATCCCTGCCCACAGAAGTACTCCCAGGGAGGAATACAGGCAATTCCAGTCTTCCTCAGTAATCAAGGCTAAAGCAGGAGAGATGGTCACTGGATTCCCAAGTGATAACTTTAAATATTTCTTCCCATAGAATCATTGTCTCACGTTTTGTTAGGTTCTATTCCTTTTGGTGCCATAATTTAAGTACTTCATGTATTATAATAGGAATTTATAAACAAACCTGAGATGTTAATCTCTCATCTTCTGTGAAAAAAATGCATTAAGATTTCCAAATTTAGAAAGGAACTTTGGAAACATATTCAAATAGTAGACTGCTCTATATATAGTAGACCCACCCTTATTTGTGAGGGATGTGTTCCAAAACCCCCGGGGATACCTGAAACCACGAAATAGTACTGAACCCTATATATATATACTATGTTTTTTCCAATATATACGTACCTAAGATAAAGTTTAATTTATAAATGAGGCACAGTAAAAGATTAACAATAATAATAAAATAGAATAATTATAACAATATACTGTAATAAAAGTTATGTGAATGTGGTCTCTCTCAAAATATTGTACTGTATTCACCCTTCTTACAATGATGTGAGATGATAAAATGCCTTTGTGATGAGATGAAGTGAGATGAATGACACAAGCATTGAGACATACTGTTAGGCTACCACTGACATCAGAAGGAGAATGAATCATCGGCTTCCCAACCGTGGTAGAACAAACATAACTGAAACTGTGGAAAGCGAAACTATGCATAAGGGGGAACTACCTTATATTTAAATGCTTTTAATTTTTTGAACTATGTCCACCAGAGGGCACCAAAAATTTTCCTATAGTAAAATATATTTACTCAATACAGAAATTAAGAGCAAGCCTGTATCATTACTTGCTGATAAAACTTTTTTAATGTTTATTTATTTTTGAAGGAGAGAGAGACAGAGCACCAGCAGGGGAGGGGCAGGGAGAGACGGAGACATAGAATCTGAAGCAGGCTCCAGGCTCTAAGCTGTCAGCACAGAGCCCGATGGGGGGCTCAAACCCTTGAGCTGTGAGATCATGACCTGAGCCAAAGTCGGACACTCAATTGACTGAGCCATTCCAGGCGCCCCTCATTACTTGCTGATAAATTGGAAACTATTAGAGTCCTAGATAGCAACATTATTTCAAGTTTATGTGGGGAAAAAAATCTAGTTGATCTTACTTTCTTAAGACAAAACAAAACAAAACAAAACAAAAAAAACCCAAGCATGAATGTATGAACATTCTTATTTATTTTTAGAAAATTTCAATAGTATATCACCACAAGACTGAAATTTCATTTTTTTATGTGAAAGCCTCAATATTAAACTTTCATAGTAATTGAATCTCCAGTTGGTTATTCATTGATCCATTTAACATATATTATTGGAAAACTTCTCATGTTCAAAACATTATACTAGCAATTACCACTCCTGAGACATAAATAATACAAAAATGATTGCCTTCCTGTATCAGCCAGGGTTCTCCAGAAAAACAGAACCAATAGGGCGTATGTGTGTGTGTGTGTGTGTGTGTGTGTGTGTAAAGAGATTTGTTGTAAGGAACTGGCTTGTGCAATCATGGAGGTTGGCAAGTCTGAAAGCAGTAGGGGAGATTGGCAGGTTGGAAATTCAGGAAGGAAATGACGCTGCAGCTTTGAGGAAGAATTTCTTTTTCTTTAGGAAACCTCAGCTTTTGCTTTTAAGGTCTCAACTGATTGATGTGAGGCCCATCCACATTATCACGGTTAATGTCCTTTACTTAAAGTCAACTGATTGTAGATGTTAACCACATCTACAAAATGCCTTCACAGCAACAACTAGATTAGAGGGGGTTTTTCCCCTTTCCTTTTTTTTTTAAAAGTAGGCTTCATGTCTAGTTTGGAGGCCAACACGGGGATTGAACTCACAACCCTGAGATCAAGAGCTGAGATCAAAAGTCAACTGCTCAACCAACTGAGCCACCCAGGTGCCCCAGCTAGATTAGAGTTTAATTAAGTAACTGGGTACTATAGCTCAGCCAAGTTGACCCATAAATTAACCATCACATTACCCTAAAACATTCTTCTCCTGAGATTATTTCCAAAGACACACTTTTTTGAAAAGCTTACCAGAAATCGAGCTCACAGCTCCATTGTGAGAAATGTATCCATATGCTTTACATTGATAGTGATATTGTTTTGGGAACTCAGCTCACCAGGATCCTTTCTAGTTCATGTCATGACACATGACATGGACACAATCCAATATGAGTAGTGACAGGGGAGAGGGGAGGCTATGTCCTATGCTCACAATTCAGGGACCAGAGTCATTCCTGCCCAAGGTCCCATCCTTATGTGTTTCCTTAGAGTCCTCCCCAATTAGCCAGGGAATAAAAGAGAATTGCACGTGAGAAGTTCTCTACACCAATCTGGAAATGGTGCCATCATTCCTGCTCCCTCACCACCGCCCAGACACTCACACTGTTATACCTACCTGCAAGGGAGCCCAGAAAATGTGATCTACCCAGGGGCTCAGGAATAAGAAGATAATACAAGTGGTTGGGGAGTATGGACATCTTTATCACAACTGGTATCTTATTTTACAGAGATTTGGGGACACAACTGAAAAACAGAAAGAAGGAATAACCCGTCCTGAGAGAAGTGAGCACAGAAAACTATGCACATAAATCTTGAGATCAAAACCATTTCTCTCTCTTAAACTCTTCTTCCCCATGGAAGACAAACAGTCAAGATGGTGGAGTAGAGTTGAAATATGAGGGAACTTAATATCAGAAACGGAGTTTTAAGAAGATAGTCACAGAAATTATTCTATATGTGGGCACCATGGCATTAGCAATAGAAATACAGGACCAATGGTGCCTGCAAAAGCCAGGTCGAAGTTCAGGGATGATGCACAAACCTGGGATGGGTTTATTAGCATAACAGGCTTGCTCCTCCGTCTACCTATCCATCCTCCTCTCCCCTGTCCTTCTTCTTCAATAAACCTCTCCAATTATGTCTCTTTCATTAAACCTCTTTGCTTCAGGCCACCCAAATTTCTTTTAGTTTGCATCTTCTTGCATCTCTAGCTAATATGAAATATTTTGGGTTGTGACAACTCTTTTTTGTCTGTTTTTTGTAATTAGAACAATTATTCAAAGTTCAGGAACATAGCTAGTCTCTTTTGTATACCTCATGCTTAACTCAGGGTTGGCCCATAAAAAGCGATGTATAAATATTTGTTACTTGATTGGCTTCCATTTCTGGAGTCAGGTGAGAAGGGTGTCTCCTGAGAATGCAGGATCTTAGCTGGGAATAGGAAAGGCATGAGTTCTCCTCCAGCATACTCTCACAGACAAGACTAGTCAGACTTACTAAGGGATTGAACATCGCCACTTTAATAATGTGCTGAAGACATTCTTTTCAATCGCATTTACTTCCCCCCCACACACCAAACTCTTTTATATAGACTTCGTGATGTTCCAAAAAGGTAGATATGGTCTAATTTCCCCCAGACTGAAATGAGTATGGCAAAAGCAGAATTCTGGACAAACAACTGATTTCCAGGTTTTCCCAGATGGAGAGAGCTATTTTCAAGTAGCATCTTCCCAGTCCAGTTACCCACAACAATAGGTGAGCACACTTTAACTCTTAAAGAACTTTGTGACAATAAAAGGGTTAATTTAGATACAACGGATCTGCATTGTGCAATAAAAATGACAGTTATTTACTTCACTGAACAAGGCATCCCATTATATGGACATGTGGCAGAGGAAAATGAATAAATCCCCCGGAACATGAAACACTCTGGTTTCTGAGTTGCTTCCTGTGGTTGATATCAGGGGAAATATACCCCTACTTAGGTTGGTCCCACTGGTGACCCCAAAGCATCCTAGTCTGTTGGAGTCAAAGAATATTTATCACACACCTTCTATCATACCTGTCCATGCTTTTGTCTGCTGAGCCAATGAGACCTATTATGCGCAGGTCAAAACTTAGAAGTTATTAACATACTCTTTGAACATTTGAATTAGAACAGACCTCAGAAACAATCCAGTCTAATTATATTTGGTTTTTTCCCAGTTCTCTATGTCTACTATTAGACCATCTCTGAAAACACCTGTGCGGCCGTCAAATATGGACTTCAGGATGACTCCCAAACGGAAGTTTTCCATGACTCATCCACCATTAATAAAAACAATACTCCACCTAGATCAGTTTGCCCTGAGGTGTGTTCTCTTAAAACCTTGTATTTCTCCTTCATATGCTTCATCCCAAATGCAATTAAATACTTGTACAATTATTTGTAAAAAAAAAAAAAAAAAAAAGATTTCACTTATTTTACTATATAGTTCACTAATAATATGAATATAGTAATTATTATATATGAAGAACAAATAATATGTCACAGAGAGAAATTCTAATATTCATTTCCAATATTTTCCTCAAGGTATTTGGTGAAAATGTCTTTACTCAAGGATGATTAAGAGAATAATCACTATTGGGGTTCATTCAGTCCAGTCCCTATTTCTCTCATCTCCTGTTTATCCAATTTCTGCATCCCTTCTGTTGAAAGCCACACACTGTTTGTGGTTTTACATGCTCCAGAGTATACTTCCTTCTAGAAAAATCGTTATTCTTACTATCTGTTCACGGGCTTGCTCAGTGTTCCGTTTAGTATCTGCTTTTACTAGTTAAGCTGTGAAAGTGGGTGCTTTCCCTGCTCTCCACTATATTTACAAAATGCCATCTGCCACTTGTCTCTGTTCTGAGTCCTCTGTGTCCCATGGGGAACATCCACACCATAGATCTGCACTATGTTGAGGTGATAATGAGGGCTTTACTTTCATCACATTGGAAGAGGAAGAAAAGCTACTGATGAGAGCAGAGTTGAAAACCCTCATGGAAAGTAATAGGGATGCCTTGCTTACTGCCCTTGAAATAGCATCAACGTTCAGCCTAGAAGTTGCAGCAGAGGAGTATTTAACTCTATCATGCTCGATAGCAAGTGGGAAACATTAGCATGTGTTACACTTTTCAGTATTCCTATGGGCAATCTAGCAAATTATCAGGAAAAAACATTATTTCTGAAATGCATATAAAAATTAGTGGCAAATGCAGAATACCAGATATTTCAGAGGAAATTTTTCTTCCATGCTTGTCAATTTGATGTTTCTGCTTTCTCAGATTTTTCAGCTGAGGTATCTCAGCTGTTTTCTCAGGAGAAAAAAAGCATTTAATATTTTCATAAATTATCTTTATAATATTCATATAATAGAAACTATAAGTGTAAATACGAGTTTGCAATATTCTCGTGTGAAGACACCGTGGCATCACACTCTGAAGTGAACAGAATCACGGTACACTCATGACAAATGGGCTTCTCTGTTCACTTATCTCTGGTTTATGGTTTGGCACATTTTCTAACATTCATTCAGTTACTCTACAACCCCAACCAGGTCAAAACTGCAGAGGTCAACTTGACATAAATCAGTTATAGCTTCACTCTGTTTTATAACAAACATACTAAAACTTTCATCTCCACAAGCCCTCCGACAAATCCATGTCAAGGGTCATAGGTGAAATCAGACAAGATATTTATCACAACTATTTAAAAAACAACTCTAAATGCGTGCCATGACCTGGGTCAGAAGCACCAATTGCTACAGCAAAGATGACATATGCCTTAATTGGTTTACAAATCTTACAGGCAGCAGTGATAGAGCCTTTCTCATGCCACCTACAACACTGTGAGTTTCAGAAGATATGACTAAATGAGTTTAAACTGTCATTTAAATAATATCTTTCATGATGAGAATCACGCTGTATAATGTGCTGTAATTACAATTCATCATTCAAATACAGAAATTTAGCTCATTTGACAGCACCTAATCAAGATCAATACTGCATTTTTCACTGCCTTTTATTTCCACCTTTGTCAAAACCAACAAGTGCAATAGTACATGCATTCAAGCATTTAAAAAATGTGTTGCAAGTATTTTGTCTCAGAGTAACTGACAACATTTCATGAATCCCTTTGCTTCTAAAAGTCCATTTTAAGTCTCTAACATAAGCATGATGTACTACACGCTATGGATAAAATGAAATGAAAATCAGAGACATGATCCACTGTATTGGTCAGAGTTCTCCAAACAAACAGAACTAGTAGGATATATGTATATATAAAGAGATCTATTGGGCACCTGGGTGGCTCAGTCAGTTGAGCCTCCAACTCTTGATTTCTGTTCAGGTCTAGGATCAAGCCCCATGTTGGGCTCCACACTGAGCATGGGACCTGCTTGGGATTCTCTCTCTCTTCCTCTGCCCTTCTCCCCCATTCATGCTCTCTTTCTCCCTATAAATAAATAAATAAATAAATAAATAAATAAATAAATAAAATCTATTTAAGGAATTGCCTGTTAAGACTGTGGAGGCTAAGAATTCCCAGAATATGCAGTCAGCAAGACCCAGGAGGGCCAGTGGCATAAATTCCAGTCTGAGCATTGGTAGCCTCCAAACCAATGAAGAGACAATGTTTCAGTTCACATCTGAAAGCAGAAAAAGAACAATGTCCAGCTTAAAGCAGTCAGGCAGAAGGAGTTCCCTCTTAACTCAGTTTTTGTTGTTGTTGTTGTTCTCTTGGTCTTTAATTGTTTGGGTGAGACCCACCCATATTTTGGAGTCTACTGATTCACATGTTAATTTCATCCAGAAACACCCTCACAGACACAGCCCAAACAATGTTTGAAGAAATGTATGGCACCCCAGTGACCCAGTCAAACTGACATATCAAATTAACCATTAGACTCATTCACAAAAAGCCCATTATTTATGGAAGAAATACGACAAACACAATAAGTAGTGTAAACAATGACAAAATGACATATAATTAAGTGCTAAATTGAATGATAATGCCTGTAATTCCTATAGAAATTCAGAAAGAGAATAATCGGAGAATTTCTGATTAACTAACTGTATAGTGAATATATTTTCATTTGCCTACAAGCTACTAAGTCCAAAGAATTAAACAGTAAATAAGGGCTGATTGTTCACCAACAAAAAGAAACAAAAAATAAAATGCCTGCAATGACTTAAAAACAGAAAGAAAGAAAGAAAGAAAGAAAGAGAGAGAGAGAGAGAGAGAGAGAGAGAGAAAGAAAGAAAGAAAGAAAGAAAGAAAGAAAGAAAGAAACACACACACAAGCACAGACATGAGGGAGAAAAATAACAGACAGCTTCAGCATTTTCCTGTATGAATCTTGATAACATTTTATACCTCAGTGTGAAAGACTGCTTTAGCTGAGAGAAAAAGGCTTTTGATGCCACATATTCCCAAAACACCTGCCGGTCTTAAGTGTTTCAGCAAATAAGTCAGCCTGCTGGGAATTCTTGGGTTATAATTTTTATATTCATAGCTTCTCAAAACTTTTTAGAGGTTTTCAGCAGAAGAGAAAAAGCAGGTGATGCCAGTCAAATGATCTTTGAGAGTATCAGATATTATTCTCTGCCTTAGTTTGCTACCCACCAGATTCTACTCTTTTACAGTAGTATTTTAATGGAAGAAGTACAAGGGATTATTTCACATTCAGTTATTTCCCCAAGGATTACACAATGAGCTGGAAGCAATTTCATTGGCCAACCTTAATAGCAGTTTTTACTGGGAACTAATAATAGAAATCATTATACAGAAGTTTGACAATATGTCTCTGTTTCTTGAGGATATGAATCCCAAAAAGCCTCAGAGTTATTGAAATGTCTACAGCTGGAAACCGATTTTCTTCCTTCAGTTTTTTTTATTATATTTGTTATGTTGAAACACAATAGTTGTTTCCTGTTATTATATTTCAGTAATTCTAGATCAACTTTCCAATCTGACATAACCACAGTTTCTAGCAAGGTTCAATAACCTAGCACAGGCTAACTGAATGCTCCCTTTCTGACAACAAGAACAGCAAAATTTACTCGTTTTCTCAATTCTGTCAGTACTCTTATGACAATGATTTTCTGAATGGTCATTCCCTTAGCTGGGATCTGACAGAATGAAACTGTTCCTTCTCTTGAAATTTTCCTATCATTTAGAGCAGCCTCTCTCAACCACAGAAGACTGGACATGAGCAAGTGGAAGTGAGCATCCTTATCTTCCATGACCAATAGTTGGCATGTAAGAGATCCTGGAGTTTCCATGGCCCAAATGAGTTGCCTGGAAGCCTTGGTGTTGAGACATTTGAAGGATCCAGTACCAGGAGAAATAAACCACAGAACCCAGGAAAACCCACATAAGTGGAAGGGACTATAGACTTCAAGAGGAGATCCCAGCAGGAAACCCAAGTAGACAAGGTGAGATTACCTATACCCTTGTGGAAATCACCTGAAGAAAATCAGGCACTGAACAAGCTAATCACTCAACAGAGACCCAAGAATACAGAAGGTAGTCCAATGCCAAAAGACTACCTCCACACTACATTAAACAATTCAATCTTCTCTCAGAACAAATATGCCATCTTGGACAAAAAGAAGAAAGAGGACACCTCATAAGAGGTGGGGAGAAAGAGTCTTAACAGGGAGATTACACTTTGAACTGATGAGCTATTTTATTCTACCATTCTCCCTAAAGATTACTCACAAAAGCTAAATCAATCACAAAGAAACACTTGTCAAACCAGAAGAGGATGAGTCACCTCTAATAGACAATTTAAGTGTTTCCTACCATATTCATGCTTCCACTAGCTGAACTCGAGATAAGATCAATGATAGCAATGGGGTGCCTGGGTGGCTCAGTCAGTTAAGAGGCCGACTTCAGCTCAGGTCATGATTTCGCGCTCCGTGAGTTAAAGCCCCTCGATGGGCTCTGTGCTGACAGCTCAGAGCCTGGAGCCTGTTTCAGATTCTGTGTCTCCCTCTCTCTCTGACCCTCCCCCGTTCATGCTCTGTCTCTCTCTGTCTCAAAAATAAATAAACGTTAAAAAAAATTTTTTTTTAAAAAGATCAATGATAGCAAATAAAAGCAACAGCATATTTTGTAGAAATTTGTATTGTAGTATAAATTTTAATTCCAAAATGTAGAAATGAATAAGATGTAGTTCATGTCCTCCATGAACTCACACTCTATATGGGGAAAATGCGATAAAAACATAGTGTGATAAATGGAAAAATAATATGTATGAGCACAAAGTTAGCACAAAGGAAAGGCTGTTAAAATACATGTGCAACCTAAGAGGAGGATAAGAAAAGACTTCCTGGGAAAGAAAGCTAGGTTGGGTTTTAGAGGATGAATAGAAGTTTATCACACATTGGAGAGAATTCCCTGTAGGTAAATAGAAAGTTACAGAAGAGTGAAAAAGTTAAGAATGTTCAGGTTAGTTTCACTGGATCATAATAGAAAAACTCAATTTTCAGACAGAATTCCATTCACTGGTAACTAATATTATTGCCTTAGAGGATAAAAACTACTTTTGTTTCATATGATAAAATTCTACTTTTTAAAAAATATTTAATAGTGTACTCAGTGTAACGGAGAAAAAAACTATAGTATTGTTCAACCACTAAAAGTTAGAAGTGACATTTCAAAGATAATTTTGTAGGATTATTGTTCTTGTCCTCAATCCAGTAAATATACTCCAGATGGTTACAAATGTTTATTTCTAAGATGTAAAAAAAATGAGATCTGTTTCCACTTTTTCCAGTCTCACCATCTTTTGTAATTTCCAGTTTTAAAGAATTATAAGTCTCCATACAGGAGGTGCTTGATGTCATTAATTATTTTATTTTGAAACATCTCCTCAACAACTATTAAAAATGCTTACCCTATGGGGCGCCTGGGTGGCTCAGTCAGTTGAGTCTCTGACCTTGGCTCAGGTCATGATCTCACAGTTCATAGATTTGAGCCCCACATCGGGCTCTGTGTGGACAGCTCAGAGCCTGGAGCCTGCTTCAGATTCTGTGTCTCCCTCTCTCTCTGCCCTATCCCACTCACACTCTGTCTCTGTCTCTCTCAAAAATAAATAAATATTTTAAAAAATTTTAATGTTTATCCTAATGATTTTGTGTCCTATTGACAATACTGAATATTTTTTAAAGTCATTATGTTGTATATTCTTTATAATTCTTGCTCAAAGATTATAATGCACTATTTTCTTTAAGTGGCAGTTTATAAACCAGTTACATTTCAAATAATCTCAATAGGCTGAAGAATACAATCTTGATTTCATAGGTAAAGAGGCACTTTTAAACCATGTCCAAGACTGTGGGAGCTGACTTATAAATACAAGGTATGACCTGAAAGATTCCAGAAAGGACCTCCTGCCCAAGTACATTTCATCTACTTGCCAGGGCACCAAAGATGCTCTACTGATGAGCCACAGCTTTGGGTTTCAAGGACTCCTTGACCGTCATTAGTCCTATATTAAGTCACCAGCATCCTGTTAGGGCTAACATTGGGACATTTTCAAAGAATAGCTTCCAGTAGCATTTCTCAGCAAATGTTTGGTACATGATAAAGGAATTCCATGCTCAAATAAGGTTGAGAAATACGAAACGGTATTTTTCTTAGAGAGTCACAACATATATTAGTGCATGAAAAGCTCTGAAAAGACCAACAATTAGAAAAAAATCTGAAACTTTTTAAAACTCAGCTATTCCAAAATTCAGTTGACACTGGGACTCTTCTGGCTCCTATGAGAATTAATAATAACAGTAGCTGAAAGCAAGACACTAAAAATTAAACAAAATGGGGGAGACTACCTTGGGGCCAGAAAGAAGTGCACACATGGCTAAGAGAACTGAATGGCACCAATGGCAATGAATATGGACCATTCCCAAAGAAAAAAAAATGAATGTATTCAGCTCTTTTCTGTGGACAGGTCCTAGGGATGAACCAGTGCTTTAGGCAGATAAAATTTATTTGGTCTGGACAGCTTTCATTTTATTGGAGGTGGGTCCTAATAGAATCACCTCTTATTAAGATGCATTTTAAGGTTATGTCACCATTACCTAAAGACAACACAAGAGACAGTCGTAAGAAATCCATTCCTGCACTTACTATGAGGAGAAAGTCAAAAACATTCTCTACTGTTTCATTCAATGCCCCTTGTATAAAGCACCACATTGAAAATGCTTTTTAGAACTTAGTGCTAAAAACAGTTTGCTTTCCCTAAGGAACTGAGATACCTCCTTTTTTCCGAAAAGAAGTACTAAGTCTTTCTACTTGCTTTGATTACCAGGAAACTCAAAGCTAAATGTCAGAGCAAATAAACAGCTACACAGGCCTATAAGCACTGAATGTTTGTGAACTTCTTCCTGCTCTTATTGATGCCTCCTCAGTCATGACCCTCTATTTCTCATTCCCCATTAGTTTATTGTCTGTGCTTCTGATAAACCACCACTGGTTTATCCAAAGGCCATTTGGGAATATGACAGAGGAAGGTAAAGATATGGAAAGATAAATAAAGACAGACAAACAGAAATGACTGGCTCCTACAAGATCTATATAGAACAGAACACCAATACCTTACATAGGATCTGGAATGTTAATGCCTAATTATTTTGAAAATATCTTCCCAGCTTGTATTTCCCCCATCAAGATATCGAGAGGTCTGTGTTTCTCACTGAAAGATAGGTCTAGGATATAAAGGACAAGTTAAGGCTGCCAGCTCCCACCAGTGCTTGGGTTGAAGGGATTCTATTGGAGGTGGGCTAAGGAGTAACCTTGGAGTGGCCGTGAGGACATACTAGAGACAGGCCAGAGAACCTGACACGTAACTCCAAGGGAGACTCTCTTATGGATCTGCAAAGGGCTGGGAGTAAGTTCACCTCTTCTGCTGAAAACAGGCTCATCCACCAATAAGGGAAAGTTAGGATGAAGCATGACAGGAGAGAATACACACACACACACACACACACACACACACACACACACACACAGCTAATGTGTTTGAGTGACGGGGAATTAATTTGGAAAGAAACTGCCATATCATCTATTCGAAACACATTTTGTATTGAGGAGAAATTGTAGGAAAATTATTTGTGTTCTAAAGGGCTCAAAAACATGTTAATATATAGTTGATTGGTCACATATAGAAAACGCATTTAGATATGGGTTCTTGAATAACATTGCCAACTTTATTATTCAACAATTAGCTGAACCACAAGTATTTTAATGTTATAACTTGGAAGTTAACCCCCACCCCCACTCCTGAGGGACTAGTGGGTAGAGGGTAAGAATACCAGAATTTATGGCATTGAGCAAGCTATTACAGGAGGATTGACTCTGATTATAGTTTTCCAAGGACACGATTGTGGCCTGGTCTGAAGGGTTCCTTATATGTAACACCTTAGAGAGCAACTATCCTGAGGAAATTACTGGAGAGGGGATAGCATTACCACTTGTATAATTTTCCCAATGGAAACTGCACTGATTCATTTATTCCAACAAACACCGAGAGTTTTCCATCTCCTGGATCTGTCTGTTGTCCCTTAGCACTTGATACACCTTTCTTTCTCCTCAGGAAACTCAGGGCCTCTGTGACTTTTTCCACATCACACTATATGTGTATGCCAAATTCTCCAGTCTGTCCTTAAACCCACTTGGCCCTACATCTCATTTAACCACTGCTTTTATCACTCCTGTGCTATGGTGGCTGCAAGGCTTCTCTAGGACAATGGTAATATCTCCATGCTACTCCTAGGAAAGCAAGATGAGGGCTGTCTCTGCTCTCAGTTTCACCAATAGGTCAGACATTCCTATCCCCCATCCTATTCCATTAAGATCTAAAACTTGAGAGGGAGAAGGTGCCTCAGCCCTCTCTTAGAAATTCACACCAGCCACTGACTCTCTTGTTTCCTTTATTCTGAAGCTCCACTCATCTACCAAGAATGTAAAACAAAAACAAAAACTCTCCTCTGTATGTCACAGGGAAACTGGCTTTGAGTCTATTCTCTCCTACACTCTTGTTTATGGATAAATTCTATTTACTGTTTCTTCAAGCTTTGGTCATTGATGCTAAAAATCCTGCTTTGGGGAGATTCATGAAAACTTTCTGGCTCAAGAATTAGGCTCTTCATTGAAAACTCAGGTTTTCCATTATACCTCAGTAAAACTGGGGAAAAAAAAGAAAAGAAAAGAAGACTTAGGCCTTCAAGATCTTTATCACTGCTATGGGTTTCAAATAACCAATTGACTTCTCTTTCTAAGGCTAAATCTGTTTTTCCTTTTAAATAATGGATGCCACTGCCTGAAATGTAATGACCATGGAACACTGAAAACAAAAATGTGGAAATGGAAAAAAAATCTCAGTTTTTAAAACCTCCAAATGTTACCCTGAGACAAATGCAAATATGATTAAGTAGAACCTATCTCACACACACAAGCCCTCTTCAAACTCTGAGGGTTTTTTTTATTGACACATAATTAGTGTACAACATAGTGTAAGTTTAAGGTATATGATGTATAGATTTGATACATTTATATATCACAATATGATTACCACCCAGCTAACACCTCCATTACATCACATAATTATCATTTCTTCTCTGTAGTGGGAACAATTAATATCTATTCTCTTAGCAACTTTGAAGATTATAATACAATACTGTTTCCATAATCACTATCCTGTGCATTAGATCTTCTGGACTTATTTACCTACTAACTACAAGTTTGTACCCTTAAGCAACACCACCCGAACTCTCCCACCCGTCAGCCCTTGGTAACCACCATTCTACTTTCTGTTTCTACATGTTCAGAACGGTTTTTATATAAACTTTTTATTTTTTTAATGTTTATTTATTTTTGAGAGAGACAGAGAACAAGCCGGGGAGGGGCAGAAAGAGAGGGAGACACAGAATCCAAGGCAGGCTCCAGGCTCTGAGCTGTCAGCATAGACATGGGGTTCCAACCCAGCAACTGTGAGATCATGACCTGAGCTGAAGTTGGATGCTTAACCGACGGAGCCACCCAGGTGCCCCAGGTGCCCCTATAAACTTTTTATTGAGGTGTAACTCACATACAGAAAAGCACACAAACTGTGAATGTACATCCTGCTGAATTTTTACTATGTGAATACAGACTTATCACGGCCACAGGTCGGGAAGAAAAACATGACAAGCATCCCACCTACACTCCCAAGAGAAACTGACATCATGACTTTCATCACCACCCATTAACTTTGCTAGTTTTTTAACTTTTTATAAGTGGAACCATAAACTGTGTTTTTCTGTCTGCTTTTTTCCCTCAAAAGTATATATGTCAAATTCATTCCATAGTGTTGCACAGGGTAGTAGCTTATTCCTTGTCATTTCTTTGTAGATTTCCTTTATATGACTGTATCACAATTTATCCATTCTCCTGCTGAGGGACATTTTGGTTGTTCCCAGTTTAAAGCTATTGTGAACAAACTTGCTGAGAACATCCATATACATATTTTTTGTTGCACATATGTATGTATTTCTGTTGGTGTACAACTAGGAATAGTATTACTAATTCATAGAGTTATATGCTTAGCTATATAATAGATATTACCAAACAATTTTTTGAAATGGTTCTAGCAGTTTGAACTCACTAGCAACATTGAGAATTTTAATTGTTCTACATCTTCTTCATCAACACTTAGTATCAGCAGTCTTTTTAATTATAGCTGTTTCCATGAATATATAGTGGTATCTTCTTGTGTTAAAATTTGCATTTCCCTAATGACTAAGGTAGCATTTCATGTGCTTCTTTGCCACTTGGAAATACTTTTGTGAAATGCTTTTAAAGTCATTTGTCATTTTTTATTAGGTTTCTATCTCTGATTTATAAGAATCCTTTGTCAGACATACATATTGCAATTATCTCTTTCTGCTCCTTGACTTTGCTTTTACACTTCTTAGAGAGGTATTTTAATAATTGAAATTCAATCAATCTGCACAAATCTGTTGCATTTCTGTACATCAATAATGGAGCAGCAGAAAGAGAAATTAAGAAAACAATTTATAATTGCACCAAAAAGAATAAGATACTAGGAATTAACCTAACCAAAGAGCTGAAAGACCCATACTCTGAAAACTATAAAACACTGATGAAAGAAATTAAAGATGACACAAAGAAATGGGAAGACATTCCATGTTCATGTACTAGAACAAATATTGTTAAAATATCTATACTACCCAAAGCAATCTACACATTTAATGCACTCACTATCAAAGAACCAACAGCATTTTTCACAGAACTAGAACAAATAATCCTAAAACCACAAAAGACCCCCACATAGCCAAAGCAACCTTAAAAAAGAAAACCAAACTGGAGGCATCACAATTCCAGATTTCAAGTTATATTACAAAGCTGCAGTGCTCAAAACAGTATGGTACTGGCACAAAAGTAGATACACAGATCAAAAGAACAGAAAAGAAAATCCAGAAATAAACTCACAATTATATATATGGTCAATTAATCTTTGACAAAGCAGGAAAGAATATCCAATGGGAAAAAGACAGTATCTTCAAAAAATCGTGCTGGGAACACTGGACAGCAACATGCAAATGAATGAAACTGGACCACTTTCTTATACCATACACAAAAATAAATTCAAAATGGATTAAAGAACTAAATGTGAGACCTGAAACCATAAAAATCCTAGATTAGAGCACAGGCACTAATTTCTCTGGCATCCACTGTACCAACTTTTTTCTAGATAGGGCTCCTGAGACAAGGGGAAAATAAACTATCAGGACCACATCAAAATGAAAACCTTCTTAACAGCAAAGGAAACAATCAACAAAAATAAAAGGCAACCAATGGAATGGGAGACGATATTTGCAAATGACATATCTGATAAAGGGTTTTTATCCAAAATGTATAAAGAACTTATACAAATCAGTATCCAAAAAACAAATAATCCCATTAAAAAATGGGCAGAAGACATGAGCAGACATTTCTCCAAAGAAGACATCCAGATGGCCAATAGACACACAAAAAGGTGCTCACCATCACTTATCATCAGGGAAATGCAAATCAAAACTACAATGAGATACCACCTCACACCTGTCAGAATGGTTAAAATCAAAAACACATGAAACAACAGGTGTTGGCAAGGATGTGGAGGAAGAGGAACCCTCCTGCACGGTTGATGGGAATGCAAATTGGTGCAGCCACTCTGGAAAACAGTATGGAGTTTCTCAAAATGTTAAAAATAAAAAATAGAACTACCCTACTATCCAGCAATGACACTACTGGGTGTTTACCCAAAGAATATAAGAATATTAATTCAAAGGGATACATGCACCCCTATGTTTATAGCAGCATTATTTACAATAACCAAGATATAGAAACAGCCCATGTCCATGGACTGATGAATGGATAAAGATCTGGTGTATATACATACAATGGAATATTATTCAGCCACAAAAAAAGAATGAAATCTTGCCATTTGCAACAACGTGGATGGAGCTAGAGAGTATAATGCTAAGTGAAATATGTCAGTCAGACAAAGACAAATATCATATGATTTCCTTCATATGTGGAATTTGAGAAACAAAACAAATGAGGGGTGCCTGGGTGGCTCATTTGGTTGAGCATCTGACTTCGGTTCATATCATGATCTTATGATTCGTGGGTTCAGGCCCTCCATTGGGCTCTCTGCTGTCTGCACAGAGTCCACTTCAGATCCTCTGTCTCCCTCTCTCTGCTCCTCACCTGTTCATGCTTTCTCTCTCCCTCCTTCAAAGATAAATAAACATTAAAAAAAAAAAAAGAAGAAACAAAACAAATGAGCAAAGGGGAAAAAAGAAAGAGAGAGGAACAAGTCAAAAAACAGACTCTCAACTATAGAGAACTGACGGTTACCAGAGGGGAGGTTGGGGGGAGGGGAGGAAGAATGAAATAGGTGATGGGGTTTAAGGAGGGCACTGGTCGAGATCAGCACCCAGTGATTAAAATAAAAACTTTCAAAAATTTGAAATTTGTAAATTTAACGCAGTTGAAATTATCAGTCTTTTCGTTAATGGTTAGTGCTTCTTATATTCTCTTAAGGAATCTTTGCCTACTACAATGCTACTAAGACTTTCTTCTATGTGATATTCTCAAAGCTTTATTATCTTATGTTTCACACTAAAATACAATCCACCTGGATTGGATACTGTGTATCACGTACAGTGCTAGTCAAGATTAATTTTTTTTCCATATGGCTACCTAATTTACCCAGCACCATTTATTTAAGAAACTATATTTCCCCACTGTATTATAATAGGATACTTTTGTCCTGAGTCATGTGACCATATATATATTAGGCTATTTCTGGGCTCTTTATTTCATTCCATTTACCCTCAGTAACACTTTTGTCTTGGTTTCTAACCACCTCCCCTCACTTAACTATCTCCTTATTAGGTCTTACCTTAAATATTACTTCCTCAGGGAAGTCTTTTCCAAATTAGCCGTAACCACCATCTTTCAGTCTCCAACACAGTTCTTTCTATTTGTATCATTCATAATCCTATTAGGCACATTCTGATAGACCCATTCTATTAACAAATGAATCCACTATACCCTAAGCTCCATGAAGAAAGAGACTATGTCTGTCATGTTCACAGCAGGATTATTCCTGGTTCACAGGAAGTCCTGGGTAATCCAGGTTTGTTTTGTTTTGTTTAACTCAGTAACCACTCAGTCTATTATTTTTTCATTGCCCTTAGCAAGTGTTTCTTCTTCAAATGTTGGTGTCAGCAAAGTTCCTGCCTTAACTTGTTGGCCCTCTCTTTCCCCTCCCACTATCCAAAGGCAATCTTGGGGCACCTGGGTGGCTCAGTGGGTTAAGTCTTCAATTTTTCATTTCAGCTCAGGTCATGATCTCACGGTTTCATGAATTCCAGCCCCATGTTGGGCTCTGTGCTGACTCTGCCGACCCTGCTTGGGATTCTGTCGCGCGCACTCTCTCTCTCTCTCTCTCTCTCTCTCTCTCTCTGCCCCTCCCCAGCTCACACTCTCTCTGGCTCTCTCAAAATAAATAAACTTTAAAAAATTATTTTTAAAAAGTCAGTCTTATCTATTCACATGGATTTCACTACTAGCTAGATGATATGACTTAAAAATACAATTCTTCCAGATTCATAAATATAGAGAACAAACTGAGGGTTGCTGGAGGGGTTGTGGGAGGGGGGGATGGGCTAAATGGGTAAGGGGTACTAAGAAATCTACTCCTGAAATCATTGTTGCACTATATGCTAACTATTTTGGATGTAAATTTTAAAAAATAAAAAATAAAATTAAACATATACATATATACATTATATACACATATATATGTGTGTGTGTGTCTGTGTGTGTGTGTGTGTATACACACATATATATATATATAATTCTTCCACCTTGATCACAAGCTTCAGATTTTTATACCAAATCGCCTACTATGTATTTATAACTGGATGTGACATAGATGTTTCAAACTCAACCTGTTCCAATTGGGCTCATCTTTTCCCAGTCCTCCATTGCCACCCCCACCTTCTCCTCTTATATATACTATTTCAATTAATGGTGCCATCAACCACGTAGTTTCTTAAAGCAGAAATCCTGTAGTCATTCTATTATCCTTTATCTCCACCTACCCACATCTTTCATTCATTAATTATTCTTCCCACATGGTTCTAGAATCCTTCTCCCATCCCTACTACTAGTATCTAATCAGGTTTCCATTCTTTTTTACCTTGACTACTGAAATAGCCTGCTAATAACTCTCTTTATCCCAATTTTGCCTTCCTTTGAAGCTTCCTCCACATAGCATTCAGAATGACATTAAAATTCAATTTTTGGATTTTTCATGCTTAAACCCCTTCCAAGGCTTTACATAGCCTTATTATTCAGTTAACACACTTGGCTCTCTATAACTTGAGTCTTGATTTACTTTTTCACTTCTACCTTCTATTTTACCTTCCAATTATCTCCAACTGCTTTCAATTCCTATTAAACAATGATGTTTCCTTCATGTTTAGCTTTCTTTATGGTGTTCCCCATGCCTGGAATGTCACTCAGCTCTTACCCTTCCTTCAAGATTAGATTCTAGAAACATCTCTTCCAGGAAGCCCAAACCGCTGGGTTGAACTGAGTTCATTTCTGCTTCCCCCACAACCCCATAGCAAACTTCATTACCACATAATTTGTAGTCTGTCTCCTCCACTAAACAATCAGATACTTGATAGCTAGCCCAGTATCATATTTGTTTTTGTGCCCTGGGATATAGTAGACAGCCTGGCATATATTAGGTATCTAACAATAGCTATTTGAAATTTTTTAGATCACTTTGAATCTCTGTGACAGAACCCAATATCCACTTTTCCCTTTCTTTCTTGTATCCTGTTGAATTCCAATTTTATTCCAGGTGACAATGTGCCCAGCTCAGTGACTACATTTCCTACCCTCCCTTGCCGTGACAGGAGATCAATAAGATGTAAGAATCGCTGCTGGCTTTCTGGAAACCACTTTAAAGGAGCCTGACCCAACTGACTCAACACTTTTGTCATTTATTCCTCCCTACTTCTCCCTGAAATATGTTCACAATGACTGAAATTCTAGAAGACATCATGTGTCCTTGAAGATTCAAAGCCATGCTCTCAAGACAGAAGTATGCTTCCCTAATGATTATAAAGCTTTCATACATGCGCAGCACGGCTTTCTTTTAGACTTTTGTTGCATAAGAGAATATGACACCTACTTTGTTTAGCCTATCTGGTGTCTTTGTGACCAGCAGCTGAAAGCAACAGTAGCTGCTAGCTCTGAATAAAAGTTTCTTCTCAAATGATGCAATTGCAAATTAAAAGTGATCATGAAAAATGCTTAATTGGAATCACCTCAGATGCACACACTATTTCTAAATATATTGCCCTATTCAACTTCTTCCAGAAACTGGAAGGCTGGGTGACTTTTCATATGACAGTGAGCCATTTTGTTTTTCCAGTTGTTGTTTAACTCTTACGACTTGTCACTTCAGTAGAGTTGGAATTTCTGAGATAACTGCTTGAGTAATATGGTTAGTATTCTTATTCACAGCTAGTAACTACCATGGGGACTTCACAGTGCCTAATTAAGACATATGGACAGAGTAATTAGAGTTCTTTCAAGGATTTACAACCAAGAGAGCATTAATAAACCATTATTTATATACTCTAATTTGCCTGTATCTATATGTATACACAGATATAAATCTTTATACAGATAGCAAACATAAATTATTGAGTTAGTCTCCCCATTTTAAAGCATAAAATAAAACAATGAAAACACACACACACACACACACACACAATTAGAATACACTGGATTCTGAGTCTCTAACTTAACAGGTATTATATCCTGTGTTTGTACTCACTCTCTTGTTCTTTCCTCAGTGCTACCACAGGCCACTTTCACACTACATTGACTTAGTTTAAACTCTCTTCAGTTGATACTTAGACACATGCCATGTGGCCTCTTTTCCAGGCATTTAAGGCTAACTTTTCAACAATCACATATGTGCCCATTTTCTGAGTGGCTCTGAATTGCTTAGGATCTATTCTACCAGCTGTTTCTATGTCACTCTCTTGGGCTCCTCCCTCCTAGTGGATGGTCATTCACTGTGTGTGATGATTTCTCCTCACACTCATTCCTTTCTGGGTCATTTAATATCCATGTGAGACAAAGCCTTCATCCAGAGGGAAAAATATTTTGTCTAGTTTTGTTTTTAAGAATAAACAATAGGCTATGAAATCAGAGATATTAAGACTCAATGTCCTATCTTCATCCAGGTGCTTTGCATTTAATAAGTAATTATTGTTAACAATAAGTAGTTAGTCTGATATTCATTCATTTGGCTTCCTAAATATTAAGAATCTGCTATATCCCTACCACTGTGCTACGCCATGGGTACTACAGTAAGCAAAAACAGGTGTGGTACCTAATTACACGTTGTAGAGAAGACAGGCATTAAGCAAATTATCACAAAATGAGTTTATGACTGCAAACTGAGACTAGTGCTAGAAGGAAAGAAACATGGTTCCACGAGTGTTCTAATTACAAATCAGCTTGTTTCAGACCAACCATCCTACTGAGTAAACTAGAAAAATGAAATTAAAAAAAAATCTGTTTGAATGTATCATAAAACCACAAAGACCATATAAAGACTCAGGGAGCTAAAATCCAAGAAAGGAGGGAGGTGCAGAGAGGTGAACCTGACAGAGTGGCTTTTCTTCTCATGACATTAGCTAATTCTTGGTGGAGGCTCAAAAGATGAGCAGAGCTTCCTAGACTCACGGACAGGGGGAGCAAAAATTGAAGTTTAGGGCCCATGAAAAAAGGAAACCGTTGATAAACTCCAAGGCATTCAGTTGAGAAAGGAAAGTATTCATGATCTCCCTTCTCCATGACTCATTCATGGAGTGCCTCCAACAAGTACTACAGACCTACAGACAGTCATGGCTCTTCCACCAGTGGTGACTTAAAATTTCAGTCCTAATGTATCTGAGCTACTGATTCTTCTGGCAAAGAGTTGCTTTAGGCTTTTATTAAGTTAGTTTATACCAGTGAATACGGTAGTACTAGTAGGGCATCCAGAAGATTAGTTTTACCCAGCTTCTCTCTGTACTATTATGTAGTGAAACCTTTGATAGGACTCACCAGCCAGTGACCATTACTTTCTTTATGCAATTTACCCAATGGCATGAGGAAACTTAAATGGCCAAGAGTCAGTGTAAGCTTCAGATTTAATGAAAGCTGTATCCCACGTAGAAACATTCCACTAGTTGATACATTCAAAATAAATCCAAAAGAATAGGAATAGGAGGTAAAAATTTGCCAGTGAATTATTAGGTGCAATTGGGAGAAGCTCCATTCTCACTTCTATTCTACTGTCTCCAAACCTGTATTTGCAATCTATAGGAGACACAATACTGTATATTGGTCTTTGGCTAAAAAGATATTCTAAAACAGTCTTCTCATAAGGTGGTGTACCTCAGCTATACTGTATTTGAGACTGCAGTTAGACCACAGCTGTTTCTAGGCCCTGGGGTCCCTTAGACCACTCAGCCACCGTTTTTCCAACTTCTTTCATCTGTAAAATAAACTTCCTTGGTCAGAAGATGTTTAGATGGAACATCATAATAGTGTATAAAATACTCAGTGCATGAATGGTGATAGGAAAAGAAGAAAACTTGGGAGGAAAGGCAAATTACAATCTAAAGAGTCAAAGCCCCTTCCATGATAGGGGAAGTCTAGCTGGCCTTCCCAGAATATGGTACTACATTGAAGTTGAGGGTTGGTACCTTTGCTGGCAAGCACAGCAAAGTCTGATTTTTGAGGCAAAGTCCATATTTTAATGCCTGTCACCATAACTACTTTGATCAAGTATTAAGGAGGCTTGGGAAGGAGGTAAAGCAGCATACATGGAGTGAGTCATCTTGTCCACTTGATAATTAAAAGCCTCATTTACCATGGCCTTTTGTTGGTCATTTACATAAGGATACATTTAGTCACATTTTGGAATCCCATTCAGAGAGAATCACCCATAGATGTCTTCCCCCAATTCTTTGTGATCAGTCTTACAATTCTATTTCTTTTAGGTCCCTGGCAGTCTGATTATATCATTAGCCACAGCCCATCAATCGGTATAGACATCTCAGGCTTTGTACTAACAAAGTGGATGATAATACATATTGTTTAAATTCAGGTCCACTGGGAGAATTTCCTTTCTCCACCATCTTACAGGGCCATTTATAAGGGAAGAAATAATGTCACAGCATTCTATTCCTAGTTGGCACAAATGTGTGCATAACCATTTTTTAAAAAATTTTTTTAACATTTATTTATTTTTGAGAGAGAGAGAGATACAGAGACAGAGTGTGAGCTGGGGAGGGGAAGAGAGAGAGGCAGGCTCCAGGCTCCGAGCTGTCAGCACACAGCCCCACGCAGGGCTCGAATCCACAAACTGCGAGATCATAACCTGAGCCGAAGTCAGAGGCTTAACTGACTGAGCCACCCAGGCACCCCTGTGCAGAACCATTTTTAACCAGATTCAAATGTTTTCCTCTTCATTCAACTGATCTGAAGTAATGCCCCCATGAAAGTGAAGAGCAACGCAGCAAGAAGGGGCAATGTGATAATTAACAAAACTATTTATGCAACTTACTTCTGCCTTTACAGCTGATGGACCCAATCTTGAATATATCCCTTCCACTTGCTGATGGAGGTCTTTGGGACATGTCTAACATCAATGTTGGTTTCTAATCCTTCACTACTTACTGTATAATCCTCTGTTCTTCATCTAATTGGTAAAAGAATAATCCTAACTGGTTTGACTTTATATTTCTGACCTCATTCCCTATTATAATCACCTTGGCTCACTCCACTCCAGCTTCTCTCTTCCTCCATCAAACCAGTCATGTCCACAGCCTTTGCCCTTCTTTTCTTTCTGCCTAGAATATCCTTGCCCTGGAAATGCACAAGGCTACTTCAATGCCATGGCTCAAACATTACATTCTCAGTGACATCTTCCATAGCAATGCTTTTTTTTTTTAATTAAATCCTTACACACCCTGGTAGTACTAATTTATCCTGATTTATTTTTCTCTTTACACAGATTACCTTGTAATATACTGTATATTTCCATTTATTTGCTTATTCTCTCTTCCTCCACTGGAATATAAGTTATACGATGGAATTTTCATTGGCCTAGGTTTACCACTGTATCTCCAGTACCTAGAACACTGTGTGAACATATCAAGTATTCAATACATGCTTTAATGAATAAATGGGTGAATGAATCTTTCCCCTCAAAGCCCTCCTTAATTTTAAATTTTGAGAGTTTTCTAATGAATCAAAAACAAATAGAGTTGTTAAATGAGTGATATATCTGATTTTATTCCCTTGTATTATCAAAAAAACTATCTTCTCCTTTTTTCCCTATGTTCTTCCATTCTATGTATATTATAAAAATTTTCAGTGAGGAGAAATCAGTTCAGCTTGCTCTTCTTTCCTGACAATTGCTGGTTTTTAGAATAATAATGCCACTGGTTGTTTCTGATTCAAACACAGTGTGAGGCTTTGTTTCTTAGATAAGTCAACTGAGCAAGAAAACAATTAGAACTACTCCCAGCTTGAAGAGACACATTGAATCCAGAATTTCCATAAGTGTCCCCATCACGCTAAAATCAGCCTGGTATAAAATCATTCATTCCCTTTTGGCCTTATTCACTAAGATTCCATACACACACATGCACAACTCACATGCACACACACACACACACAATTCTGATACAAAGTTTTGCAATCTATTGTGGGAATTCTTGTATCTTACAGATTTGCTTTTAAATTGGTTCCCAGTGCATGCTAGAATCTGACAACAGTTGAAAACTAGAGACAAAGAGAGGAGTAAGGGTGGGACAGAAGAATTGGCTTCCCCTGGCCAGGTATATCTCTTAAATGGGTCTACTAAAGGTCTTGTTAAGGGTCTTTCAAGCAAAGGCAAAAGAATACCATCAGAGAATGAAGGGGGGCTGCTTTACTTGGCAACAAAACTCGTAGGGAGTTGAAGCTCCTCCCATATAACAAAATCTCCATTCTCACCATCCTACTTCTTTCTGATCAATACCTTCCTATCAGACTTCATATCAGGCACATGACAAGACTGTAAATTCAACTGATACTGATTTTAAGCCGCAGACTCAATGTTTGTGTGTATCTTTTAGATCTCTCAACCCAGTGGCTACAAGAAATGTGATGTTCTTTTTGCAGACTCAAAAAAGTCATTGATTTTCAATCCATGCCTTAAGTGGAAAATTACACAGTTTGTATTAGTAAATCTGTTTATTTAAGCTTTGTGGAAATGATAACAGTAAATACTATACTCTACAGGTCTTACATAGCTCTTCCTACTGGCCTCTAACAGAATCTAATTGGTCACCTAAACCTTTCTTCAATTAGCACTATAATCTAGGGTGAATCGTTTAAATGAATGTTCACCATACTGTGCATACCATAGTATGCCAGAGACCCACTGCTTACTAGCAAGAGTTTTCACTACCTTCATCACCTTTAACTATTGCCAAAATAATTCTGCATAACAAAACTAGATGGCTTAATATAACCACTTGTTCTTGTTTTTGTAACCTCAAGTTGGTAAACAATGGCTGATTCAGCTTGGGTTCAATTGGGTAGTCAAGTTGTTCTACATACTTCTCATCCTCCTGGGACCAACTGGCTAGCTGAGGCATATTTTTTCTCATACTAATGTCAGAAATGCAAGAGAGCAGGCAACCATCATACAAATACATCCCAGATCTTTGCTCACAATACATCCACAATATCCCACCAGCCAAAGCAAGTCACATGGCCAAGCCCAACATCAATAAGGCAAGGTAGAATATTCTACCCACAGTGGGAGAATATTTACTGAACAATAATCCATTTATCATAATCTCTAACAAAGTCAGATAAGCAATCCTAAACACCTTCCTTTCTTTGAATGCCCATGCCCATACAAAGTTCTGATTTACATTTGTATATTAAGAGGATTCTCAGTTGCAAGCAACAGAAACCAACTCGGCATAAAATGAGAGTATTGAAGGAATATTGAATTGTTGATACGTACAACAGAAAGACTAAAGAGCGAGGCTCAGTGGTGCTGAGATCAGTACCAGTTCATTAATCACAGCACAACACAGATGTGGTCCTATATGAACACAAAGCAGCCCACTGCCTCTGGGGTCTAGGCCAATTTTTTAAATACATGTTGACTTGTAATATTTGGGTTAAATAAAATATATTCTGAAAACTAACTTTACCTGGTTGATTTTTTTAACTTTTTTAAAAATTAAACTACTAGAAGGTTTTTTAAAATTATTTATTTATTTATTTATTTATTTATTTATTTATTTATGTAAATCTCTGCACCCAATGTGGAGCTCCAATTCAGAACCCCAAGATCAAGAGTCATATGCTCTACCAACTGAGCAGCCAGGTGCCACAGACTACTAGTAAGTTTTGAATGACATATATGGCTCACATTTCTAAAGGACACCACTACTCTTGTACTCTCTACTCTTATAGCACTGGATGCTAGTAATTGCTTCTGGCACCACTACCAATGCAATCTCCAGAAACCGAGAGCTGCTAAAACAGTCAACACCATCTGAGAAGAGTCTTCCCTATCCTGTCTTCTTTGCATGCCAAACAATCTGGGGGAAGATCCATCTGCTTAGCCAAACTGGGGTCACATGCTTATGCCCTAGCTTCAAAAGAGGCTAACAAAGTGAATATATGGTGTTTCTAGCCCCTACAGAAAGAGATAAACTCTTACCTACAACCAAGACTTACAAAGTGAAATTCCCCAAATATAGAGATTTTAACATTGAGTACTCAAAAGTCAGTGAAAAATCCAGTTTTTACTCAGTATATCCCTTTGCAGAAATATAGCACTAAGAAATAGAAAAACAGGGGCAGAGACTTCTTTACAAAGATTCTTATCTTAGCTGGGTTCCTCCAGAAGCAAACATAAAAATAAACAGTTCATTTGTGAAATGAAGCAGAAGCATCAGCAGGGAGTTAGGGAAGTAAGACAAGGCAAGGAAGGAAATCAATTCAAGGGTGTACCAATGAGGCCATCAACTGGGACTCAGTCCCCTCTGGGGCCTCTGGGACACTGTTTAGAACACACCTCAGTGTAGTGTCATCTGAGGGAGGAGGATGGTAGGTGAGGGTTGATCCTGGGAATGTTAACTCTTTGGAACTTTCAGCTTGTGCTGGCAAGTATATGCATGCATCCAGAGAAGGTCAGACCCTGGGCTGAATGCCACTAGCATATATGAGAAAAGTGAGATGTAAAAGATATATAAAGGGAATATGAATGAGACATTGATGGCAGAAACAACCTACATGTTGTTATTAAAAATGATGGTCTTAGTCTGCTTGGACTGCCATAACAAAATACCAAAGGCTGGGTGGCTTAAACAATAGGCACAGTTCTGGTGGCCAGGAAGTCCAATATCAAGGTGTTGAAAGATTCAGGTCTTGGTGAGGGACCACTCCCTGGCTTGCAGATGACTATCTTCTCACTGTGTTCTCACATGTTGGGGAGAGAGAGCAAGCAAGATCTGGCCTCCCTTCCTTTTCTTATTAGGACACTAATTCCATCCTGGGGCTCCACCCTCATGACCTCAACCTAATTACTTCCCAAAGGCCCACCTCCAAAGTGTAAGGACTTCCACATGTGAATTTTGAAGGGACACAAACATTCAGTCCATATCAATGATGTTTCTGAAATTTTTAATAATTCCTTCCACAAATATTTATTGAACAGAACACCTAGTATGTGCAAAGCAATACTCAAGGAGCTGTAAATTGCTGAATGAGACAGACAAAAATCCCTTTCCTTGCGAAATTACATTCTAGAAGGGGAAAGAGAAATAAATAACCAAAATCAACAAGTTGTTTTGTATGTTAGAAGATGATGAATCCTACAGTGAAAAATAAAGCCTTGGATTGTGATAGGTATGCCAAGATTGGGCAATGGGGAATACAGATTAGAACAGGGTGGCCAGGGAAGGCCTCATGGAAAAGATAACATTTGGGCAAAGATGAGGTGAGGGAGTAAACTATGCCAATACCAGTGGAAAGAGCATTCTGCATATAAAGGACAGAAATTGCAAAGTAGGCTTTGGGTATGAGGTGAAAAGGAAAATCAGGAACTCAATGATAGACATGTTAATGGACAATAAATTCCATGTGGATTTGGAATTCAAGGGCAAGCTCTATCTAGACTGCAAACATAAGTTTGTGAGTCTTCAGCATACACACGATATCTAAAACCATTCATTGGATGAGATGAATGGAATGAGTGCCAATAGAAAAGAATTCCAAGTCACTTTTGAAAATAGTCTGGCAATTCCACAAGAGGTTAAACACAGAGTTACCCTATGATCCAGCAAATCCACTCCTAGGTATATGCATCCAAGAGAAATTAAAACGTGTCCATGCAAAATCTTGTGCATAAATATCCATAGCAGGAGTATTAGTAATAGTCAAAAGGTGCTCACAACCCAAATGACCATCAACTGATGAATGGGTAAATAAAGTGGGTAAATATCCATATAATGGAATATTACTTGGAAATTCAAAGGAATGTGGTACTTATACACACTACAGTGTGATACACCTTGAAAACATTATGTGAATTTAAAGAAGCCAGACACAAAGGACCACATATTGTATGATTACACTTACATGAAATGTGCAGAATAAGCAAATCTATAGACACAGAAAGTACCTAAGGCTGGTGGGGCAGGGCACGGGTCGGGGAAGGAGAGCTGGGTAGAAAGTGCATGGGGTTTCTTTTGAGAGTGATAAAAATCTTCTAAAATTTATTTGGTAATGGTTTCCCAACTGTATAAATATACTAAAAGCCATCGAGCTGTACACTTCAAATGGTTGAGTTTTATGTTATGTGAGTTATATCTCAATAATGTTGTAGAAATAATGCTGTAGAAAGAAAGAAAGGGAGGAAAGAAGGAAGGAAGGCAGGAAGGAAGAGAGAAGTTGTAAGGTTTGAGTTCTGGAGCCATTGGACATTTAAGGATTTGTGATACTTATTAGACATCCAACAGGAAAATCTGAGTAGGAGTTTGGGTATGCGAATTTAGAGATGAGAAACAAGGTCTGGGCTTAGAAGTGACTTGAGGGGCGCCTGGGTGGCTCAGTTGGTTGAGTGTCCCACTTCAGCTCAGGTCATGATCTCATGGTTTATGAGTTTGAGCCCCGTGTTGGACTTGTGCTGACAGCTCAGAGTCTGGACCCTGCTTCGGATTCTGTGTCTCCCTCTCTCTCTGCCCCTTCCTTGCTCTCTGTCTCTCTGTCTCTCTCTCTGTCTCTGTCTCTCTTTCTCTCTCTCTCTCTCTCTCTCAAAAATAAACACTAAAAAAAATTTTTTTTAAGAAGTGATTTGAGATTGAGTCTGGGGTATGCCAGTGTTCTGAGGTTGGGGATATATACAAGACCCAGAGAACAGAGAACAGAGAAAACAAGTCTGAAAAGGAGAGGCCAGTAAAGAGTCCAGTGTCCCAAAAGCTAAGGGAAGAAAATATTTAAGGGAAGAGTGATCAACTCTGTCAAATGCTGCCAATAACTCAAGTAAGATGAAAACTAAGATCAAGCATTGGTTTTAACTCTGTGGAAGTCAATGGCGATTTTACAAAAGCTGTTTTGCAGGAGCCAGGAGAATGAATGCCTGATTAGAAAATGGGAGACAAGTAAATTGCAGATATCCAGTAGCTATAACTATTGAGAAGATTTGCTTTTCACAAGAGCAGAGAAATGATCCAGTAACTGAAGGCAGATAGAGAGTCTGGAAAATTTTGTTCCCCCTAAGATAAGAGAAATAGCATTTGTATAAGTTCATGAAAATGAGCAAGCAACAAGGAAAACATGATGGTACAGAAGAGAGAAGCCAACTGGTGATGTGATATCCTTGGACACATGAGAAGGGCTTTAACTAGGCCTGTGGAAAATTCACTCATAATAATGAAAAACAGAGTTTGCGGGCACAGAGCAAGTGGGGGTGGGAGGTGGGGGGATGTACAGGAAGAAGTATGGGATACTACTAAAGTATCCCAGTAAAACAGGAAACGAGGTCTCAGCAGAGTGAGAATGGGGGAGGAGGCACTGAGGTGAAAGAAGAAGAAAATAGTGTCTGGGCAAGGGGTGAGGGGAGGACTAGAGAAATGCAGTATGGTGGCCCGAGAGTATTCTGCACCGACTCCTGGTTAGTAGCAATGAATTAAAAGTGAGACCAGTCAGCAAGATGGTGTTTTTCTTTCTCTAGAACCATTCAGCCATACAAAGATAGATTTCAATAAATTGACAGTTGGCTTTAACCGAGGTTGGTATTAACAAAATGTGAAAATTCTCCCAATTTTGTGAAAAAGAAAGAAAATTTTAATAGAGTATGAGCACATAGCACTTGCATAGGAAAAAAAAAAAGCAGACAGAAAGGAAATTTATAAATTGCTGTAGTTTTGCAGGCCATTTTTATTTTATTAGATATTCTCTAAGGTTTTTCGCAAAAATCAAAGCTCACCCAGTCTTTCAACACTATCCAATATAACCAAAATCAGGAATTAGCAACAGGTTTCACAAGAAATTTCAATATGAAAGCAATAAAACAAGACAGCAATTCTGTTTGTCCCTTCTCCCATCAAGAACATCATTTCTTGTATATGTTTCCTTGAGTATCTGCTTCATTCCCTTGATTCTGTTTGTAGATCAGTGCACAGGACCCCAACATGGCTGTCCTTGTTTCAGCCCACAGTTCCAGAAACGACATCACCCGACTAAGTGTTTGTCTTTCTCAGATAAAGTTTACAGGGGGCAAGCTGATTGGCTCAGCTTGAATCAGGGCTCTTTATTTGGTTCAATCAACTAGAATCAGGAATGGGAAAGCAGCTGTCAAAATAATGGCAACCACCTAATCCCTTTCCTTCAGCCAAATGTTAGGGAGAAAGGTAGTTCCAATAAAACAAGCCAAAAAGGACCCCAAATGTAACTTTGTAAAAAAGCATGTATCACGTTTATAATAAGAACAAATACTTTGTTTTGTTTTATTTTTTGAGAGAGAGAGCACAAGCAGGGAAGGGGCAGAGAGAGAGGGACAGAGGATCTGAAGCAGGTTCTGCACTGACAGGTTGACAGCCACTAGCTGGATGCGGGGTTCCAACTTGCGAACCACAAGATCATGAGCTGAGTTGAAGTCAGATGCTCAACCGAGTGAGCCACCTAGGTGCCCCGACACTTTTATTTTTTTAAGAACAAATATTAATACTTATAAAGAAGAGATGAAAGGGAAAAATAACAAAATGTTAAAAATTTAGTTTCCCCTTTTTTATAAAATATTCCTTCTCTGTTTCAGATAGGAGTTTCATCATTGTAATTTCTTTTTTTTTATTTTTTAAAAATGTTTATTTATTTTTGAGAGACAGAGAGAGAGAGAGAGAGCGTGAGTGGGGGAGAGGTAGAGAGAGAGAGAGGGAGATACAGAATCCAAAGCAGGCTCCAGGCTCCAACCTGTCAGCAACTCGTGAACCGCGAGATCAAGACCTGAGACAAAGACAAAGTCAGACGCTCAACTGACTGAGCCACCCAGGTGCCCCCCATCATTGCAATTTCTAAAAAGCTTCTGATGAGTGCCTGTTAGCACAAGGCACCATGGCCTTCACTGCACAGAATGAATCTGACAGGCAAAAAATTATTTTAACAGGAAAATATACATTTTTGAAGAAAATGTTGAGAAGGCAAAATATATCAATAACTGCAAAATGGAACTGTTGGCAATATCAAACATTCTGAAGATTCCCTCCTTTCTTCAGTAAATGCCTAGTGAATATTCCCTGTGTGTTATTAGACTTGAAAGTCTATCCAGCGTTAAAAAAAACAGCAGGATAAAACTGAGAACCAAATCTATTAGTGACATTCCCTGTTAAGATTATTTTTAGTTACACAAACTGTGTACATGTTTGTGTACTTTAACATTCAAGTACACACAGAAGCGTACAGAGAAAAAGAAGAATCTCCTTTGGTTTTACCTCTCTCACCCCTAAGTACCCTCAATTCCACAGCACTTTACAGAGAAAAACACAGTTAACAGTTTGCACTATAATACCCTTTCAATTCTTTTTTTTCGTTAGCTTTATTTATTATTTTATTCTTAAGGCCTTTGCTGTTCATTGTTAAACCTGCCTTTCTTTCTTTATGCTGATGACTTCCTATCAGCATCCCTGGTAAGTTATATACTCCCATGGCCTTGCATCCAGGCCTATAAAGACATTTTCTATAATATCCCAATGATCTAATCTCTTAAGGCTCTCATACTTCACCTGTTTTTTAAAAGCAGACATTTTATGGACTGGTGAAGCAATCATTTAGAAACATACATCTCTGAAGCCACAATCATTTTATAATTTGTTCTGCCTCACCAACAACCACAGCCAGTCTTCCAAGAGGACAACCCTTAAGAGAAAATCTCTAACATTAAAGCAGCTTACAGCTATTTCAGATAATGGGAGCTGCCCAGCCTGTGATGTGTTCAGTCTCTACCATTTATGGAGGATCTGCTGGACTAATAACTGACTTGAAAATGAGCTCTGCACAAGAAATTCAGCAATGAATTATGAAAATAAGTGAACTTACAAAATTTACTGGAAATTTCTTTCTGAAGGTCAGAGGATATATTAAACACAATATCAAATGTGCATTTTTAAAACAGTATATCATATCCTTACGAAAATCTGATGTAAAGTTTATGGCTACCCTTTCAAAAGAACTGGTTAAAGACAGTCCAATCAGGACTGACTTTGTAGATGTGTCTAGATTTCTGAAATACAAAGTAATATGCAATAAAAAGGGGGGGGAAGCTCTAGAGATCTCCCTTAGAAAAAGAAAATTCCAGGGTGCCTGGGTGGCTCAAATCATTTGAGTATCTGGCTCTTGATTTCAGCTCAGGTCATGATCTCATGATTTGTAGGACTGAGCCCCACATCGGGCTCTGCACTGACAGCACCAGCATGGAGCCTGTTTGGGATTCTTTCTCTCCCTCTCTCTCTGCCTTTCCCCCACCTGCACATGTGCGCTCTCTCTCTCTCTCCCTCAAAATAATAAAGTCCCCCCAAAATATGTCTTGCATGGACCTTGCTGTGAGTCACATTTGTGTAGAAAAACCTTATTACTCAATAAAACTTTATTATTTAAAACTTAAGCTATGTTACTTAATGTCTATTTTGCAAATATTATATAAATTGGACTTCGCCACATGCCAATCCATCCTTGATGGACCAATTCCAACTGGTGATTAGACGATCCCCAAGCTATGGCAAAACTCCACCCCAAGTGTCTGTCTTATCTCTCACTCACCTTTTCTACCTCAGGACTTGTTTCAAAGATATCAATTACTCAGCCTTATGAAGAACATTCCAGAAACATGAGGGATTAACAACCACAGAAGCAACCCTCAGCCAATGAGGAATGGGAGTCAGTGAACAAATGCCCAGTCTCCCACCCTTTGGAGGGAAAAGTCTAAAGCCCGTTCTATACAGTTCTTTGAGGGGCTCCCTAATGGATTTGAATACTAGTTGCCCACAGCAATAACTGGATCAATAATGTGCATTTCATTGGCTTCCTTGAATCATTTCTCAAATAGATTATCTTCCCCCAAATGCTTGCTTCAGGCTCTGCTTTAGGGGTAAAACAAAGATGTTATGTAAAGTGCTAACAGTGCCCATATTCTAATATATGGGCATCCATATGTAATGGGCAACCATTAGTAATGATGGTTCCCTTCCTTGCATCTCTTCATAAATGCCATTCACTCTACTAATGAATCAGTTTTCCAGTCCTTATCAAGAACTCAGTCACAGCAAAACAACTGTCCAAAATGGTAGCCAATATGGCTACTGAGGACTTGAAAATGCAGAGTCCAAACTAAGAAATGTTGACAGTGTAGGCTACACAACAGACTTTAAAAATTTAGCATAAAAAACTAAAGTATCTCATTAACAATTTTATACTGATTAGTTGAAATGATAATGTTTTGGATAGTATTGGGTCAAAGAAAATATATGACTAACACTAATTTCATTGGTTTCTTTTTACTTTCTATAATATGGCCACTAAAAACTTGAAAATTATAGTACTGACTTGTATTATACTTCTATTGTACAGCACTGTTCTAGAAATTGTGGAAAAGGGCCACAAGGTGAAAAGAGACAGAGGTAGTGAATATGGGTATGACTCAGTAGATTCAACAAGATGTTTAATTACATGGCACAGAAATCATTTAGGCTGACATAAGCAAAAAAGATTTTACTGAAAAATAAAGGAGTCTCCAAAACCTGGTCCAAAGAACCAAGCTTAGAGTCTGCATAGCTAGGTAGCAGGTCTGCAGGTTGTTTGCAAAAAATGGCTCCATCATTCTCTTTCCTGTACCCTTGTGCCTTCGCAATGTGACTTTGCCTCCCAATAAGAGGTTGAGTGTATTTCTTTACCCCTTGATTTTGGGCTGGACTCATGACTTGCTTTGACAAGAAGCATGAGGCCACTCCTTCTCAGAACCCTGCTGAGTGGTCATGGGTACAAATGTAGGCTGGCCTGCTAGATGACAGGGATGTATATTCCAGTTGTCTCTATAGCCTCAGCTGACTGTCACCCACTCCACAGAAACAGAGCTGTCTCACTGACCGGAAACCGATTGCAGACACGAGTGAGCTCAGAGCAAGCAGTCCAGTTAAAACTGGTCCAAACTGATGATTCTATAGAATCCTGAACGAAATAGCCTACCAGGTTATTTTGAAAAGGCTTTTTCAAAGATAAATCTGGAGACTAGTAAAAGTGGTAAGGACAGACTTTATTCAGCAATAACTGCTGCAATGAGGAAGAGGATCCAGTGTGAACTGAACTCTGATCTGTGCAGAACTGACTGGGCATTTTAAAGAGAAATTGAGGGAGTAGGCACAGGTAACAAGCAAAGATTAGGTTTATTACCTGGAGCTTATTTGGAGGAGAAGGAAATTTCTTGTATCTTTATGCTAGCAAGTAGTAGTATAAGTTAGAGCAAAGGATGGCCCCCTTCATCCTGGAAGGGAGGGCGAAAGTTATTGCCCTGAATGTCTGCATTTCAAAGAGATGACTCTCTGGTCTGAGAAGAAGGTTCTGGGTGGTGGAAGATTTACATCTCAAAGGGGGAAAGAATGGATTTACAACTGTAAGCTTTTTTTGTTTTAATGTTTATTTATCTTTTGGAAGAAAGAGAAACAGAGCAAGAGTAGAGGGGAGGGGCAGAGAGAGAGGGAGACACAGAATCTAAAGCAGGCTCTGGGCTCCAGGCTCCAGAGCCTGACACAGGGCTTGAACCCATGAACAATGAGATCATGACCTGAGCCAAAGTCGGACATTTAACCAACTGAGCGACCCAGGCACCCTATAACCGTAAGCTTTCTAAAGTAATTGCTCCATGAGAAGGGGTTCAGAGGCCTGTTGATTACCAGGTTTGTGCTGGAACAAATAGTATTTCTTCTGGAAGTCTCGATTTTCTCAGGCAGGCATACTGAGAGGGCTGGGGTCAGCCTAGGGATATGGCCTTGAGTCATATGTTCATGTTTGTTCAAATCTTTTAGTGTGCATGGTAGCAGGGGGAGAGGAAGTACACAAAATCATTTGCACCGAGTCTGCTGTTTTTCACACGCCAAAGTTGAGGCCTAGTTGAAAAGAAAACTCAGAGGACCCTAACTAAAGTTTAGTCAAGAAGAGAGTCTCTGTTATTTGTCACTTAGTTTGGGGTAGTTTCTTATATAGCAAAATCTAAGTAACTAAACTTGAAGCCACAGGACTAGTCCAGTAGAAATTCTACCACCTCTTCCTCCAGATCTAAAAACTGCACTTTGTACTGCTGGACACGGAGACTGCCACTTGGGCCCCTGGAAAGTGCTTGCAGCTACTACTACCACTGCCAGGGCCACCAGAATGGATTCTGTGTCATCAGTGTTTTTTGATATCACTACCCCCAATTTGAAGTCTGGAGAAAGCACATCTGACTGATGGAGCCTAAGTCACATGCTCATTGCTTCACATTGATGCCTCCAGCCTCTACAAGTTAGATACAGGTTCTGTTCAATCAAATTAAAAATTCTCCAATGCAGAAAGTGTGTTCAGATGCTAGGTCATCACAACAAAAAATAAATGTTATTACATGTACCATAATATTTCATCCCTCCACTGCTTTACTGATGCTGAAAATCATGTTTGAAACACATCTTCAGGGGCTCCTGAGTGGCCCCGTGGGTTAAGCATCTGACTCTTGATTTTGGCTCAGGTCATGATCTCATAGTTTGTGAACTGGATCCCCACGTGGGGCTCTGCATTGACAGTGTGGAGCCTGCTTGGGATTCTCTCTCTCTCTCTCTCTCTCTCTCTCTCTCTCTCTCTCTCTCTCTCCCCCTCCCCTGCTCGTGCTCTCTCTCTCAAAATAAATAAAAATAAACTTTTAAAAAAATAGAGAGATAAAGAAACACGTCGTCATCCTTTCCTACATGAATAACTCCTCTTCATTTTCCCTGGGAAATCTGACTTCTTCCTGTTCCCCTTGCCCCGCTGTAGCTAAATTAGGAAAATGCACAAAAGCATGAAATCTATCAAAGTAATGAGCACTCCTGCTTGTTGGAGTAGCTTCTGTTGGTCACAGCTCTTATCATTAAGAATCTTTCAATCTGAGTGAATGAAATCTTTCACCCAATCCCCAGTGTTTGTAACAAAGTACGTACTCAGTGTTTGCTTCTCCACAAATAAACTGGAGATTTCATTACAGGAGGAAATAGGAGGTGAATTTTGTAAAATACATCGATGTCAGATTATGCAGAATGTCAATGTAATTTATCTCAGAGACAACACAGTGCCACTGAGGGTTTTGGTACTATTTATTAGATAAAGATTCATGTGGAATCAATTTACAGGATGCAAACATGGGAGTGAGACTAGAGCCTCTTGGCAGGCTATCACAAATGCTGGGTATGCAAGTAGAAGGGTATAGCCATGATAATGAAGAGAAGAGTCCACTCATGAGATGAAATTAAGAAGATGATAGAACCTGTTTGGTCCTGGATGAAGACAGAGAGAGAAGGGAATGTTTTCATAGGTGAAGTGGCAAAATGTGTATGTGTGTGTGCGTGTGTGTGTGTGTGCGTGTGTGTGTGTTTAATTGTGGTAATTTCTTTGTTGTCCCAAGAACTTTCCCTCATACTACTCATTCAGAGGCATTTCCTAATTCAGGAAAAGAAAAACTACTGCACAACAGGAGAAAAGGATGTCATATTCTTTGTTTTTAGCTTCAGAAGAAACGTTCTAGGAGAATACAGACTTTGCAAGAGTACTTGCAGAAAGAGACTACATCCTTCCTGTCCACTTAAACTCCCATGCCCGATAAACAAGGGACTTCTGATTTAAATAAAAAGAAATTACAGAGGTGAAGCAAAATGGTTAAGTGCATATACAGGGAGGATTTGAACATGACCCTCCTTCCCAGGTGTGTAGTTTAAGTAGAGAAAAGACTGGAGAAGAGTGTGGTGTTCTAGATATATCTACACATCCACTTGGTACCCTAGCATCAAGGAAGAATGGTAGTGTAGGTCTCTCTGCACCAAAATGACATCAGGCCAACAATTAAACATGGCTGGGTATGACATCAGGGAACAAAGAGGCTCTAACAACAGCTCTGATTCTACCTTAAGCTCATTAGTGAAAAGTAGACAAATAAACTTTCTGCACTTCCCTAAGCAGGGCTTGAATGTTAGTTAAAGGAGACAGCCAAGGGCCAAAGGGGCTTGAATTTGTAACCCAAATGCCAGCGTGAATTATGCAACTGAGGCCTTATATTGCAGGGATTTCAGGAGGTGGCCTTTTGGAAGAGTGCCAAGTAATATGACCACTAGAAAGCAGACACCCTCCCTCCCTGACCTCCTCCCTCAACTTCCATCCTGTCATTATCATAAATAAACCGCGGGACAAGAGTGTCACCTTGAAGAAGAAAAAAAGGTAAAATCCAGAAATATGATTTTAAACTTGAAGTGGCTGAAAAAGGTGTGACAAAGACTACGTTCACCTAGAAACGCCTGCATATAATTTTATAGCATCAGGAAAAATAGATAGAGCATATAATAGAAACTAAGTCCAGTTGTAAGAAAATAAAATGTTACCTGTTCTGCATGTATGACTTTAGGGCCTCTGAAAATTATACTTACAATAGGTAAGTATAAGGTTTTTACTGCATTCTTAAGAGGATTAAGTGTTCTCTATGGGGAACTACAACATACTTTACTTAAAATAATAATAATAAATCAATGACTGAAATGGTTCAACACTATATTGAAAGTAACAAAGTGAACTGCTATTTTTCCCACACCTGGCCTTCTCTCTGAGGCATATTCTGATTCTAATTTAATGCTGGGTATAGGTCACCAAGGTGAGAAGGGTTGTTAGCCGATATTCTTTAGTACAGTGCATTCCAAAGACGTCCAGTCCATTCTTGGGTCAATTAAAAGTCTACAGGACTCCAAGAAGGTACGTTAGGTATTGAAGCTGGCCAGATAGTTAAGATAAACCCTAGAGCAGTGGTTGTCAGTGGAGACAGTGGGGAAAAGCATCAGGTGGTTGGGGATGGCAGAGGTGGGGGCGGGGGGGGGCCGGTTTGCTCCCCATGGGAATGTTGGCAGTGTCTGCAGATAGTTTTGGTTGTCACAACTGAAGACAACTGGTAGAAGCCAGAGATGCTGCTAAACATCCTACAATGTACGGACAGTCCCCACAGGAATCGACAGTCAAAAAGGTCAATGCTACTAAGGTTGAGACACCTGCTCTAGAGGTGAGTTAGAAGTCTAACCACTTTCAGGATCCTGATAGCCTCATAGAGTCGAGCTATCACTTTGGATTGTTCATAGAAGAAGTTTGGTGTTCACGGGATCTTTTGTCCTGGGGAGAGCTTGGACAGAACTTCTAAAATTGTTACAAAAATACTTTTTGTTTTAAGGGGCTCATGATGATGATGATGATAATATTCAGGTAAACTTAGTTCTAGTTCTAGTTTAGAGCAAGAATGACAATCTATTCATTTGTTTATTTTGGATCCTATATTATGGCCATTTCAATACTGAGATCAGGGAGAGAACAGAAAAGGGAGAAAGAAAGAAGTCTGTAAGAGAGAGGAGCTCAACATTACCTGTTACACTGAGAAACAAATTACTAGGTCATTTAGTAATATTAGCTTTGAAAAATGTAAACATTAAATTTTAAAATGGTCATTAAAGGGGTGCCTGGCTGGCTCAGTCAGAAAAAGCATGTGACTCTTGATCTCAGGGTTGTGAGTTCAAGCCCCACATTGAATATCTCTACACCCAACTAAAAAAAAAAAAAAAAAAAAAAAAAAAAGATTTCTGGAACACCTGCGTGGCTCAGTTGGTTAAGCATCAATTTTGGCTCAGGTCATGATCTCATGGGTTCATGAGTTTGAGCCCCACGTCAGGCTCTGTACTGACAGTGTGGAGCCTGCTTGGGATTCTCTCTCCTTCTATCTCTCTGCCCCTGTCCCATGTGCACATGCACATTCTCCCTCTCTTTCTCTCTCTCTCAAAATAAATAAACTTTAGAAAAAAATACTAAAGGGGAACCTGGGTGGCTCAGACGATTAAGCGTCTGACTCTTGATTTTGTCTCAGGTCATGATCTCGCGGTTCCATAGGTTTGAGCCCTGAACTGGACTCTGTGTGGGCAGCAAGGATCCTGCTTGGAATTCTCTCTCTCTCTCTGCTCCTCCCCCACTCGCACTGTCTCTATCTCTCTCAAAATAAATAAATAAACTTTAAAAATAAATAAGTAAATAAAATATTTTAAAAAATATAAGGATCATTAAATTGTTTTAAGAAATAGTTTAACTTCTAAATAAAAATGAGGGGCGCCTGGGTGGCTCAGTCGGTTAAGCAGCCGACTTCGGCTCAGGTCATGATCTCGCGGTCCGTGAGTTCGAGCCCCGCATTGGGCTCTGTGCTGACAGCTCAGAGCCTGGAGCCTGTTTCAGATTCTGTGTCTCCCTCTCTCTGACCCTCCCCTGTTCATGCTCTGTCTCTCCCTGTCTCAAAAATAAATAAAAAGGGGCGCCTGGGTGGCTCAGTCGGTTAAGCATCCGACTTCAGCTCAGGTCATGATCTCGCGGTCCGTGAGTTTGAGCCCCGCGTCAGGCTCTGGGCTGATGGCTCAGAGCCTGGAGCCTGCTTCCAATTCTGTGTCTCCCTCTCTCTCTGCCCCTCCCCCATTCATGCTCTGTCTCTCTCTGTCCCAAAAATAAATAAACATTAAAAAAAATTTTTTTAAATAAATAAATAAAAAGTTAAAAAAAATTTTTTTAATAAAAAAATAAATAAAAATGAAAGTGCAGTCTAAATTCTTCCTTTACTTAAATGTAGAATCCAATTAACCAATAAATAAATATGGTAATCTCCATCTTAATTTCAATAATCTGTTTTTGAATAGTTCTGCACAAAAATGCTAACTGGGAACCTATTATGATTTAAATAAGAAAAACTTATAATGTGGCACATATCAACCACTAACCCACAGCTTACTTCCTAAAACTCAGTAAAATACCTCTAAATAAATCACAAACCATCATGTTAGGATGTAAAGCACTTAAAAAATTACTTCCCAGTAGCCAACAAATTAATACAGCTAATAACTAGTTATTTGGTATATAGCAATATATTGAATACCTCCTGTCTGAAGGCTCAAAAGCTTCCCAAAATATCAACATGTGACCCTGATGTTGTGGTTGAAATAACTCAAATACTTGTCCATGCATTGTTTCATTGAAAATATTTCGTTGGGGCCCTGGGTGGCTCAGTCAGTTAAGCATCCGACTCTTGATTTCAACTCAGGTCATGATCTCATGGTTCATGGGATCAAGCCCCACATCAGGCTCTGTGCTGACAGCATGGAGCCTGCTTGGGATTCTCTGTCTCTCCCTCCCTCTCTTTCCCTCCCTCTCTCTCTCACTCAAAATAAATAAATAAACATTTTTAAAACAAAGAAAATATTTTGATTTTTCATTTCATTGATAACTAATGGTGTTGCATTTTTTAAGGTACTCAGTGGGTATTTGTATATTTTCCTTTGTTAAATGTCTCTTCATGTATTTAAGTTACTTCGTTTATTCAATGTATGTATTCTTATTGTTGAGATATAAGAGTTTCTCTATATTCTGGGTACGAGTCCTTTGTCAAATATATGTAGTGTGGATATTCCCCCCACCCCTGCTTGTAGTTTGCTTTTCATTTTTTAAGTGTCTTTCAAAGAGCAGAAACTTTTAATTTTGATGAATCCAATTATTCAATTGTTTCTTTTCTAGTTAGTGATTTCTATAAGAAATCTTTACCCACTTCAAGGTCACAAAGATATTTTTGTGTTTCTTTCTTCCAGAAGTTTACACACACTAGGATGGCTGAAAATAAAGGTTGACAACACTTAATGCAGGAAAGGATGTGGAGCAACCAGATCACTCATAAATTGCTGCTGAACTTGCAAAATAGTACAAGCACTTTGGACGTTTCCTTGGTAGGTTCTTATGATGTTAAACAAACAGCTACTCTATGACCCAACGATTCTACTCTTAAGTATTTACTCAAGAGAAGTGAAAACACGTTCACTAAAAGCTTATTTAACAAAAATACTTACAGCAGCCATATTCTTCATAGCTTAAAACTGGGAACCACGCAATCGTCCAACAACAGGCAGCAGATGAACAAACTGTAGTATATTCATATAATGAGGAATGAACTAGTGCTGCATACAATACGGATGAACCACAAAAATGTGGTGAACAAAAGAAGCCAGACACAAAAGAGTATTTGTTTTATGACCCCATTTACAGGAAATTCAAAACAGGTAAAACTAATTGATGTTGATCAAAGTTAGAAGAGTGGTTGCCTTAGGGGGAAAGAAAGGAGACTGACCAGGAAGGGGTACAAGGGAATTTTCCAAGGTAACAGACATGCTCTATGTCTTGACAATGGTGTGGATTACGTAAGTATATTGATTCATTATTGAATTGTACACTTAAGACGTATACATTCCACATGTAAATTATACCTCACAAAATGTACATCATATTGCATGGGCACAGCTGAGAGCTATGTATATTTTATGACATTTGGGTATTAAAAGTCACAAGCATTCTGCTGGAAAATGTTAAACTGGGAGAAATCCTGTTGGGGTATGCCTGTATTTCCTGTATGCCTGCAAAGATCTGTCCTTGTCTGTGCCCTTTTAGATGCAAGTAGAGAGTCAGATTATGTGCTGGAAGTTGTTAGACTCTGGATTACACGATTTTAACTCAGTGGGAATCCAAACAGTGGGGCTGTGTTCTCCCCTATTAGATCTGAACTATTGGCAAGTGCCAAAAGTTAATTCTATCTCTACCTATAGTTGCAAGTACAAAATATGGTATAATAAGATTTTATTTATAAAATAAAAAAGTTGAAAAAGATTTCCTGAGCTATAAAATTAAATGTAACCCTTCTTCCCAAGGACCAGAGAAATTATATTACTCGATTAGTGATGGATTACCTGCTGAGCATCCGACCTAGTCTTAATAGTGCAAAGGAGGCCACATAACTGTGGGTAACGCATGAACTAAACCTCTTGTCCTTTATGACTAAACTTGACCTTGGATTAACTTTATAACACTGTTTCTCTGGAAACCTGAGAAGGGTAGAATGGAAGTGGTACTACTAGGTAATATTTCTTATGATAAAAAAAACCCACAAATTGCATCTAGCAGGAGAGAAACTATATACGAACTAAGAATACCTTGTGGGAAATCATAGCTTTGGTCTCCCTGAGTGTGATGATTCTCATAACCTGACAGGCCCCTTGCAGGGACTCAGGAATTTATGCCCCCTGATTGGTGTGAGGACTGCGATCAGAAGTCTTATTGAAGAGGAGTGCTGAATGCTGACCTTCTAGCAAGTTCCATTTCCAAGCCCATATTCCTCTAAATGAGTCTGATGCCAGGTACACCCTATGGAAGTCTTGTGAGTCAGAATTTTTAGAGACTACCCTGGTGGGTATTGCAATAAGTCGGCTCACAATATGCAATACCATACATAGAATAAATATGACTCTCATGATCATGGGAAATTCGTTGCTCGTGGAGTCATTCTCATCTCTGTTCCACAGATAAGTCATTCTTCAATGCTAGAATATAGAGATGGCAAGTGCTCCTGTACAGTAGTAGGAGTGTCACAAACATAAAATACCATATAAAATACTTTGATCTCCTTAGAAGAAAGACATTATAAAAGTCTAAGTATACTTTGCTACAGGCATAGTTGCTAGCTTTGGTATCTTTCACATTTTTATATCCTCTATTTTTTATTTTCTTCACAGATGTATATGTAACTGGTTTGTCTCTTTAAAAACCACAAGTTTACATGTATCACAAATGAAAATTATAATCTCTCTTCTACATTTGGTTAACTGCACCTGGCTATTAAACTTCACAAACCAAAAGCAAATAAAGAAAACTGACAAATACCATCAGAGAAGTCAGTGACCACAGAGTAGACAAGACTAAAGAATGGGAATAAAAGCATTCTAAAGCAGAGAGAAATAATTAAGGATTCTTAGACTTAAAGGTATTTGATATAAACTTTAAATAAATAAAGCAAACCGAGAGTAGTTCCTGAACAGTTTCCATTGGCATATAAATTAATCTGTCAGATCTGTCAGAAATCAGTGTACTGCCCTGAGTCACTATCTTTTCTTGAGTTTGCCATACAAGCTTTTTTCCTACATAAACTTTTAATGAGCGTAACATAAAATGTAAGCCAGTGAACCTAATATTATATAATGCACTTTAGAGAGATTATGCATCCTAAGCATACATGCATTTGTCGTTTGAACTTCAATTATGAAAAAGAGCTGGATACAGTCAACTTCCCTTACTGACTTTTAGGTATAAAGCCCACATCCTCATTTGGCAGCTAACATTATCATTCATCTGCACACTAAATGGCTTTGCAAAAAAAAAAAAAAGTTAAACATATTAAAGACTAGATAGCTAGCTTTGGATGATAAAGCTGCAAAGCTTTTTTGTTTTCTTTGATTTTTGCAGACAAAAAAAAAAAAACAAAACACTATAGTTTCCCAGATGATTAAACTGAAATATTTAACACTCTGCAATTCTAATTTATTCTCTAGGCATGCATGAAAATTTTACCAATAGCTTGTAGCAGCATACTTAAGCTGCCACAAGTTAATCAACACACCGTACCCACAGTCAGTTCCATTTTCCCTGGGGTTTAAAAAGGACTCATCAGTGGACATAGAGGAGAAAGAGGCAAACTATCTTACCTGATTCCTTAACTCTATAATCTTCTCCACCAATGGGTTTATGTCAGAATAAATAGAACATAAATAATATGACCAAAATTGCCTATATTCGTACTATTCCTTAAAGCCTCCCTCAAATGGTAACTGAGAGTAAAATCCATGTGGACCCATTGCAGAGATGATAGGCTACGTCTATCCATGTTGGTCTACCTAGAAGACTAATCAATTCTACTAGTTATACTGAATTTGAAAGTTAATAAACACTTGCTCTGTGATAACAACGTGCTAGATACAAGTCTTCTAATTACAATGGGGTTATATCCCTATAAATCCATTCATTGTAAGTTAAAAATATCTTAAGTTGAAAATACATGTAATAAATCTAACCTACGAAACATCATACCTCAGTCAAGCCTACCGACATTACATTAGCCTCCAGTTGGGCAAAATCATCTAACACAAAGCCTATTTTATAAAAAGTGTATTTATTTATTTTACAATAAAGAATATAATAAAAAGTATCTTGTGAAATTTATTAAATATGGTACTGAAAGTGAAAAAGTGGTTGGAAGTGTATCTGTTGCTTACCCTGGTAAGCAGTGGCCCCTGTAGCCCCATGTCTCAACACAGTATGGCACCACGTATCACTAGCCCAGGAAAAGATCAAAATTCAGGATTCAAAGTATGACTTCTAAATGCGTATCACTTTTGCACCGTCATAAACTCAAAAAATCATTAAGTTGAGGGGTGCCTGGGTGGCTCAGTCAGTTAAGCATCTGACTTCAGCTCAGGTCATGATCTCAGGGTTCGTGAGTTCGTGCCCCACGATGGGCTCTGTGCTGATAGCTCAGAGCCTGGAGCCTGCTTCGGATTCTGTGTCTCCCTCTCTCTTTCTGCCCTTCCCCCCTCTCTCAAAAATAAATAAATACTTTAAAAAATTGTTAAGTTGAATCACTGTAAGTCAGAGACTGTGTAACTGTGATTATTTGTTCATACCCCTATTGTCAATTCCTTGAGGATATGCATGAACTGTATCTTATTAATCTTTTTACTCTAAGTTTTGCATATAGCCTCATATATCGTAAACTTAATAATGAGTGAATGGACAAATGGTTAAATGAGTAGCAGTATGGCAGCCAATTAGTCTGAGCAGCTACTAAAAATACTGCTACTGTATCAGTTAGAATATTTTCAGCTACAATAAACAAGTAACAGAATAGCAGACAAAAAAATGGATTAAATAAAGTAGATATTTATTATCTCACTTTAAAAGGGAGTGATTGAATTATGTCATATGGGTCCAAGTTCTTTCTTGCCATCTTTCAACCTCAGTATGTCAGTGCTGTCTGCCTTCATGATCACAAGATGGCTGCTAAAGCCTCAACACCACACTATCACAAGAATAAAGAATAGCCAAAGCAGAAAGGAAGAGAGTGAGCAGGAAAAAAAGAAAAACAAAAGCCAAACAAACAAAAACAATTTTCTTTTCTTTCCAGAGGTTCTCCATCTTAACACACTTTTGCTTACCTCTCACTAAGCCAAGACTGGGTCACTTGTCCATTGTTAGGCTGAACAAAGAAGAATGGAATTTCCACAACTGGCATAGAAACTCTATGGCTAGAGAACAGAGAACAAAGATGCATCCTCCCTGCCTTACGCTACCAAATACACAAAATGAGGATTCTGTTTACACGGAAGATGAAGAAATGGTTGTAACCCCCAGTATCTGCAGAGCTCACTAACAGCATGATATATAGAAGATCTTAAAGAGTCTGCATACTCTCAAATCATTCATTCATTCAACAAATATTTGTTAAGCACTTATTATGTGGCAGACAGACACTATTCTGCATCCCTGGGTTACAACATAGAGAAAAAATATAATTCCAAACAACATAGAATTTACAGCATAGAGGAGAAAAACAGACAATAAACAATAACAAAAAGATATATATCACATATATAAATATATCATATATATAACTATTTCATATATATATGGAAGTGATTTGGTTTTATTTTTTTAAGATCAGGGCAAAGTGGGACTGGATGGAAGATAAGAATAGAGAAGGCCTCTTAAGAAAGTTACAGTGATTTGAAGGTAAAAAAGGCAAAGATTAAGGCCCTGGCCTAAAAAGCTGACTGATTCTGGATTCTAAATGGCAGAAGGTCAGATTGTTGCTTTCTCAGCCCAGTCTAATTGTTCAGATGGCCTCAAGGTAGCTGCCATTAAAATGAAAGAACATATCAAAAAGGAAGAGTACGAAAGCAAAACCCTAAGTACTGTGCAGAATATATGCAAAAAGAACTTTTTGGTTGTGCTTATAGACACGCTGGAAGAAAAAAAAATGGAGCTTACTGCTCTACGTGTCTTGCTTGGAGAAAGGATGAATGTGAGAAGGATACACACAGAAACCTGGCAGCCAGAGTTGTAGGCTGTGGGAGACACTATAGCAGCCTACCAATATCCATCCAGCCCTTATTCTTGGGCATATAATCAGATTATATATATAATCTATATATATAGAGAGAGAGAGAGATTATGTATATAATCAGGTTATTTCCTAGTCTCCTTTGTAGACTGATGCAATCATGTGACTAAACTCTCAGCAATAGGGGCACCCGGGTGGCTCAGTCAGTGGAGTATCTGACTTGATTTCGGCTCAGGTCATGATCTCACAGTTCTTGAGACTGGGCCCGCATCAGACTCTGTGCTGACATTGCGGAGATTGGTTGGGATTCTCTCTCTCTCTCTGTCTCTCTCTCTGCCCCTCCCTGCTCATGTGTGCACTCTCTTTTTCTCAAAAGTAAATAAATAAATAAATAAACAAACAAATAAATACATACATACATAAATAAATTCTCAGCGATAATATGTGGGTAAATGGGATATGTGCCTGCCTTGTCAGGACTGGGGCCTGTAAGAGTGGTGCACCTCTGAGGCACTGTTCCCCTTTCCACTGGCTGCAACCTGGATGTGGTGAACAAGCCTTGAGACCGTGCACCTGATGACAAGGTCCTGTAGGATGAAGGAGTCACAAGAAGGAAGAGTCCTGGTCCTTGAAGCAGCATTCACAAGAGTGGAAGAGAGCTGCTACCGACCTGGAGCACCCTCGACTATTACTCGTTCCTGAAGTCTCTGATTTTCTATGTGTACAACGACTTAGTATACACTAACATAGAAATTTAACTCCCTGGCTGATGCAGAAATTATCTTCTATATATTTTAAGATGGTAAAAAAAGAATATAATTCACTTTAGAAAGCTTTTGTCTTAGTTTGGGCCCATAGACTACTAGATGGGTTACAAATGACACAAATTTATTTCTCACGGCTCTGGAGGCTGGAAGCTGAGATTAAAGTATTGGTGCATTCAGTGTCTGGGGAGAGCCCATTTCCTGGCTCATAGACAGACATCCTTTTGCTGTGTCCACATGTGGCAGAAGGGTAAGAGAGCTCTCTGGGATCTCTTTTATAAGGACACTAATTCCATTCATGAGGCATTAACTCACCTCACCAAAGACCTCACCTCCTTATACTATCACATTGGTGATTAGGATTTCAACATATGAATTGGGGGGAAGGGACATAAATGTTTATTGTAGTTTTCTTTCAAAACAGCTAAAATTTTTAAAGTTTTGAAAACATTTTTGTTATTTTGGAAAAAAATTGTGGAGGAACCCCTAATTTTCTACAGATCATGGATACATGAATCATTACTAAACAACACGTAAGATTTAGAAGAATAATGAAAAAAAAAGAGAAAAATATTATTTGCCAATGTAGTATTCAGACACCTTTATAGTGCTACATCAATTAAAACGCAAGTATACTTCAATGTCATTAAAAACGCCATTCCAAAACCAATCACTTAATGCCTGTCTCTTCCACTAGGTCATAAATTTCTCAAGAATGATTATTTTGCTTTCTACTGTATAATTAATACCTGGCATAATATCTCACATACAATGAGCATTTAATAAAAATGTGTTGAATGATCAAATGAAAAAAAAATTAATGTTTAATTAGTTTTAACTTCTATGAAAAAATACTGTGTTTTGGTTTTGGTGGGGTTTTTTTGAGAGAGAGAGAGAGAGCACGAGCCTGGGAGGGGCAGAAAAAGGAGGAGATAGAGAATCTTAAGCAGGCTGCATGCCCAGCAGCCTGACACAGGCTCTCTATCTCATGAACTGTGAGATCATGACCTGAGCCAAAACCAAGAGTCCAATGCTTAACCAACTAAGCCACCCAGGTGCCCCCAAAGTACCATGTTTAATAGACACCTGAAACACAAAAAGTTGTATTCTTTCTCACCCACCCTGAATGCTACCATTTCCCATCAACAAATATTTTGGAATAAAGAAAATTATGAAACTTTAAAATTCTTAAATTTTAAATTTTATATCTAACTCAATAGGCACATGAATAGTTAACTCAGAAATATGTCTGCATTTCCATTTCTAGCTTGAGTATTCCACAGCTAGACATTTGATATTTATACAATGAAATATAAAAATAAACCTCTAATAAAATTTTATGAAATGGACTCTTCTCTAACTTGAGACATCAATCCCAAACTTTCCTTTTATCACCTTGAATTTAGCAGTGGGAACTGTGCACATTACTAAAGACTGGATTTGGCCCACAGTAAAAAAAAAAAAAAAAAAAAAATCAATAGCTTGGTAGTTACCTCCCAATCTCCTCCCAGCAATGCCAACAGTGAATTTATCCACAGACTGGAAATAGTTTTGGTTTGTTCTGCCTGCACAGCAGGACAATGGATCAGCAGACAGTTTACCCATAATGTCAGCATTACTGAAACTATAGGTGGTAAATCCCTTTAATGCAAATATTTGTATCCCAAACTCTCAAAGGGATGCTTGTCTAAGCTTAAGAGGAGACATAATTTTAAGAGAGACATTTTCTTTAGGGTTAAGGATTCCAATACAGCAGCACTAGACTTCATCTCAAATACTGTTAAGGATTAGACTTTTAGAAAATGGATTGACAAAGCTGAAATAAGCCCCCCCCCAACTGTTCAATTTGAGGACAATGCAAAAAGAATTCTAAAACAAATCATCAACTTTTGCGTTCTTGCTTACTAAAAATGAAGAATAGTTTAAAAAGGCATTTTAACCTCAAATATATTAAGCATGCATAGAATCTAAGTATGAAAATTTAGTCTTCAGTGTTTATTAACCAATTTTAATTTTTAATATGTGATTCATTCACTCACACCCCTCTACAACAAATATTTATTGAGCACTGCAGCAGAGATTGCTTGTTGCCTGCTCCAATATCCTCACTCCTTTAGAAGCCCTGAGTTTTAATTGAGCACACGGATGCTGAAATAAAGACCTGACACCCTAGTTTCCCTTTCAGCTAGGCTCTTAACACCACAAGGGAGAGGGGTAGTCAGAAATGTTATGTGGCAGCTTCTGAGACATAGCCCTAAAAAGCAGCTGGCATGTATTCTGTGCTCTGCCTTTTCACCTTCCTCCACCCTGCTGTTTGGAACGTGGTTCTAATGAAAGAGCCTATGTCCTGTACACAAACAAGAGACCCACCTCGTAGAGATGACTGAGCAGAAAGCTAGAAGGATCATGAATGCCTAAGGACTTTGTGAATCAGAGTTACCACACCTGCCCTGGACTGCCCACCTCTAGACTTTAATGGAAAAGAAAAAAGTCCTATCTTTTAAAATCACTGTTCTTTGGGGTTTTTATATTGCTTGCGGTGAAATCTAATCCTAATTGATACAAGATATTTGTAAGATATTTTAAGTGTTGAAATAAATACAAGATGAGTAAGGCAGAATTCCTGTATACAATCAGCTTAAAATTTAGCAATGAATACTGAAGTATAAACAGCACCAGAGTGGATTATAATAGTTTTTGCCTGTTTATTATTTTTTCAAAAGAACTCTCTTCTTCTGATAACAGCATCCATTTTCCTTTGGAATAACTCTTCTCATATACCATAAGATCAAGTTTCAATACCTGTAGCCCCATTCCTGAGCCAACCTGTAATTTGGGGAGGTGGGGAGGAGGGGAGAGATGGAATGTAATCTAAGCCTGGCCAATTAAAGTACTAGCCATTGTAACTGATTCAGGAATGAGCATATGAATTAAACTTGGCCATTTAGAATCCCACTGTATTAACAGCTATCACTGCAATATGTTGCATATCAAAACAAACCATAAGTCAGTGCTTACAGCAACAAACATCTATCATGGGGCTGCAGGTCAGCTGAGTTTACCTAGCTTTAGGCTGCAGATTAAGCCCAGGCCTGCTCCACATCTCACATGCTCCTTGGACCAGCAATCACTTGGGTAAAGTTCTCATGACAGGTGGCAAAGGTAAAGAAGCCAAGCTAAACCATACAAGTACATTTACGGTCTCTGCTCATGTTGCATTTGTTAACACTTCATTGGAGAGGGAAAGTATATTCTGCCCGAGGTAGTGAATTGTAAGGTCACTAGGCAGAGGGAGAGTATGAAGAAGTAGAAATAACAATGTAATAAATTATGCACATATCTTGAGTTTCTGGTGCCTTCAGAGTCATGGTATTAAAAAGTTCTAAGCCAGTGGCATCATATGCCCATCATGCAGGCTAAATGGATGAGGCACATCTCCAACAGCAGCGAAAGATAACACACGAAGAAAAGCCAAGATGGCAGGGGTGAGATATGGATGGATAGATATTGCAAGTATACTGAATCCCCTTTTTTTGTTAAGTTTTTATTCATTTATTTTTGAGAGAGAGAGACAGAAAGAGAGAGAAGGGGAGGGGGAGAGAGAGAGGGACAGAGGGAGAATCCCAAGCAGGCTCCACACTGTCAGTGCAGAGCCCGATGCGGGGCTCAAACTCACAAACTGAGCCAGACCCAAGAGCCGGTCGCTTAACCAACCCAGGTGCCCCTGAATCCTTTACTTTAAAATGTACACAATGCCAGTGGTGCCTGGGTGGCTCAGTCAGTTGGGCATCTGACTCTTGATTTCAGCTCAGGTCATTATCTCACAGTTTGTGGGATCAAGCCCCACATTGGGCTCTGTGCTAACAACGTGGAGCCTGCTTGGGATTCTCTCTCTCCCTCTCTCTCTCTATCCCTCCACCACTTGTGCACACGCATGCACACACTCTCTCTCAAAATAAATAAACTTTAAAAAAAAGAAGAAAGAGGCAGCTTCTCCTCCAACTTCGCCTACCCCTTCCATCACTATCTTCTTGCCTGTTAGAAAATGTTTGTAAGGTAGCCATTCTGTACTCTTCAGAGGAAATCCAGAATAGTTGCAGAGTGGGTAGTCTTGACAACGACTAGCCAACAGAGTTTGTTCCTCTGATTTTGTTCTGTGAAACAGAACTTCACTCAATTCAGATAATGTTAATCAGGTTTTCTGTTACTTGTACCTGAAAGAATTCCTAACTGCTTTAAGCCTGAAGTCAAGGTAATATCTGTTTTAGGTCAAGAACCAATTATATAACTTGTCTTTGTATATTACTTTACACATTTTTGTTTATAACAAAATGTGTTTACAACACATTTTTGCCCATGCTATAGAGTTGAAAGGATTGCAGCTAAAGATAAAATCCTTGACTATCCAAGTAAATAAGTTAGGTTTTACCAAATAAGTTGGTAAACTGGTAACTGTCTAAATGCTAAATAGATTTATATATTACTGTTATGAGAAAGTCAAGAAATCAGCACACGTTTGGGGGAAGAAAACTTCATCTGTGTTTATTTCAGAATGGACTGTGAAGGATGGACTGCTAAAACTAGACTGGAAGCAAAGAAATCCTGTGAAGAGGGTCTTGTTTGATGAATGAAGAATTCACTCACAAAGTAAATGATTCCAGCCAGGATAGAGTGAAGAGTACCAGAGTCACTGTTAAAAGTTAGAAAACAGGGGAAAATATATGAAATTTCTGTTTTCAAACACTGAAACACAGGAAGGCAAATAGGAAAAAAAAGAAAAAATGAGGTGAGCCCTACAATTGTCCCAGTTTTATAGCTGGAGGTACTTTTAGGCCATGATCAACACAGGGAGACCCAAAGCAAAGCTGGGCTGAGGAGACAAAGATTGAGCTTGGGGAGTATGAAATGTCTGGAATTTGCAATAAGGAGTTAGAAAGGAAGAACTGTACACAGAAAGAATTTCATAATACCCTTTCTTTAAGTCTTTGCCTGAATACTAAGCTGTGCGTGTATAGGGTGAGGCTCCAAGAGAATGGGCAAAAATTAACTACCAGAGGAAAAAAAAATTACTGGAGAACTACAATCTGAGTGACTAGTGGCACTCACATGGGAAAGGGGTCATTTGAGTTTCATCCAATTAGAGTATAGAAACTTTATTAAAGACCTAGGACAGACAACAGAAAGCCTAATCCAAATTCTCTAGAAAAGGACTAGAAAATCCTTAAAACAAAAGGATAATCCAGACCCTCACAAACAAAGTTTAAAAACAAGCCTCAAACGGATCAAGCTGACCCACTACTAGAGTAACAGCCTCCCAAAACAAAACCCAATACTCTTTAAAATTCTAAACATCTAATGTATTACACAATGCTGCTGTAACAAATTGATATAAATTTAATGGCTTAAAACTATACCCATCTATTATCTCATTATTCTGTAGGTAAAAAGCCTAAGTACAGCATGATTCTGTTGAATCCTCTGTTTAGAACCTCACAAGGGTGAAATCAAGGTGTCAGCAGGGTATTAGAATGAACTTCCAAAACCCTTTCAATTTGTTGGCTGAATTCAGTTCCTCTCAGTTTTGGGACTGAAGTCCCCATTTTCCTGCTAGCTATCAGCTGGGGCCCAGTCTCTGCACCTAGAGCAATGGTGGCTAAAATCTCATGCTTCCAGTCACTTTCATTCCTCCTTCTGCAGCATCTGTCTGACTTTAGTTGGAGAAAGTTCTTTGCTTTTAAGGGCTCATGTGATTAGACCGGGTTTACCCAATAATCTGGGATAATCTCTGCATCCTAAAGTCCATAACCTTAATTATATCTGCACAATCCCTTTTGCTATGTTACATACTGTATTCGCAGGAAGCAAGGAGTAGGGTATGTGTGTCTTTGGGGAGCTATTCTACCCACCATGCTCAACAAAGTCCCATTTACAATGTTTAGCATCCAATCAACGCATATCAGATAAAGTGCAGGAAAATATGACTTACATCCAGGAAGAGGAAAAAAATCTGTTAATATATTTTTATATTTTTATTTTATGTTTTAGTAATTTCTACACTCAATGTGCAGCTCAAATTCAATCCCAAGATCAAGAGTCACATGCTCTTCTGACTGGGCCAGCCAGATGCCCCAAAATATCTATTAATGTTAACAGGCAGAAATCACAGAGATAATGGAACTAGCAGATAAAGTTTTTAAAATAGTCATTAAAGGGGGTGCCTGGGTGGCTCAGTCAGTAAAGCGTTCAACTTCGGCTTAGGTCATGATCTCATGGTTCCTGAGTTAGAGACCCACATCAGGCTCTGTGTTGACAACTCAGAGCCTTAAGCCTGTGTCAGATTCTGTCTCCCTCTCTCTCTGTCCCTCCTCCACTTGCACTCTGACTCTCTCTCTCTCTCTCTCTCAAAAATGAATAAATAAAGGTTTTTTAAATTAAAAAAATAGTTATTAAAAATATATCCAATGTTTTGGGGGATCTGGGTGGCTCAGTTGGTTGAGCAGCAGACCCTTGGTCTCAGCTCAGGTCATGATCTCATGGTTTGTGGGTTCCAGCTCCTTGTCCAGCTCTGCACTGACAGTACCAAGCCTGTTTAGGATTTTGTCTCTCCCTCTCTCTGCCCCTCCCCCATGTGCCTCTCCCTCTCCCTCTCAATAAACTTTAATATATATATATATATATATATATATACACATATATGTATATGTGACATATATATATATCTCCAATGTTTTAAAGAAAAACATAAAGACACTGAGGAAATAAGTGTAAGTTAAACAGAAGTAAACAGAATTTTCAAAATATTTAAAATATTTAAAATATTAATATTAATATATTTAAAGTATATTTAAAATATTTTTAAAATATAAAAACAAAATTTTAAATATATTATCTGAAATGAAATTTCACTGGATAAGCATAAGTTAGACACTACAGAAGAAATAGGAAACTTGAAGACTTGTCGATAGAAACTGTAAAAACTGAAGTACAGAGAGAAAATGTTGAAAAATAAATGACCAGGGCCTTAGTAATCTCTAGTATAATATTAATCAATCTAACATGTATAATTGCAATCTCATACTCTAAGAGAAGATTACATTCTTTTTTACATTTGATGAAAAATATCAACCCCATATTCAAGAGGCTCAACAAGCCCCATGCAGGATAAACATATCTTGGTTGGCTTTCACCAACCAAGACACATCATAATCAAACTGGCTAAGACAATTAAGAGAAGACTGGAAAGCAGATGGGGGCGGGGGGTGGGGGGTGGGGGGAAGACACATTATACGCAAGAACAAAAGTTAAGAAATTCAAAGGCTAAAAGACAAAAATCTACCTTCCTAGAATTCCGTATATACAGAACGATTGCTTCAAAACTGAAGGTGACATAAAGACACTGTCAGACAGGGGTGCCTGGATGGCCCAGTCAGGTAAGCATCTCACTCTTGATTTCAGCTCAGTTCTCTCACTCTTTTGTGAGACCAAGCACCATGCTGGACTCTGCACTGACAGCAAGGAGCCTGCTTGGGATTCTCTCTCCCCCCCCCTTTCTCTGGCCTTCCTCCCACCTCACACTCACACATGCACGCTCTCTCTCTCGCTCAAAAACAAATAAACATTAATGAAAAAGACACTGTCAGACAAATGATAGATGAAATAAAATTTGTCAGACAAATTTCTCCAGGGGAAAGAAAATGATACCAGTGGTAATATGGATACACACAAAGGAATGAAGAATGCTGAAATTGGTAAATATGTGGGTAAATATAAAACTTATTTCATGCTCTTATTAAATTTATTTAAAATATAGCTTGTTGAGGAAAAAATGTATTTGGAGTGTATAACACATGTGAAGTAAGATACATGACAATAATAAATGATCAGAGCAGAGAAATATATTATTATAAGCTTCTTATGTTTTACATAAAATGGTATAATATTATTTCAGGTAGATTGTGATAAGTTAAAGATGAATCTACTAAACTCCAGATATTTTTCAGCCCCAAAATACATAAATATATCCATCAATCCCTACACACATAAAATATAGCTAATAGAGGAGATAAAATGAAGAGACAAAATACTAAACAACAAAACAAAACAGAAGACTCAACTAATCCAAAGAAGCCCTGCAAAAAGGTAAAAGGAACAAAGAACATATAGAACAAATAGAAAACAAATAATAAGATAGTAGACTTAACCCAACTATATCAATAATTGCATTAAACATAAATGGACTGAACACACCAATTAAAAGACAGAGACTATCAGACTGAATTTAAAAAGCAAGACACAACTATGCTTGTCTACAAAAAAAAAATGTAGAAATATAAAGACAGAAGAGGTAAAAATAAAAAAAGAGAAAAAGATACACATGCAAACACTCATTATAAGAAAGCAGGAGTGGCATCAGAGAAAGCAGATTTCAGAAGAACTATTACCAGAGATAAAAAAATTGTATAGTGATAAAAGGATTAATTCATCAAGAAGACATAACAGCACTAACTGCATAAAATTGTATAACTTCTGGGGCACCTGGGTGGCTCAGTCAGCTAAGCGTCCAACTCTTGACTTCAGCTTAGGTCATAACCTCATGGTTCATGGGATCAAGCCCTGCATCTGGCTCCATAGTGAGCATGCAGCCTGCTTGGGATTCTCTCTCTTCCTCTCTCTCTCTCTCTGCCCCTCCTCTACTCACTCTCCCTCTCTCAAAACAAATAAACATTTTTAAAAAAATGGTATAACTGCTTGGGAAAGCACTTGGGCAATTTATTTTAAAAGTAAATATGCACTGGGTGCCTGGGTGGCCTAGTCCATTAAGCGTCCGACTTCAGCTCAGGTCATGATCTCACAGTCCGTGAGTTCGAGCCCTGCGTCAGGCTCTGTGCTGACAGCTCAGAGCCTGCAGCCTGCTTTGGATTCTGTGTCTCCCGCTCTCTCTGCCCCTCCCCTGTTCATGCTCTGTCTCTCTCTGTCTCAAAAATAAATAAAAACATTAAACAACATTAAAAAAAAAAAGTAAATATGCACTTACCATATTACTCATCAATTCCACTCCTAGGTATTTACCTGAAAGAAAGAATACATGAAAACACAAAAAGACTTTTAAATGAATATTCATAATAGCTTTATAATAATAGTTCCAAAACTAGAAACAACTCACAGGGATAACAAATTGTGCAATATTACTCAGTAGTAAAAAGAAACTACTACAAAGCTCATCATAAATTGCAAAAACATGCTGCATGAAAGTAGCCAATCACAAAAGAATACATACCATTTAACTCCATGTATGTGAAGTTCTAGAAAAGGCAAAACTTGCCTTTAAGGATATAAATTAAATCAGAGGTGGGGGGAGCTTGACTTGGGAGAGACATAAGGCAATTTGGGGGTTGTGGAAAGGTTCAATAAATTGATTGGCGTGGTGGTTACACAGTGTGTACATTTGTAGAAATTCACTGACTATTTTTAAAATAGGAAAATTTTATTTCTGTAAATTAGGCCTGGATTTCTTGACTTAAACAACAACAAGAAGGGTCAGGAGTTTTAAGGAGAATTAACAGGGTAAAATGCCACAGGAAGTAAGATAATTCTGAGAAATGAAAAGAAGTTTCACTTTCACTGCAAGAAGTGTGATTTTAGAAAACACCTTTATTGAAAAGATGTGTAGAATCCATGATGCAAGACATTTTGGTTATACTTACCTAGACTGAAAAATTCAAATAGAAAAGGCACAGACTATTCTATTTCAGTTAATGCTTCTCAAACTTCTATTTCAAATGCTTCTTTAATGTCCATAGGAATCACCTAAAGGTCTTGTTAAAATGCCGGTTCTGATTCAGGAAATCTTGGGTAAGATCTGAGATTCTACATTTCTAACAAAACACCAGGTGATTCTGATGCTGTTGGTTCATCCACTACACTTTAAGCAGCAAGAACACAGATAACATTACTGAGGCATCGATGGTTTGTATCCAGTGCCAATTTGGTCTAGAAGTTTCCCAGATCTATGGAATCCATTCCTATCATCCGTTACATGCAGACTGACAACCCAGCCCGCTTCCTGTCTGTGAATGTAACCAGTGCAGGTGCTTATGATGCTGTGGAAAATAACAGTGATTTTACATCGGCAGCCCTGGGTCCAAGTCCCAGTTCTGTTTCTAACCAACTATAATCTGAGTTAGTCATTCATAGCTATGAAATGAGAGAATAGTTCCGGTTTCTCCTAAGCTGTTGTGAAGATTACAACAGAAAATGCAAGCGAAAGTATAGCACGAAGTACAACCTTAAAAAAATAATGGCTTAAAATGTCAAGCAAAGTAGGCAGAAGATCTCAAGTACCACACAGTTTGAGAACCGGGCGGGACCTAAAAATATGAGGCGGGGCTCTGGGATTATCCCGTGGGCGTGCAAGGAATAGACCATATTATACGGAAGGGAAGCCCCATTTAAAAAGTAAGCTTCTGTATTTAACATTATCCCTAAATGATGAAACCTGAAATCTGAACTTCTCCCTTATTAAATGTTTCAACTGGAACCTAACTCGACGTTCAGTGATACTACTTTCTCAGTCTAGTGATTTCAAACAAAATCCTACCCACGCATTTATGTTCCCTTCTCCGATCCATTCGTCACTTTTCTGCTCCCGCCCCCTGCGGCCCCCGCCCGAGGGCAGTAGTTTCCACTACGCTGAAGGGGGAGGTGGTAACGGACTCCGGTATCTACTTGCCTCGAGGAGGGGGGTGTATCAGCAGCCACGTTCCAGAGAACTGTAAGAGGTGTGGGCCAAGAGACTCGGAATCACGAGAAAATCCTAGCCAAGAACGCGGCGTCGGAGCAAGCGGAGAAAGGCAGGGCCCACAGCCGCCTGGCCAGCGCGCAGCTTTGCCCTCGGCCGCGCCCCCCCCCCGCGCGTCCCCCTACCAGCCTCCGCGGGATGGCACCGGCGGGAGGGGGCGGGGCCGGGCGCGCTGCTGCCTCCTCTGCTGCGGCCGCCTCCGCTGCGGCCGGAAACAATAGTGGAGGAGCCGGAGCCGTGCGGAACGGCTGCTGCGGCGCGCGGAGCCGACGGTAAAGACCTCGCGTCCCGGTCCCAGACCCGCAAGCGCCTCGGCCCCGCGATCCCGCGGTTCCGCCGCCTTCGCGCTCCGAGCCCCGCGGCCCTTCGCACTGCTCATCGCGGGGCGCCTGGACGGACGGAGAGTCGGACTCGGGTCCGCGGCTTCGTGAGGGACGGGCGCGCCCCCCCAACGCCGGATGTGGAGTGGGGGCCTGGCTCCCCGAGGCGTTGAGTCCCGGGCTGTCCGGCTGCCTTGGCACTTGGACGCCTTCTTGGGTGGGAAGAAGTCCAGGGCGAGGGGTCCCCAAGACTCCTACCAGCTCGGCTTGGACACCCCGGCTCCGGCCGTGTCCGACCCGTGCGGTGGAGCCGCTGCCCGGCCTTCGGTGCGGGTCCTTTGGACGCTGCCGGGACGCCCTTTTCGGGTGTTCGCGCTGGCACGTGTGTTTTTCTGCCGCGGATCTCTGATAGGAAGCCTCGCTACATCGAGTTAGCGAAACCCATCAATGAAGTTAGCAAAGCAGTGTCCCGAAGAGATCGTTTTTCCTGAATTTAACAGCGTGAAGTAGGTTGAAAGACCCCTGGCAGCGCTGCTAAGCATTCAGTGCCAGGGCCGGGGATGGGGCAGCGAACACCCGCAAACCGCTTTCCTTCAGCTCACCTCCTCAACCAAGTGAAGTACGAGATCAAAAAAGGCGCTCAGGCTTAGTGACGCCTATGGCAAGGCTTTAAGTTTTACTAGCTTTGTGACTTTACACGATAAAAGTGTGATACTCAAGTACAAGCATGGCGATGCTTGTTTGATGGGGCTGTGACATTAGATAAACAGCATCCTTCCCCTAGAAGTTCCTGTTACTGCCATACCGTCAAGTTCTTGAAATTGCATAACCTACCCTTTCTGTTTCTTAACAGGGGCACTATGAACGAAGAGGAGCAGTTTGTAAACATTGATTTGAATGATGACAACATTTGCAGTGTTTGTAAACTGGGAACAGACAAAGAAACACTCTCCTTCTGCCACGTTTGTTTTGAGCTAAATATTGAGGGTAAGGATACAGTATAGATTCATTTTAATGGCATGAACTTTACACAACTACTTTTGCTGAACTAACTATACGGTGAAACTAAAATTTCTTGAGTGATTGGCACTTGTGCCAAGTATGATGTGTGAAGATCTGTGGAAGATAAAAATTTATGGAAGGGAGGCCGAAGTTCTCACAGCTGTGAATTTAAGATAAATCTTTTCCTTTTTTTAATTCCCAGGGTACTAACCCCATTTTTGCTAATATAAAAACAAGGTATGAGCATTGAGTAGGAAACGTGTTTTCTGGTTTGAGACCGTATTAACTTGTCAGGTGGATGCTTTTGTTCGTTGTATATTAAGAATGAACATAACCAAACATTTACATGGATGGGAAAATGTAATTTAATTCCTTTGGCCTTTCATGCTGGTACCTGACTGAGGTGAGCGAGAACTCTCTTCCCCAGTCATGTCTTATCTGGAAAAACATTTTTAAATTTTTAGATAATTTCTAAAAGGTGATCACACACACCTTTAATAATTTTTAAAAACTAAAAAGGTTTTTTACATTTCTTAATAGTAATTTTGAAAGTATATGAAAGAGTTCTCCAACTACTAAAAAAAGTCTTCTTATTAAATGTACTATTTGTTTGGATTCGTGTACAGTTAATATGTGTATGGACATGAGTAGTTTGCCCCCAAGAAACATGTGGGATATGTTTCTTTAATCTTGATATTATGATAAAACTCAGATTTTTAGAAGAAATATTTATGACTCAAACTAAAACGAATCTTAATATTCTTGTGATAAAAAAGTTTATGTGTCATTTGAATTTTGAATTGTAACATATCAGTACAGAGATTTTGTTAGACTTTTAGATTTGGGACAGTTTCAAAACAGTATTTAATTTTTTTTTTCCTGGATTGTATATTTGAAAAATTTCATTACCTTTACTTTTTCTGTTAAGTAACTAGAGTTGTGAAATGTTCTTATAGTTAATCCTAATGTATTTGTTGTTACTGTTTTCAGTTTCCTTTTGAGATTCCTGTTAGGACTTTTCAGATATTGTTGTAGGCACCAAATTAACATATTTAGCTATTCTGTAGTAACAAGCCAAAATTATAATCAGAAGTAGACACTAAAATCATAATAAATTGCATGACATTCATCTTCCCCTTACGATCGTATTGGTTATGTTAGTTTTGCCATTTTACCTTCTGGAAGAATTGTAGTTCCTGAGCATGACAATTGATGGAAGATCATGGATTTCTTGGGAATAAATAGAATACATATAACTTGGGCCTTAATAAGTGTAGTAATTATAACTAATTTGAAAGGACTGACTTAAAAACATGATTCTTCTATAGCATTTAAATTACCATGTCCTTAATTATGCCAAGGTGACAGATATAAATTTATGTTCTTTGGAAATAGAGTTGGCCCTATATATTCTTCTGCATTGCAGATTTTAATTTTGAATGGGCAAAGGCATTAGAAATGATCCAGCCCAAACCTGTATTTTAATTGAAGGAAACTGAGGGTCAAATAATAGAACTGTTCAAGGTTGCAGTGGTGATGGCAAACTGTCGTTAGGTGCCAGGCACTGTAGTAAGCACCTTACATGGATTATCGTATTGAATGAACTCAAAATAGCTCTGGGATGGCTTCTGTTATCCATTTTAAAGGTAATGGGACCTAACCATTGAGACCTTCAAGAAAGGCACTTTGAAGTCACACAGCAGCAATTGACATGCTGGGGTTTGAAGCCTGGTGATCTCTTTCCAGTATATATTTAAGTCCATTGATCTTTTGTCAATAGTTATTTTAATATCGGAAACCCATTTTCCTGAATCTTAATTAGCTATCCTTGCCAACATTTCCTAACCAGTGCTTCCTAATAAATCATCATTAGTGGTGTTCATGCTGTGATAGAATTTTTCCACAGAAACCTAAACTTCCATAATTGCTTTTCTAGCCTTTCAAAAATATGCCTTTCAACTTGTTTTCTGTCATTATATAGAGAACATACAAATATTCTTCAGGTACCACCTTTGTAACTATTTCATCTCTGATAACATCTATTTTAATATATAAGCATAACATAAGTCATGTTGTTGAAATAACAGTGATGTGTAACTTAAAAAACAAAGAGTTCTCAATTTGAATCAGAACTGTTTCATTTTATGCTCTACATACACTGAAGATTTTATATTTTAAGATGTGAATCAAACTTCACGGAGAAAAATTATTTTAGAATTAAATTTTCTTCTCCATTTATCTGATGTTGCTCTTCCAAATATATACATTTTTATACTTAACTACAGTGACAAGCTAGTCTATTATAACCATTTTAACTTAATGTCATAAGATTATTATAGGAGGAAAGGGAATGAGAACTCTGAATTCCACAAAATTTCAGTTTTCATATCAGTATACAGGTCTTTAAAACTCAACGAAAAAAAGTGATAATAAAGTAATCGCATACCTGAAAAATAACAAGGTATATTCTGGTCTATGTCAATAAATCTTTTAAAGTGTTTTAAATTTTCTCTTCCTTATGAAGTTGTTAGCACAATACCAGCCAATAAATATTAGAATATAAGAGGAACTTTTAAAAACAATGGCATTTAACTATATTAGTTTGGTGTAAGTCTTTGTAGTATGGTAATGTTGCTCTTACTTGGTTTCTTAGTTTACTAATTGCTAAATTTGTTCTAAAGCATTCTATATTCTCCAAGAGGCCAGTTTGAAGAATAATAACAGTTTACCTAATTTTGAGTCCACACATTTGTAGTAAACAGGAAATTTTATATCTTTTGGGTTGTTGATTACATCAAATCAAAACTGGTCTAATCAAATGGCCTGTTGTTTAAAGCTGTGTACCTGCATATATTTATAAATGAAGACGAAAGAAGAAAGAAAGAACAAAAGACAGTCAAATCTCCTTGGAGAGATTTCGTATTCTGAGCATGGCTCTAAATTGCCTTTTTTCTGTGACTTTACAGTAATTAAAAGGAAATGGTACCTATATTTTGTATACTTCCTTGTATACTTCAAGGACCTAAGAAATGTACTTTGAGGACTTAAGTGTTTTGAAATGCTTGCAAGATTGATTTTTCTTTGTACCTGTAATTCACATTAAAATAACTTGTCTACTTCTAGGATTAGAAAACAGATGCACAAACTTCCTAATACTCATGGCCTATCTTAGGCTCTAAGACATTATAAACTTTTTTATGCATGTACAATCAGATACTCTAATATGCATCATAGTTCATGATACTAAATCTTTACAATTAGTGACCATATTCCTACCTTTCCCTAAGCTATTGAGGCTGGGAAGAAGATAGCCCAGGATAGTCAGGAGCCAATAATAAAACTCAGCTGTAATGTAACAAAGTTGGAAATGAAGCTAGACGGGACAAAAGTCCAGGACTCCAATCTGTTACTTCATACAGTTTTCATTTTCTGCCAAAAGACTGTGCAAATAATTTTTAGAGCATTCTTACCTTCCTCTAATAACGGACTTCCTCTCTTTTCTTTTCTGTGGAGATAAACTTTTTTATAAAACTGGATTGGGGGCGCCTGGGTGGCTCAGTCGGTTAGGCGTCCAACTTCGGCCCAGGCCATGATCTCACGGTTTGTGAGCTGGAGCCCCGCATTGGGCTCTGTGCTGACAGCTCGGAGCCTGGATCCTGCTTCAGATCCTTCACTCACGCTCTGCCTCATTCTCTCTCTCTCTCTCTCTCTCTCTCTCAAAAATAAATAAACATTTAAAAAATTAAAAAAAAAAAAAAAAAAGACCGGATTGGTTCCTCTTATGCCAAGCAAAGTTTTCAGTCTAACTTGATGGTTGATTAGTAAGCACCACCACTGCTTACTAGTTCGTCTCCAACTTCATTCTCCCCCTAATTTGTTGGAGCTTCTAGAAACTTTTCTAGAAGCTGACCCAAATTCATATCCTTGGTAATCTTTCCAGCAAGAAAATTCTATAGGTGTTTTCTCACTGGTGAACCCAGTGCTTACTTTTAATCTTGTTCTTCCTTGATTTTATGTCTTTGAGCAAAACATTGTTCACATGGTTAGTAGTCAGTAGTCAGTGAGCAGTTGGAATCTCAACATTAAATCCTGACTCAGTTTGGTTGTCAAGACTGGTCATTTACTACTCAAAGTCTGCCAATAGCTCTTCCTTTGTCCTGCTTCTGACACACTAGCATCTTTCCACTTAAGTAAAAAGATCCACCTCTTGTGATAGGGAAACTGTATTTATAGCTAACTGTATCTGGCATTAGCCTCTTGTTTCATATAATTGCAAATTGATACATTGGTATTAACTAAGAGAATACTTTTATTTTTTAATTTTTTTTATGCTTATTTATTTTGGATAGAAAGAAAGAGTGTGAGCAGGGGAGGGGCAGAGAGAGGGGGAGACACAGAATCCGAAGCAGGCTCCAGGCTCTGAGCTGTCAGCACAGAGCCCGACGTGGGGCTCAAACTCGCGGACTGCGAGATCATGACCTGAGCCGAAGTTGGCCACTTAACCAATAGAGCCACCCAGGTGCCCCGAGAATACTTGTAAATATAAAGCTCAGTGTGACTTTTAAACTTTAACTTGGCTATCTTTGATATACTTAGAAATACAGGCACAAAGTTAATTCTTTAACTGCCTTTTAATGTCACTTTAAATAAATTTGAATACTTTTTAAATGGCTGCAACAGTAAAACCTCATTATTTGGACAGGAGTAGGGAGGGATGAAAGTGGAAAGTAGTTTTAACTGGTGATAAGTTTAAATTATAGAATACTTTAAAAGAAAAATAATTGAATCTAGGCTAACAGAATCTAATGAAGACTTGTGACTTAACTACCAACCCATTTATAAGGAGCCAGGTTCTAGAATCATCCCTGTGCTAATTATGTTGGCCTCTTTTTAGTTACTCCCAGCTTTTCCTCCCTTTTAACTTTGTGAAGCTTTCTAATTCTAAAGTCTAGGATGAATTTAAAACCTAGATCGTACACAAATTTTGATGGGGAAGATACATCCATCAGGAATGAGATCTGGCCGCAAATAACAGGAAATGCAAATAATGGTGAAATAAAACGGAATGGATATTTATATCTCCCATATAAAAAGAAGTTGGACCTGGACTTGGTATGATAGCTCCCTGATCAGAAGGACTCAAGCTACTTCTGTTTTTGTATTCCACTTTCCTTACCACATACCTAACTATCTTCAAGGTCATCTCATGAGCCAAAGTGGCTGCTGGAACTCCAGCCATTGCTTTCTTATTCTCAGACAAGAAAGAAAGGACAGCAGGACATCTGACAAAAGATGCATGTTAGCAGTCTTGCATCTAAAAAGGGGTTTTTCGTGAAGTCCCAGCTAATAGTTTCTTACACATTTCATTGCCCGTAAGAGAAGCTGCTCCAAATAACGTCAGTGTTTCACAAAGATGGGACAAAGGATATTGAGTAGGCAAGAAGTAAAATCAGGCAGAGAGGGGCCTTCCTAGTAATTAAAGGTTATTCCATGTTGGAGACAAACTATTTGAGCTACAGCTAATACTAACAAGTAATGCTCTGATGATTCTTCCAATCCTGGAGTTAGAACTGGAAGGGATTTTAGCGGAATGAGGGATTGTATTCTGAGGATGGGCATGCAGGCAGATCACATGTGGACTTGTTGCCAGAAAGCTGTAAGAGTTTTGAAGTATCTAACCTATCTCATTATGTAACATGTAAGGATTAATGCTACTGTTCTGAAAGAGGTCCCCCAATTTTTGTCTGGAAGAAATTTGTGTGGTTAAGCAATTTAGAGATTATAAACTTGGGAAAACTTTTCCCTCCTCTCTCCCAGACTCTGTTCATGGTAGACTCACATGGTTTCTACCTCCCTCATACTTTTACAGGGAAGATTGCTTTTCCGCAGCTGGGTGCATCTGCCACTGCTCACTTCTGTTCTGCTGATTAAGCACGTGGGTCCTAGACTCAGACCTGGCCTTGCATTTGACCCTGCCACATAACTAGTTGGGTTTTCTTGGCAAGATATCTAAGTTTTTGTGTCATACTGGTTCTCAAATGTTACCAGTAAGAGCAATTTCCTATTGGTATTTCTTAACCTTGAAATTATTGTGCCAGAATCTCATTCAGAAGGCTGAACTCCCATTGTTGCCATTTGTTCCAAGAAGAGTACTTGGCAAAATAAGCAGTGGATCTCAGGTTTGTTTGTTCTTGATGCTGAGGATGAAGCTGCAGTGATTGGGAGCACAGGTTCCTAAAACTGCTCCAGAGGCCCAACACCTCCAGCTGGGGCACACACTGCAGAGCCAGACTGGATTCGAATTCCCATTCACCAACCAGGAGAACTTGGGCAAGTTGCTTAAGTGTATTATGATCCTGTCAATTCAGCTGGAGGCATATGCCTATCTGAATTTTAAGTAGAAAATGATTAAGATTTACTTTCTCTTCTTTAGTGATACAGTGTATAGTTAAAATACCTGTAGAAATGACTAGAAAGGTTGGAAAGCCTGACTTTGCCTACTGATTTTTAAGCATAACCAAGCATTTATTCGAGCTAACAGAGCTCTCCCGTCAGGACTAAGAAGTAAGTGGTAACATTCCCAATATATATGTGGTGAAATAAAGGCTCTGGGGTCAAGTGAACTTGCCTAAAGTCGCATAGACAATAAACGACACAGAAGGGATTCCAATAAGGTGTCTCATAACAGAGCTGTTGTACCACTGTGGGAAATGGACATTTCTGTTTCCTTTGTCATATTTTAACAGCTTACATTGTAGACCAGCACCTCTATAATGATGCCATTCACTCATTCACTCACTGGTTTTCTTAATGTTTTTGAGTGGTCCTGATAATCTGTGTAGGTTTCTTTTAAAAAAAAAAAAAATTAATGTTTGCCTCCTCTGTCCTAGGCTTTTCATCCTCACTCTGGGCTTTCATAACCTTTTATATGATGAAAACTGACAACCCCTTGCCTCCTCCTCCTTCCCTTCACCCCCACCCCCAGCTATACATCAATATATGTAACTAATTTTTAGACATCTTCACCTATGTAACCAATAAGTACTTCAAGTTACATGTCTAAAGCTTTAAGCTGTTATTCCTACCCTAGCCATATCTCTTTTCAGAGTGAGTGAGTGAATAAATAAGTAAATTCCCCTTCTATCCCTGAAACCAAAAATATCAGAGTTGGAAGTCAAGGGTGGAGAAGGTAAAGACTTACATGCCTAACTAAAATCTGTGCAGGTTAGCTCCACAGAGAGAGCCTGCCTGTTTCTTAATTCTTAGAAAGTTACTTCTCAAAGGAGCCCTCCCTGCCTTTTAATTCTCCTCCCCCTGGCCCCTCCCCACCACCACTACTCTCCCCAATATTCTTTTCCTCATAGCACCCTTTTTTTTCATGGCACTTGTTATAATTGTTTACTGTAGTTCTTTGCTTGTGTGTTTGTTTAATGTGCTTCCCCCCCCCCCCCATTTGTAATTCTGTAAGGACATGGATTTATTTTAGAGTGTGTTTTGTTTGCTAGTACATAATCAGCAGTAGCACAGGCCTGGCAAAGAGAAATGAATAAATATTTGACTGAAGACTGCATCAATCTAAAGGAGACTTTAGAGTACTGTTTCTCTTTACATTATTTTTCCTTTAAACTTGCTCACACTGAAACTTTTCTGCTATTTTTCTGCCCTTTTAGAGAATTTCATGAGATCTTTTTGGAGTCTACTAGAAGTTTTATGAATCTTAACTAATAGAACTTTGTACCATATTCAAAAAAATAAGATGTAGCCAATAATACTAATAGTGATAATTGGTTCTTTTTCAGTCAGGGTAAAAAACAGACAAGTATTTTTCCCCAAATACAGAGCAAGAAGTTTTAACAGGGCTGTGTCAAGAACGGGAGTTTCTAGATTCATTTTATGCATTGCATTTCTCTTTTTCTGGACACCCCAACATAGTGTTGTGTGCTCATAATGATGACCCCTAGGCATTTGATGACCCTGAGTCCTCTTTAAATCAGTGATAAAAATATATTCATTAAATCAGTGATTTAAAGTTGAAAACAAGGAAGCAGAATATACAACCCAGAATATCTTAGTAATAAGAACATCATAATTATAAATAAAAAGGATTTGTTAGAATGTTAAAAATGTGGCATTCTGGTTCAGCTTCATAATTCTTTCATCCCATTGTGTTGACAAAGATGAAAAATATTTTATGAGATATGGAAATAAATTAAATCTAGATTGAAAATCTTTAATATGTAGGTCAAAATTATCTATTCTCAGTAAATGGATATGATTTATGTGACTTAAAATAATTTAAAACTGTTACTGAAAAGTTGATAAAGAGAAATCAGCTACCCAGAAATAAAAGGGTAATTTTTCTATCACATGCAAAATAATGTCCTGTGAAGAAAGAAGACAAAGATAGGTTTCTCTGTTCTCTGGAAGAAGTGAACTACGCTCTCAAGTTAGGAAGAAGCTAGTTCAACTGTCGGTAAATACTTAAGGGACTTACACTTTCAGATAAGAGACTTATTTAAATAATAGGTATTGTTTGTCGAGTATTGTACACTTTACGTGTGTTGTTTTTATTGTTATCCCAATTTGATGAATAAGGAAAGTGAGCAGACAGGCTAGGTAACTAGTCCAAAGTTGCACAGCTTACAAGTTCAAACCCAAGGTCTCTGATTCCAAAAAACCAAGTGCCTAAATCATTTCTGCTTCCAAAGAAAATTACATGAACTATTAAAATTTAGGAGATATTAAGTTAGGCAAAGTCAGAGATGAATTATACAAATGTGAATATTGAAGCAAGGAACAAAATCTGGGTCTCAGGAGACATAAAATTTTTTTAAATTATTTCTCCCCATGATATTAATACATGTTGAGTGGAATATCTGAAAATATACATTTCTGATGACTTAAGAGAGTAGGATGATGCAGTCTCCACATGGACTGTAATCTCAATATGTTGTAATCTCAACAATCTGTCAAGAAAATACAATATTTAGAACCCTTGGATTGGGCTGGTAATGATCAGAGAGAAGGAAATACACCTGTGACTATCTTGCCGCTCCTGCTAAGCTTGTTGAGCTGTAGACTGACATTTGCTAGAGAATCGTGCAGGTGTCGACTGGTATTGAGGCAGTGGTTCTAACACTGTTCTCTGTCCTCCCAACCATCTGGGTAATGGAGGCTTACCCTGATTATCAGTCTTTCAAGAGGGAATAGGAATCTGAGTAAATGGATGCAGCCAGTGCAAACACAAGTGAAAATGTTAGCACCATTCCTGGAAATTGCACACCATGGTCTTTTGCTCATCGGCCTCAATAAGTGCCTGGGGCACTTTCAGAAAGAGAAAAACAGGTAGTTTATGAGATGAGTTTTCTAGTTTCTGAGTTTAGAAGGTAATGAGCATTGAACTTAACTACATCAATAGAAGATTTTAGAAATACTTAGAACATACTCAGAAATACAGCACCTCTGCTGATATTCTGCTTAAAAAAAACTTAAATTTTCCAGTGTTTATTACTGAATATAAAGACCGCATACCTTTATATTTGCATAGTACTTTAGAAAGTGAAAGGTGCTTTTACAGCACCTTAATCTCCACATTATATAGGAAGTTAACATTGTGAATTTCAAATATAGTAATACATCAAAAATGTATAAGTGATTAAAATCAAAGAGGCTAACACTAAAAAAGTATCAAAATGTGGTAACTATAGTTCTAGTTAGAGTGGATTTAAATTATGCTAATCCAATTTGGCACACCATATGGTCCATTACGATTTTGATAAGGGGAATAAACCCATTAAACACAGCCTTAGATTTATAGTTTGTAATAAGGGAAACTTGCCTGTTTGTTTACAAATAATTTTAAACTAGTGTATCTATTTCTGGTAATTTTTTGCCATTCCTGTCTCAATTGTATACCAGTAAAGCAGAATAATTTGTGTGTACCCATTAAAATCTAAATCTCATAATTAAAGCTGTGTGGTTGGGTCCATAGCAATTTTTAAGCACAATTATTCAGTAAATATTAACTAAGCAACCACTCTGTGCTGGAAGTTATTCTAATAGCTGAGGATAAGACATGGAATAAAACAAACATAAATCTCATAAAGCTTATATGAGAGGACAATAGACAACAGAATAAATTAATTATATAGTATGTTGGAAGAGGATATGGGATTATTTGCCTTTGTGAAGTATAGATTAAATCACTAGTATATTTTTCCACGTATTACCTTACTTGAAATTTACACTTAATGTTCATTTCTTATGAAATAACATGGAGATTAAATAGACAATGAAAGCACCTTCCAATCTCTAAAGTGCTATTCAAATATACTTAAATGACATTTTTAATATCTAAAACTTAGGATAACTGTTGGAATAATATCTACAATGAATGTAGTGAACAAAAATTGCCAGTCTGATTTGAAAACAGAACCCATATGTTAAAGTTTAGGGGTATTGGGGAGTGTTTCAAAATTAACATAAAGTACTCTTCATATTTTTGTATTTCTATCTTTAAATACTTACAGATCTTTAAGTATTGTGTACAGTGTAAAATATTTTCAAGTTTTTGTATTCTTTCTACTTCCTTACTAACACTGTTTGTTAATATATTTGTCCTGATAATATTTCTGTTTATTATTATTAAAATATTCTTTATAATCTTGATTATGTTACTTTGGCTTATTCAGAGTATTTTCAGGATATCAACAATCAGTTTTCAACTCCGTGTCAAGCAACATTTTGATTGTATTTCTGCTACGAAGTAGAATAAATATATATAGATTAAATATAACAGTATAGATAAAATATAATTCCTACATACTGTATCAGAAAGTTCTCCCGAAAACTCAGTTTTAGGTTACCAGTGTATTAACTAAATGTGTCTGGTAAATACCAGCCGCAAGTATCTTGAGAAAGAAACTAAAATCTCACAATTCTATATCCAGTTAGGACTAGATGTAGAAAAATATCATGCTTTTTACAGACTGTCTTTTCTACCACCCACTCTTCTTAATTCATTTATTTACTCTCTCCTCCATTTGTTGTAACTTCTGCTTACTCATCATCTTGCCTACCTACAGTTACTATCTCTGTATCCTGGCAGATTGACCAAAAAGATGGTTAGAGTGGCAGAAATGCTCATGTCTCCCATACTTAAAAGAAGAAATCATAAACCATATGATTTCTTTCCCTGAAACCATAGTTCTTGGAAGAGTTGTGTTCATTCAGGGTCTACTCAATCCTCCCATCCTATCCTTCAGTGCCCTTACAATTTGCCATCCTCCTTAACTCTCACTAGTGACCTCCTTGTAGTCAATGCAGTAAATAGTCTCATGTTCGTGCCATTATCAAAATCTGACATTTAACATTTTCTTTTGAAACACTTGACTCCATGGGTTCTGTGAGAAAAGAGCTGTGTCCTCTTATTTCTGCCCACTTTTCTGTCTTCTCGGGTTCATTGCCAGGTACAAATCCCTAAAATACTAGTGTTTCATTGAATTCTGTCCTTCTCTTATTGCATTCATCTACTTCTTTCATTGACATGTCTTTAGCTATACCTCTGTACTATACCACAGACACATTGCCAGGCCAAACCAAATCTTTCTTCTGAGTGCCAGACCTGTATATTCAACTGTCTTGAATATTTTGTGCCTTCCATTTGAATATTTTGTACCTGTCTTGAATTTAAGTTTCTCAGAACTAAATGGATCTCTATTTCCGTATACACATGCATTTTATATTTCATTCATCTTTGGTTCAAATGGAACTCTGGGATCCACAAGCAGAGATTTTGATTTCATAGGTCTAGAGTTGATCTTGAAATTTGCATTTTAACAAGAGTCCCAGCTAACTGTTCTGCAAATGACCTCAGGACCAAACTTTGAAAAACTGCTATTAGTGAATGAATGGTTCCTGGTTCTTCAGGACTTTCCATGTAGAGTTGTGTAGGAACAATGATAATGTAGCCCAGAATCTGATCAAGGCTCTGCTGTTCAAGCTGTGTACCCTGGCAGGGATGACTTTCCAATATATAAAGGCAAGTTGGCCTATGGCCTAGCAGCAGGTCCTGTCTGTTACCCGACAGCTTCCACCCGCCCTCTCTTTGCACTCTGTCCCTGAGTCCTATTGATCCTCTCCCATTTGTTTCCTACTTTTCATTCCCACTGCTATACTTTTGTCCAGGCCCTTTTTCCTCCTTACCAATATTACCCCAAGACTACTTAATTAGCTTCATAGATTTAATCTTTTTATCCCCACCGCTACCCTACCTCCCCATTTCTTTCTCAGTATCACCAGAAAGGTCTTTTACTTTAAAGATCTGATCATGCCATTCACTGTCATAGAACTAACTATCCATTGACTCCCTGCTATTTTACTCAGATTATTAGCTTCCTAACACAACACATAAAACATGTCATGACTGGGTTATGTCTGTTCAACTGGCCACCTTCATCTTTCATTACTCTTCCAAAGGCACTCTACAAGCCAGTCTGCGTGCCAACTCTGTCTTTCTCACTCTGGTTCATTCCCTCCATTTCTTTCTCACTTCCATGTCTTTCTAAGTTTCCTCTGTCTTAAATGCCATTTCCTTCTCCTTCCTCCTAGTATGCAACTGCTCAACTTTTGGAGTACATGTATTAAATAAAGGCGATGATAAACAACATCATTGCCTGTGTTCAAGGAGCAGTGTGAGGGTCACATCAAATGATGAGTATAGAGGAGCCTTGTGGTAAATATAGTATATGAAACAAATGTTAGTATTTAAATTCAAATATTAGAAGGATCTGAAAAGATGAAATGCTGCTTGTATATTGAACATCTTCTCCAATAACATTAATGTTTTATTGTACATTGAGGAGGTTTGAATTTACCTGATTTTACCTTTCTATGATTTGGTTTCATTAGGTTTTTCTGCTCTAGCTTTCATTTCTGTTGTGTAGCAGCTGCTCAGCAAATCCTTTCACCATACATTCTTTGTTTTTTTAATCAACAATATGAACTGTCTTCACTTATCAGTGTCTTTTTCCCTTACTCTCTTTGGGTCCTTGGGTCATCACCGAGGATTACCAGATAAAACGATAACATGGTTACGATTTTTCTTTGGAGAAGAGGAACTGCTTTCATTTGAAGGAAAATACTTTTCCTTGCTAGATACATTGTTCACCTAAGAAAATTCTCACAGTCTTGAAAAAATTAAGAATCTTAGGTATGTGTGTCTTTTACCGTTTTCAGTATCTCCATCTTTTTTCTTTCACTTAGTTCAATGGAACATACAGTCCAATACTAAAAGCACAATTTGTCTTAGACTAAGGAATGCAGTGTTCTTTCCCAAACCAAAATGTATTTATTCCTAGACATTTTTAAAAATGTTTTTCACTGAAAAAGCAAATAATGCCTATTACAGAAAAATCAAAATATAGGAAATAATAAGAATATTAAGATTCATAATGCCACTCACGTACCAACAATCTCTTGATATTTTTGGTGTGTTCTTCTAAATTGTTTTCTGTAGTAGACTATGTATGTGTATGTGCATGCACACATATGTAGCAAATTGTGTTTAAAAATGAAATCAAGCTATATATAGCATTTAATAATCAGCCTTTTCATTTAATATATTAGGAATATCTTTTTCATGCTAGGTAAAATTTTCTACTTTTTTTAAGGTTGCAGTCCATTGTACCCTAATTCATTTAACCACTATCCCATTGCTAAATGTTTAGCTTGTTTGCAGTTTACCAGTACTAAAACATTGTTATATGTACATTTTTTATGCATGTCTGATTAAATTCCCATTTCATTGTAGTTTAAATTCCCAGAGGTAGACTTTTAGATCAGAGTCCTGTCCCAATTTGTAGTCCTATCATTTGTTTCAATGGCTTCCATTACTGCTGAATTAGGACCATGTAATCTTCCAGTTAAAAAAAAAACAAAAAACTATTTGTTTCATCATGGGAAAATTTTATTTTATGTCAGTTCACCAACTCCTTTGTTCAGTTCTTTCTACTCTAGAATTACTATGATGTAATTATAACACAGTCATAATATTTCTGTTTAGCATCATGCAATATGATTTATCAATTATTTTTTTTAATGTTAGTTTTTCTTATCAAATGGTTAGTGAATTGTAATGATTGTTTTCCATCAGCCTGAATTTTTACCATTTACTACCTATAGTAGTAAGTGACTTATACATGTTTTCAAATTCACTATAGTGAATTATATTATTATATTATATCCCTATTAGATGCTACCATTTAGCATCTATTTAAGGAATAGGCAACTAGAATTTCAGGAACCATGATTCAAATTTATGCAAAAAGTTGAAATGCAAAACTGAGGTTTTAAAATAGCTGTAGGACAGCTTTTCATTTTTTTTTTTTTTCCTCATTTGTAAGAAAATAAATCATTCATAACCTTTACTGGGCAGACAAGGTTTCAGGAGATAAAGGGCAAAGAATTCATATGTCTATCACATTTCTTGCTTTGGAACCTATAATTTTACTTTGTCATTATGATTTTCCCTGTTTATCTGGTGTTACTATAAAAGTGGATTTCTTTTTTTTACAGTCTCTTTTGTTTAAATAACATGTATCATTTTAACTCTATGTATCTTTAGGAATGTTGGGATTTTTTGTTTTTTTTCTGCAAATTAGTGTCTCTTTGTGCCACATATAAAACAGCTCAATCATACTACAGTTAATTAGAGTAACTTTTTTCTTAAGTTTATTTATTTTGAGAGAGAGAGCACAAGCTGGGGAGAGTGTGTGTGTGTGTGTGGGGAGAGAGAGAGAGAGAGAGAGAGAGCAAGAGAGAGAGAGAGGGAGAGAGAGAAAATCCCAAGCAAACTCCATGCTGCCAGCACAGAGCCCAGTGTGAGGCTTGATCCCATGAACCGTGAGATCATGACCTGAGCTGAAATCAAGAGTTGGACGCTTAACCGACTGAGCTACCCAGGTACCCCTGATTTGAGTAACTTTTTGGGAGTCTTTTATACAGCTTCATGCACAAAAACAATTTTTTAATGTCAGTATACTCAGAGCTCTTTTGGGGAAAATGAAACAAGTAGAGGTTTACTTGAGTCAGTTGGATTATTGACTTAAAACTTTTTATAGTATAATGTTTTTTGTACCACCAAAAAATTACAGTCTAAATTTGACATATTTTAATGTACTAGACAAACAAATTTAGCCTTTTATATTGTATGCTGCTGTAAGCTTAGTAGCCCATATTAAACCATTAGTAAGAACATGGACGGCTTCTATCCATGTTCTCGTTCCAAGTACACTTTTGCTTAATTACTTCCAGACAGACTGCCCTGTCCAATTTGGTAGCCTTACCACAGTATGGTTATTAACCTTAATTAAAATTAGATAAGGTTAAAATTTTAGTTCTTGGTCATGCCAGCTACATTCAAATGCTTAATAACTGCATGTGGCTAGTGGCTACTATTGGATAACAGTTATAGACCATGTCTATCATCACAGAATGTTCTGTTGGACATTGCTAGTTAAAAAACAGGTAGCTAGGAGTGCTTGAGTGGTTCAGTCAGTTGAGAATCCGACTTTTGGTTTTGACTCAGGTCATGATCCCAGGGTCATCAGATAGAAGCCCACGTTGGGATTCAGATTCTCTCTCTCTCTCTCTCTTTCTCTCTCTCTCTCTCTCTTGCCCCTCTCCTCTGCTCATGTGTATGCTCTCTCTCAAACAACAACAAAAAAACAGGTAGCTAAATTAGGGAATAGAACTGAATGTGGACTTATTTTTTCTACCGTTAGTAATAAACAGTTGTTATGTAGGTGTGTTTCCCCAGTTTTCCAACTGTTAAAATGAAAAAGTAAAATTCACCGAGACGTTTTCTTTTTGACAAGTCATTTGCAGTTTATAGATCTCCTTTCATTACCAGACCTCAGTTCCTTCATTATTAGAGATTGAGGTTTATCTTTTAACATTGTCTCTCAGAACTCATTGCTTACTGGAATTTGCCCTTATAATTCATTTACTGGGTTAAGCTGTTTAACGGCTTAATCCTTCTCCTAGCACATACAGTAACTTGAGAATGGAATAAACATCTCTAAACTGCAGTCTGCTGTCTAAAGACCACCTGTTGATATATCTTTCGTTAGGGCATTGGTTCTCAAAATGTAGAAAAGCAAGTTGCTGAACCCATCTGTATATTGGCTTACTGTGGTTGCCAGCAATTCCATCTGCTAAATGCAGAGATAAGCAATTACCTATTACTTTTTAACAGTATGTTCAGTACTTGAATATGACATACTCTTCAGTGGCTCCTGAGTTAGCTAAAGGCATGAGGTGGGAGGGAATAGGACACTGTTAGCATAGTAGTCACTAAAGCACTTGGGCGTCCAATAAAAATAGAAGCCTAGCCTATTATGGGTGTGGAAAGGAAGTGGGTGCTCCAACTATGTATCCTTGCCTTCCTGCCTTTGGTCTAATTTCCCACCTTTAGCCCCATGGCAGGATAGACAATCTGAGCATCCTCCCACTGAGTGGCTGTGATGGGCAATAGATACAGTGGTAATAACTCTTGTTGAATCCTAGCTTGCCTGCTCCTGCTTGCTCATCAGATGCAAAATAGCCTGGTCAAGTTAGGTGTCAAAGCATCATTGGGACAAGCAGTTTTTTCACCAAAGCAATTCAGATCTGTATCACTGCACAGTCTTGGTATATAGCACACGTGTCACTAGTTGGCGGCCTGGCCACAGAGCCTCCTGGGTCATAGGTACCCTGCACACTCAGGAAGGAAATGATAAGGACTGTTTTGGATTAAAGAGAACTTGCCCTATTTTCAGATGGCAGCTGCTTCTCACTACTAGCCAGTTGCTGCCAGATCTTCAGATTTGGCTTTTAAGAGAAACCAAGAAACTGAAAACTATAAGTAGATATAATTTTTTTCTTCTTTTAATACACTTGTAGGCTAAACAAAACTTGTCTGCAGTATGGATGTGGGTGTGCTACGTCTATTTACAGACCTTTTCCTCTATTCCTTTTATCAGAAATGGGATCGGATCCTCCCAAAGAAGTAACATCTTAATTCTTTTAGTCTTTCTTAGCACAACGAAGTTTAGCTCTCCTCCCATTTTTACAATTAACACTTTAAAGAAGCTCAAGATGACTTCTTAATATGAACAGCACATAAACATGCAGGTACTTGTACTCCCTTTCTTAGCAACCAAGATAAGATCATCATAAGAAGAAAAACATCTTAACTCTTGGAAAACTCTTTAAACTGGGCAGAATGTGAACCTGCATAGAAGATTCTGAAGCAATACCACACGAATTGCTGCACAAATGTTGGTCATGTTTGAAGGCAAAATGTTTCAAATTTCTTCACAGCATGTTAACAGCCTGGAACTTAAATTTATAACTAAAATTCCCTTGCCTTATTTAAATATTAAGAAAGAACACACAAACCCACAGTTTGGAATACCAGCACTGCCAGTTGTCTAATTCTGTTTTATGTTTGAAGTAAAACTTGAAGAGCTTGCTCTCTTAGAGCTGTCCAGTCTCCTACTGATGTGCTAACGTGTGTATTCACAGCTTTACATCCAACTACTGGTTGTGTTCTGTTTGCTCTGCCTAAGGAGCACCAAATTATATGAAGCCATTCCTTTGACTGGGAAATGAAGTTAAGTAATCAAATTCAAAATGAACTCTAACGGACGGAGTCCAGTAAGGCAGGATTGGAGTAAGTCAGATGATGGGATTCAGGGATGTGTAAAGTAGAAAGCCATGTGGCATCAGTGTAGTCCACTGAGAAACAGTGCTGTTTGACAGGACCAACTGGTGAGCCATCAAGATAAGATTGCTTTGTTTACCTCATTACCACCAAATCCCAAATAAGGTCTTCAAGAGGCTGGAGGTGAAATCCAAGGATGGGGTGCCTGCGTGGCTCAGTCGGTTAAGCATCCAACTACGGCTCAGGTCATGATCTCACAGTTGATGAGTTTGAGCCCCACATTGAGCTCTGTGTTGGCACCTCAGAGCCAGGAGGCTGCTTTGGATTCTGTGTCTCCCTCTCTCTCTGCCCCTCCCCTGCATGATCATGCTCTGTCTCTCTCTCTCTCCCAAAAATAAACATTAAAAAAAATTTTTTTTTTTAATCCAAGGATAATGGGACATGTAATACAACTTGCTAAGAGTTTGGGTTTCGTTCCTATTTTTTAGTGCCACTTAAGAGTCTCATCATCCGTTCATGCTCTGTCTCTCTCTGTCCCAAAAATAAATAAAAAACGTTGAAAAAAAAATTTAAAAAAAAAAAAAAAAAAAAAAAAGGGCGCCTGGGTGGCGCAGTCGGTTAAGCGTCCGACTTCAGCCAGGTCACGATCTCGCGGTCCGTGAGTTCGAGCCCCGCGTCAGGTTCTGGGCTGATGGCTCGGAGCCTGGAGCCTGTTTCCGATTCTGTGTCTCCCTCTCTCTCTGCCCCTCCCCCGTTCATGCTCTGTCTCTCTCTGTCCCAAAAATAAATAAAAAACGTTGAAAAAAAAATTAAAAAAAAAAAAAAAGAGTCTCATCTTATTAGGGGAAAAGACATGTTGCTACGATAGGCAGATTAAATATAAGCATGGAAATAATCCTTATTTTAAAAAGGGCAACCGTGGCAGGTAGAAAAGTCTATATTTGAGTGACTTTGCTCTTCTATGGGTTTAACCAAGTTTTCTTAAAAGTAAATTGATCTTAAAGAGGGACTTAAAGAATAGAAATGGGGATAGCATGCCAGATGGGTTAGTGGGAGGGTTTTCAAAGTATGTGAGAATGGTATAACAAAATCAGAGATGAAAGTGGGAAAAGATAAAAAAGAAAAAACTATTGAATAGGAACAGCTTAACTTTTTAAAATACCCCCGTTCATACAGAAATATACTGCCTATGTAATTCTAAATGGCCTCTCTCCAGAGCAGCTAGTACTTAAAAAAAAGCAGTCATGGTTGCCAATTAAGGTCTTGGTTCACTAATAATAATGACTTCATGACAAAAAAAAAAAAAAAAAAAATTACATGGACCTTTTTGAAGTATGATTTAAAGAAGTTTTCATAATAGTTAGGATGTCAATTACGTTGGCCTTCAACATTTTTATTAGTGAGGAAGTTGTAGCGCAGTTTTTGTTGAACTGGTTTGGAAACTCCTTATAACTCAGCTCTTCAAAAATATCAACTCATTTAATTGCATTTAGATTCATTCCTTTTCAAAAGCTGCTAAGGAAACAAATTGGTGCTCAGAGCTGTTTATACTTGTAAATGCAATTAAAATTGAAAAGTCAGTAGGGAAACTCACTGGGATCTCTGATAATAGCAATAGTTGTTTCTTTTATAATAATTCGAACTGATGAAGTGAAGAAAACAAAATCACTTCAAGAGTTTATCAAATGGCACGTATATTGCTGATAACAAATTAAGTGGGCTACTCACCTTCTTTTCTAGATTAAAAGGTAATTTGTTCAAGTATATGAAGTAATCAGTATATTATACTTTTTGAATGTTTTGTTTCCTGTGCTACTGCATGGGATATTTTAAACCATGTTTATAAAACAAACATTTTCAAATTGAACTTTAAAACTTAGTGAGCTTAAAGAAATTAAAGGTATTAATGAGGTACAGTTCACGTAAAACAGCCTTTTATATTCTCTACATGTAAATTTCTGTTAAAATTAATACAGTTGAGTAGAAGTTCATGGTTTTGCCTGGCAGATTGAACGATGCCACAAGATTGCCATCTGTGTATCAGTGCCACTCATCAGTTCTTCAGACTAGTGGCCCATTAAACTAAACATAGGAGTAATTCCACTGAAGATGGCTTTCTTCAATTAACTTCTGAGTAGCCTGGCAAAACTGCATATCCTGCTTCCCTTGCCCAGGAAGGGCAAAAGTTCATTGTAGTAGACCTTGAATGACAATCGCTAATAAGTTTGTTTTGTTTGGTTTTAATATAATTTAAATTTTCCTTTATTCATTTAACTGCTTTTTCTTGAGTACTCCCCATGTGCCAGGCATGTGCCCTTTCCCACAGAACTTACTCATAGTTGGAGATAAAGGCCAGTGAAGAGGCATTTGTGAAATCTGGTGTTCTCAGCTAACCCAGACGTATTGGAGTAAGAACCAGACAGGAGATGGTAATGACCCAGACAGTTCAGTGAGAGGGGTGATCGGGTGAAGCAGGATTTTGGGATGTTGTGCCGCTAGATTTTATGGGGAAAAGAACCCTTTAAAATGGACAGCAAAACATTTGGGATAGGTGAGGGGAGGAGCTGTCAAGGAGGACACCTAGGTTTCTTCCTTGAGCAGTTGGTGGTGCCAGACTCAGGAAGAGAATCAGGTTTAAGGTTTGGGCACTTAGAAGAGGAAGAAGCATTTCGTCCAGGAGGTAGGTGTTTGAGAAGCCCATGGGCCATCTAAGTATAAGTGTTCGCTATACTCAGAACTCTTTCTTGCCCATGACACTTTTTTTCATGTGTTTTATTTTTCTTTTGTAAAATGTTTATTCATTTTTGAGAGAGAGCGTGAGCAGGGGAGGGGCAGAGAGAGAGGGGACAGAGGATCCAAAGCAGGTTCTGTGCTAGCAGCAGAGAGCCCAATGCAGGGCTCGAACTCAACGAATCATGAGATCATGTCCTGAGGTGAAGTCAGACGCTTAACCAACTGAGCCACCCAGGAGCCCCTCATGTCATTTACAGGTGACTTTTACTCCTGAATATCTGAAAGAAATTTATGTTACATTTGTGTATTTGTACAGTAAATTGAATATTGTTCTCTGATTTGCTTTTCATCTCAAAAGATTATTTATATGCATGTAATCATGTTCTTATCCAGGTTCCTAGCATTAATTTGGGTATTTAAGTAAAAACTAAAAGAAAAATTATTTTAGGGCACATGGGTGGCTCAGTCAGTTAAGCAACTCTCGATTTTGGTTCAGGCCATGATCCCATGGATCATGGGTTCAAGCCCCACATAGGGCTCTGTGCTGACAGTGCAGAGCCTGCTTGGGATTCTCTCCCACCTTCTCTCTCTGCCCCTCCACTTCTCTCTCTCTCTCTCTCTCTCTCTCTCTCTCTCTCTCTCTGCCCCCCCCCCGTCAAAATAAAAATAAACTTAAAAATTAAAAAAAATATATTTTTGAAGAAAAGTTATGTTGCACAAATTACTAAGAAGGAACATTGGAAAAGAAAAATCTTTAAAAGTCCACATTATCCTTCAAATAGACATCTATTAACCTGCTGTTGAAGCTCTGGACACATCAGGAAATTCATTGTTTCATACAATTTTGTATCTTTTATCAGTACAGTTTTTGACGTTTCTAAATAAATACCAGAAGCCCACAAGATTTAACAGCAAAAATTAACTTCTGCAGCATAATTTAAACCCTTTGTTTATATGCTAAAGAATTTCTTTTCATACAGACCAGTGAAACTTAAAATTTGCTATGTTTAATAGATTCAACTAAATCATGGCTTAGAGCTGTGGCAGTGGTCTGCGAAGACAGTTGACCGTTGGAGATTGGTTAGCCATCTTTTGGCAGCGAGACTGAAGGGAGGTTGCAGAGTAAGGCAGCTCTTGAAAAATCTTCCCGAGTTAGTAAAGTAAGCAAGTTCAAGTTCTCTGCCTACCTGCTGTTTATCCAGTGCAGTAAGTATTAGAATCAAACAGCAGAGTGGAGCTATTTATTTGGGCTATACTTTTGTACTAGCTACTTTTTTGTCTTGTTTATGGCCTTAAACATATATAATAACAAAACTTTTAATATTTTCATTCTAATAAGATTTGTGAACTTCCTTTTCGTGTTAATTTACCCAGTCTTGAAGGTGTTCAATCGTGTTATCAAATAGAGCTTTGAAGGTTTGCACTTAAGTATCTTAATTTTGCTGGAAATTTAACCTAATCAGACAGTAACTGGTTAAAAAAAAAACAAACAAACAAACAAAACATACACACACACAACTGCAGTATAAGTAGCAAAGGGATAAATAAAATGTGTATGAAATTCCATTTCGGGTCTGTTTTTGTACTCGGTGGAAGACAACGCTGAGATATTTGAGTTTGCTTCGTGAGAGCAGCTGTTCCCACATGCTTACATGATCATTGTTCAGGAGGTGTACTCCCCATAGCTCACTTGTGAGCCAACGGATAGCCCATTTAGCAGTGGTTTTGGCAAACTCAGCAGGTCCCACTATTGGCTGATGTTACATCATTTTAGAACAAATTAATACTTACACGCAGTTTTATACCTGATTTAATACCATTAAAGTGCAAGTACTTCATTATCTTACTACTAGCCAGAGTTTGCAGTTCAGTTAATAAAATTGTTACAACTTCAATTTTTAAAACAAAGGATGAGTGCAGGGTTTAATTTTTTCTGATAAGTCAGCTAAAAGTTTTTTTGTTTTTTTTTTTTTTAACCTGCCACCTGAGTGGCACTCCACTTAACCCTGTTTTCAAAGCTAAGCAGATTTAGACTGGTTAATTCTGGCAGGCATTAATTTTCAGCTCCACATCCTTATTCACTTTCAATATAAACATACTGCTGTTTGACTTTAATAATATGGCTTGAGTTTATAAAAATGTAATAAGGTATTCTGTATTATGAAATGTATTATGTCTTTGAAAATGTGTTCTATGATCTGTATTTTAAAAAACAATTGAAATAGCATACTTAAGCTTACTAAGAAGTTAGGAGATAGAAAAATGTGATAAGAACATTTCTACTATTTATAGTATATCATGAAGATTTGTTGAAGAATTATACTGGTTATTGGAGCAGATAATATCTATCGCTATGTGAAAATTAATTGTGTATAATGCATTTCTTCTAGAGGATAAAATTATCTTGATAAAGTTTTAGAAAGCTGAACAAATGTGAAAACATTTTAGATGCTTTCGTTTTCTTAAAAAAATAAATCTAGGGGCACCTGGGTGGCTCAGTCAGTTAAATGTCCAACTCTTTCTTTCTTTTTTTTTTTTTTAAGCTTATTTATTTGAGAGAGAGAGAGTGCGCGAGCAAGCGGGGAGGGGTAGAGACGGGGAGACAGAGGATCCGAAGCAGGCTCTGTGCTGAGAGCAGAGAGCCTAATGCAGGGCTCGAACTCACAAACCATGAGATCATGACCTGAGCTGAAATCAAGTCAGATGCTTAACTGAATGAGCCACCCAGGCGACCCTAAATGTCCAACTCTTGATCTCAGCTCAGGTCTTGATCTCAGGGTCATGAGTTCAAGCCCTGAATTGGGCTCCATGCTGGGCATGAGGCCTACTAGATAGAGTCAAGATAGATAGATAGACAGACAGAAAACCCACTTCATTGACTTTGTGAGGCTTTTATTAATGTGTATTTTTTTGGTTCTGGTATACCTTTCCCCAGTAAAACATAACCATAATTTAAGAACATGATCAACTTATGTTTTTGTTAGAAAAAAAATGTCAAGCATTTCTCTTTTTGAGCCTTAAAGTAGAAATTTTTGCAAGTGTGTACTTCAGGAGGATTAGCAAAGAAAGCACTACACTATAAAGGCCAACATTTTGTAAATGTAAATTGCTAGTTTGGTACTACTTTTTTGTATTATATGCAATAACCTGCCTCTGGAGCAAGGTTTAAAATGAATCAAGTCCTTGGAAAGGCTTTATTATTCATAAGAATTTAATATTCCTGAACTATATAGTTAAACTGAAGCAGAAATTATTAGACCATATTTTATGTTATTAACACCCATATTCTTTAGCATCTTTCCTCTAATTTACAAACCTGATGACTGAGAGCCATGTTTTACTAAGATCTGTATATACTCTTATTGCAGCTTTTAAAAAAACAAAATGTTGTCTTTTGTTTGTTTGTTTGTTTTTCTCTATAGGAGTACCAAAATCTAATCTCTTGCACACCAGATCATTAAGGGGCCATAAAGACTGCTTTGAAAAATACCATTTGATTGCAAACCAGGATTGTCCCCGATCTAAACTTTCAAAAAGTACTTACGAAGAAGTTAAAACTCTTTTGAGTAAGAAGATAAACTGGATTGTACAGTATGCACAAAATAAGGATCTGGATTCAGATTCTGAATGTTCTAAAAATACCCAGCATCACCTGTTAAATTGCAGGCATAAGCCAGATAAAAAGTTACTCCCACAGTTTGACTCTCAAGTACCAAAGTATTCTGCAAAGTGGATAGATGCAAGCGCAGGCGGCCTCTCAAACTGTTCACAAAGAATATTGGAGCAGCGGGAAAATACAGACTTTGAGCTTGCTGTGTTGCAAGATTCAGGTGCCACTTTATGCCACAGTAGTGTATTGTGGCCTCATAGTCACAACCAGGCACAGAAAAAAGAAGAAATAATCTCTGATCCAGATGCTAACGTCCAGGCCCAGCATCCACATTACAGCAGAGAGGAATGTAAGTAAAATGGGGAGAAAAGTAAAAGTTGCAGTTTTGTTGGCCTTTTTTTTTTTTTTTACATTTTTACATATGTGATATGTCAAGAATTTTGTTCTAGAATTATGGATTTTATAGAGTATTTAAATGACAGGTTCACCCTAGCAAAAATGAGGTGTCTTAAATTCTCCATCAGTTCTCTCAAATACTCCTTAGTATGTCCTAAAGCATTTGAATTCAGTCCCATCATCTTTTTTAATAAACTTAAAATAAATAAATTTAATAAATTAAATGTATTAAACTAAATGGAATTGACAAACAATTGGAAGTTTGAAGTTCATGTAGTTTAGAAGTACATCTTCAACCATTGGCTAACATACATTGTCACGTTGCTCATCGCTACAAGATCAATTTACTGGGGGTGGCATTTCAAAAGCAAAAAGCTGACATTTCACTAAAGGACAAAGGTAATGTGTGCACTTATTTTAAAGTTGGGAAAAGTGACCCGTTCAGTTTTCATTTATATCCACAAAAACACACAGAAACTGAGATAATTCTAATTGACTTTAAGTCAAGTGATTTTAGAACTAGAAGGGACATTGGGTGTATTTTTAATGCAACTTCTAAATTCTACACATGAGTTATCTAAGGTTATATAACAAGATAGATCAGTTTTTCAGACTATTTCCACAGTACTTTAGTGTTTTCCCAGCTGTGGATCATAAACTATGTAGTGCTTAAGCATAATCAGCTTGATGAGTAGTGGCTTCTAGCAGTTTACCAAGTATTCTTTGGCAAAACTTCTGATTCAGGTGGAGGTGTACTGGAAGTGATGTAAAATATGTTTCTTGCTGTGAGCTGTGGTTAGAATTTGAAAATATCCTCCACACTGTAGGAGTTAATGAATAAATCCTGGAGGACGGGTGAATACTATAATGGCAGTTAAGTGAATATTTTTTTAAATAGAATATTGTATTAGTGATGTAGACAATTTATTTTTCCAGGTTACTGTAGTAATAATTCACATATTTTCATGTTTCAGTGAATTCGATGACTCTTGGTGAGGTAAAGCAACTGAATGCAAAGCTCCGACAGGAAATACAGGGTAAAGACTCAGTGTCAATGTTTTATGCATGTGAAAATTTTGATACAGAAAATCCCTCATGACAGGACATTCTTAACTTTATCTGCATTTAAATTCAGAAAGGGGATTAGAACCCATTGGAACTTCCAGAGCAAAAGATTAAGAAAACGACTTCTTTATGAAATAAAGGGGAAATAAGTTTTTCTTTTTTAAGTAAAAATGGAGACAACTAAACCCATATCTCTTCCTAGCATTTTATTATGCCAGACACTGTATGAGTGTGCTTCCTAACAGTTCTTTAAAGTTGTATTAGCCCTGTTTTGTGGAGTTTTTTAAATTATAAACAATGTCAAACACAAAAGTGGTGAGAATAGTTTAGTGAACCCCTTGACCCATCTTCACCAGCTTCAACTATTATCAAAAGCATAGCTAATTTCCCCTCATCTCTGCTCATACCCATTCCTTTCACCCCATGCCCAGCATGGATTATTTGACACGGATCCCAGACAAATTTTGTCCACAAATACTCCAGGATTTTCTCTAAAAGATAATTTCTTTTAAAGGTAATCACAACCTCATTATCACACCTAAAAAAAAAAAACAACAACAGCTAGTAATTCTTTAAACATCATCAAATACAACGCTAACACTAACAACAGTTAATGTTGATATTCCCCTGTTGTTCCCTTTTTTTTTAAACAACTGATTTTCATTTTGGTGAGGAAATTACACTTCAGAGACATTAAGTTGCTTACAAAGATCGTGCGTTCAGTTAGTAACAGATTAAGGATTATATAACCCCTCCTTAACTCCATGGCCAGTGGTCTTAATCACACATCAGCTGAGAATAATAAAATAGTAACAATAGTAATAGTAATAGCAACTTCTGTTTATCAAGTGCTTATTCTGTGGAATGTACTTTATAGTATGATCTCATTTAATCCTCACAGTAGCCCTGTGAATTGCTTACTATTGATACCAAGGTTATACATAAGAGGAAACTAAAGCGTGTAGTTTTAGTCACTTGCCTGAGACTTATAAAAGTGTAGGAACAAGAATTCAAAAATGTAGGTAGTCTGAATCCAAAACCTCTTAAGAGGTATTTCCAGACCTGAGTATTAATGGTCACTTCCTGTCCCATAAGTCATAAATGAACCTATTTATATATTCATCCACCTTTTAAATCTTTACAGAAGTTTTTGAAGAGTTAACACACCAAGTGCAAGAAAAAGATTCTTTGGCCTCAGAGCTCCACGTCCGCCACGTTGCCATCGAACAGCTCCTCAAGAACTATTCCAAGTTACCGTGTCTGCAAGTGGGGCGAACAGGAACAAAGTCACACCTACCCATAAACAACTAAACCAAACTTAACATTTCCTTCCTTGGCCCTCATGCCCCTACCATGTACTGGTCTGCCAGGCATGACAACTTTAAAGAAGTTGAAGAAAGTTATTGGTCCCATTTTTTTATGGTCCTTAAATTTGCAAAGCTGAAGGCACTATTTAACATCTTTGTCAAATAAAGCAGATCGTTACACTCTAGTCTTCTAGGATTAATCATTTTGGTTCATTTTGGGAATCTTTCTTCCCATTATTACTAAATAGCCCTCCCTAACTTACCACATGTGACTACTGTTACAGTGTGATTTGATTAAACATTTTAATGCAATTCACCTGTCAAAACAATAGAAAATTAAACTCCTTAGATTAGTCTGAACTACTAAAGATAACTTTTAAGAGGGAAATGGAATTCATAATACACCTCTTATTTATTATGAGCAATATTTTAATATGAAAGTTTTATATATATAAATGCTATTTTAGGTACCTTTCCATTCTCTTTATAAATGTGTATTTGAATGCCTCTGTATATTATATTTACACTTTTCCTGTGTGGATACGTTCACTCATATTTCAGATCACTGCATTTTATTCTCTTAATACACTCTTTTTACTATTGTTTTCCAAAGATAAATGTATTTTGAAGTAGAAATCTATCTAGTTGAATTGTTTTGACTTCTAATAACTCTTAGGAAAGAGGAATTAATAACTTTTTAAAGCAAATATCCAAGAAAAAAAGTACATTATTTTTTTCTAACAAAAGCAGTTCTGAGTTTGTTCAGAAAGAAAATGCTAATCTAGTTTTCATATGTCAGCTTGTCTCCATAAAAGTAAAAGCCTGTTATATTTCATTATTACTTCCATTCTAATGACTTTGATGTGTTAGAATTTGGACAGAGTAAGTCACGCCTCACTTCCAAGTCCAGTGTAACATCTGTCAAATTGAATATGCTGCGAAATTGTTGTCCTATCTTTAAAAAAAAACTTAAAAATTCTTCTGTGTGCTACTTCAGATATAGGTTCAAGAATCCTTAAACTGTCCAAATTCTCTTGTCAGTATTACTGACCTGAAAAAAGCATTATGAGGTGTTTTTCTAAATTTTAGAACTTAAAGAGGAAGAGAAGACTGCTTGACACAGGAAAACAAAACTCTAATTCAAAAAAATAAGCCCATTTTAAAAGGATATTCTTGTAAGTTGCCTGTGATGTTTCCAAAGAATTCTGAACTAGTATGTCGTCTCAGACAGCTAGGTAAGTTTTATAACAATGTATTATATAGTAAAAGCTATAACCAATACAGAATTAAAATGGGCTCTAAATTCTGTTTTGTGTTGGTGCTAGAATATATTTATGAGGTAAAATCTTTGCTTGAAAGAATCTACAGAAAAGCCCATTAACTTGGCGGCTTCATGCATAAAGATATGAATGACTTCTATTTTAAATTTGGCAGCCTGCTCTGGCTTGGGTCAGAGTTTAGTCTGAACACAAAACAGTATTTGACTAAGCAAAGAAACGCCTCAGTCTAGTAGAAAACAATTTTTTGTAATACTAATGTGTTAAATTTGCCTGAGAGTATTAATTGATATCTCAATTGATTTCATTTTGTTTTCTTTTAAGTCTGACATAACTGCTTTTCAGAGGGAGCTTTTGAAAAATACTTTGAATTTCTCTCATTTTTTTGAGGCATCCAAAATGAATTTGAAATCCAGGGAGTGTGGGGATACATTGCCTTAGTTTTGATAAGCTTTAAACTGAACGTGTGCAATATCAAAATCTTTATAAATTTACAAGTTAAATAAAGACATTTCCTGATGATGCCAGTAAATATCTTAGTAAGTGCTTAGTTGTTAGGTCACATTTTTTTAATTTGACTTTACTCTTTTTTTGGCATAATTCATCAAGAATGTTTCCAGCCAGTGTGCTTGCACACATTTGTGCTTCTATTTAGATCACTTAGGGACAGTCATAAAAGTTTGGGATGTGTTGCATTTGATATCAGTAGTAGCCTATTTCCAGAGTATGAGCCATATGGTGCAGTCCTAAATGCAACAGTGTTAATCCAAAGAAAAGGGTTTGCTTTGTTTTTGGCAAATATGTAGCTTTACTAATGAGTTTGGAACAATTGGGTGGGATTGTGCATGTACTAAGTAAGGTCTTAACTGAGGATTCTGATTTATTTCATTTAGATATTTCTACCTAAGCTCTTCAAAGGAAAGGTGCTGTAAACAATCTGCGGTGCTGGTACTCATATTAGTACTTTATTTGAATGAATACTGTAGTGAAAGAATTTTTCTTGAAGGACTTTGCACAGTAGTTTATCCAACCATTTGGTAAACTTTGATTCCTTTGTTAGTTTTCTTGATTGAATGAAGATGTAGTTACTGTATATGCTAAAAGGAGGAGAAGGGACAGAGTTGAGTTCTGAGAGAATATGAAAAACTACAAATATTGTTACCATCCTTGGCTATTCTTCTGTACAGTTGTTAGTACTTTTTGAGGAAGTTTAGAAGAAAATCTCATATATACCATCAGTTTCAAAAATGGCAAAAGGGAGAAGACCGCCAGTCTAACATTTCCAGAGCTTATATTATTAAGGGGAGTGAAATAAAACTAATGTTTTTTTCATGTTAGATTTCATAATTTTAGACAAATTGGATGGAGTTTTAAAAATCAACTTGAAGTCCAAAGTGATTTTGACCACACGAGATTGTTCACATTAGAGATTAAAGTTTTCAAATTTGTTCAGACTTTTAATTAAGGTAAAAATCTATTTTAATTTTGAGGTTATCACCCTTTGACCCTAACATTTAATATCCAAATTAGTCTTTCTTTTTTTTTTTTAAGAAAAAAAAGGTATGCACTTAGGGCATCACTTAGGTGATACAGACAGCAAAATAGTGTTTCATTCCATTATGTAGTTCTTAAATGTTGGAGCAAAGAAATGTTCTTAGTTTTTCAAATTTATGTGCATTTCACCACAAAGTGCCCATTTTTACATACACTTGAGAATTATTTTTAAAATAATAAGTTCATGTTGGGAAGTGATTTCAAAAATATAGTCAAAATATATTTTATTGGCGTCTTGACAGGCATCTTGAGATTTCCTGGGGTTTTCATCTGACCACATTGTTTAACACTGAAAATGGTTTAAAGTGCTTTCTTTTCTCGTTTAGATATTTTTTACCTTGGCATTTACACTGTTGAGACTTGTCAGTTTTTGCTAGGATTTTTTAAATTAATTTTTGAGGATCTGTTTGTGTTAATGTTTACCAGTTTTGCTTTTACTTTGTTTTGTATTAATGTTATAAAATTCAATTTAAAATGTATACGCTCTAAATTTAAGTAAGAACTATTAAAGAATAAATTATTTGTATCGCTTAGAAGGAGGTTCAGTTGGTGACCATAAAATTGTGACATAAAAGTTTTCAAATGGGACAGTGTAAAGGTCTAATAGTGTTTCTTTTTTTCTGATTTACTGACAGATATTGCTTATACTGAAGTAAAATATCTGAGTATTTTTAAGTACTTAATAAAAAGTTTAGTACTCTACAATTTTTTTAATTTTAATTTTAATTTTGTTATTAACTTCAGGTTGGTGGGAATAATTATGGAGGAAATTTGTGGTGAGAATCAGTGAGAGATAAAATCTTCAAAGGTTATTCTTGCCATGTTAAGTTTTGTGGTGGTAGCATGGGAAAGAGTTTATTTACCAGAATAATAAGGTAATAGAGCTCCAGCACAAGGAAAGGTACCTTGGAGGAGGGCTCTAGTACTGTGGAATAACGAGGGTCTGTCCTGCATCTCAGTATTTCCATTCACTTCATCCCTTCCTAATTGCCCTTATTATAGAATTTAGTCTAACGTATTAAGCAACTTAGTCATCTTGCTATGAACCAATCATAGCAAGTCTCTAGCATTAGATTTTTTTTAGCACCTAGCTTGTAACCTACTTTTCCCTATTCTTTTTGGTTTAAAAAGAGTCCAGCCTACGAATGCATTTTAGTAATACTGAATTAGTACACAATTTTAAGCTTACCAAAGTAAAACAAAAAAATCATGAAGATGTGTATTCCCCACCCCCCTAAATTGTTAGTTGAACTTTCCTCAGCTGCACACACAGCAAAGGGAATTTTAGCAAATGTGTGTTTCTTTTTTCAAACTTGTGTAGAATGTTTATTTCCATCTGCTGCCTCCAAAAGAGGCAGTTTACAAAGTATTCAGTAGTGACTTCTGTTTAAATGCTGCCATCCCTACTTTTATAGTCCGTATGTGTGTGTTAACCTTGTTTTAAAGTAGCATATACTAGATCATTGAACTTATCTCTCTTTGCTGTTAGAAATTTATGTTACAAAATTGTGCTAGGGTCTTTGGGAAAAGAAAATGAAACTACTGGTAAAAAAACAAGTTGGTTTTAAGAGGGTTTCAGACATTACTGGGTATTTTTTCTTTTAAAACTGCAATAATTTATATATTTGTATTGTTCTGCTTTGGAACTGTAACTGCATATGCTTGTCTATTTTTAATTTTACAACAATAAAATAAATATTTTGTTATCTGTTAGCTTCAGTGGATTTTTTTTTTAATACTTATTTATTTTGAGAGAGACAGAGAGTGCAAACAGGGGAGGGGCAGAGAGAGAGAGAGAAAGAGAGAGAGCAAATCCCAAGTAGGCTCCGTGCTGTCAGTGCAGAGCCCAATGCGGGGCTCTATCCCCCATGAATCGAACCATGAGATCATGACCTAGGCCAAAATCAAGAGTCAGGTGCTTAACTGACTGAGCCACTCTTTTTCTTTCCTTAAATGGATGACCTATATGAAGGGTTTTGTTTTGCAGGCTTAGGGAGTCTATACTTAACAATCATCTTCTAGCAATTTATCTTAATTTTTTGTGAGAATCTCTTTGAGAGTTAATATTCCCTCTGTATCAAGAGCCCAGAAACAGGAAATAAGATTCTTGTGGCTTACTGGGTGTCTGTGCAACTTTTTAAATTGGAGTGTACTTTGCATACAATAAATACACAGGTTTTAAGAGTGGTATTTGAGTTTTAGCAAAGGTACACAACTGTGTAACCATCAACCTTTGTGACCCTTTCCAGTCGTCTTAACTCCCCATTTCCCCTCCACTGTTCTGACTTCCATCACTGTAATTTGCATTTGGCTATATTAGGACATTACATAAATGTTACACAGGATATACTGTACTCATTTGCCTTTGGCTTTTTTCATGCAACCGGATGCTTTGAAATTTCTTCCATATTAACAAAAAGATGACTAATTTGTGCCCTCTTTTTTTTTCTTCTGACCAGTATTCTATTATTGTATGAATGTATTGTAAATTGTTTATCCATTCACCTGTAATGGACATTTTAATTGTTTCCCGTATGGGATTAATATGAATAAAGCTGTTATGAATATTTTTAAATTGGCTTTTAAAATAATATTAAAATAGAAATTAAAGTATTCAAGGTCATTAACTGTGGTTAGCATTATTAATCCAAATATTCACAAATTACAATTTTTCCCCACAGATGATTTTTAAAGTAATGTATATGCTTTTGCGATAATTTATTTATTTTTAAATTTTTTTATTTTAATGTTTATTTATTTTTGAAGGAGAGAGAGAGAGACAGAGCATGAGTAGGGGAGAGGCAGAAAGAGAGGGAGACACAGAATCTGAAACAGGCTCCAGGCTCTGAGCCGTCAGGACAGAGCCCGATGCATGGCTCGAATTCACAGAGTGTGAGATCATGACCCGAGCCAAAGTCAGACACCCAACTGACTGAGTCACCCAGGGGCCCCTGCTTTTGTGGTAATTTAAAACTAGGAAACAAGGACAGTTGTACAAAAAAGATCAGAGGCAGAATACAAAACAAGGGATGTTTGAGAACTGAAACATTTAACAGGTTGCTAAGAGAATAGTAATCATCCTTGAAGGTCTTTTCAATGTCTAACAGTCTAAGTCAGACCACTTTGTTTTCCAGAAGAGGCAAGTGAAGATCAATGGAGTCTGGTTTGGAGAAAGTACTGGAAAGAGCACGAGACCACAAGTGAAATTGCTGTCTTGTTTTAGCTTTAACTACTTTGTGATGTTAAGGGAAATTCATCACTTAACTTTTCTAAGCCTGAATTCACCAAGCTAGAGCAAATAGTTGGTAGAATGTAAGCTTAGTGCCCCTTTCCAACCTTTGTTCCTGCCCAGTTTCCAAGCCTTCTTGGGAATTTTAAAACTAATAAAATTTGTTCTCCCTCCTCTTTAAATGTCATGATAGGGCCTGGAATTCTTTGCAGGCAATTTAGAGCCTAGCAAGTAGGTGTGCATGTGTCGGACAGAACAGAGGGAGAGCAGCAATCAGAATAATATCCTTTCTATATCATTTATATATTGGATTCTGAGTATTAGTAAAAGGTTTCACTTTTGGTATCTGATCTAGATCATGTCTTAGATCATTACTATCTTAAATTACACATGACTCATAAGTTTATATCAATGGATCTCTCTCTCTCTCATTCGTGCTCCGTTTGAATTCCATTCCAGTGTTCAAATGGCACAAACCACCTTGACTTCTAGAAGCAAAAACTTAATCCCAACCTCTCTTACATATGGGACACCCCACTCTGACTGGCAAAGCAAAGAAACTGGGTAGGGAAGGTCCATGTTGAGAGGGCAATGTCCCTCAAGAGGACCAACATCCAGTATCCAGTGGGGGCAACAGGTAAGCTCCCGGCATCTGGTGTTGAGTAGCCATTGCTCTGTGTAAATCTGGTCATGAATCTTGTACATTTTGTTCCTTCTGGTTTCCAAGCCTTTTGCGTGATCTCTGCCCATTGAGTAAGTTCCTTTTCAGCCTAAGTGAAGTGGTTGCTTTCTCTGGTTTGCAACTGAGAACTCAGTTACTCACTTCATGCACTGGGTCCATGTCCAATGTTCTTCTGCTCTGAAATCTTAACAAAATTCGTTTCTAAAAGTGAACTGAAAGCCTTCAGGACCACAAGGTCTGCCTGCTGGGTTAGCTGAATCTGATGGGAAATTTTTGAAGAGAAAGTAAACCTTTTGGTAATGTGGATGTCTTTTCCAATTAAACATTTTCATTGTTCGCACTTGGGGTGACTTTGGAGAACTTCTCACTGCCCTCCACTGATTACTGCAAGTGCTTACGGTTTGTATCTACCAGGATCTTGGAAGAGGTGATCTAATAGAAAGAGTGTTGGTCATAATTTTAGCTCAGGGCTTTGCCTGTGTTCTCCCTGGAAATACTAAATGACCTTTAGCCCAGTAAGCATCTATTGAATGAATGAGTGAATGAGACTTCATAGGCAACACTAGGATTGCATGCCCTCTAGAGGTAAATCAGTTACCAAAACAATGCCTAAGGCATTCATCCAGTGATTGAATACACCTCTCCACGTATCCCACTTTTCACAACACCTTCATGACTATTTCAGGACTTTGATAACTCACATTCGTTCTGTCTCTGTTTCTTCTCCAAAATGCTGGTTCTGAGTTTCATGGAACATAACATCACGCGGCTGCACCTCCAGTGCTTCTGAATCAATAGGTCAGGGGTGGGACCTATGAATTTTTGTCGAACAAACTCCCAGGTGATGCTGATGCTGCTGGTCTACAGAACACTTTGCAAACCACTGCTCTAAACCATCAACTCCCCCGGGGTTTACTTCCCAAAAGATGTAATACTACTACTTCCCTGCGCAGTCTTTTCTAGATTACCATTGCTCGTGTAATCAAAACGAATCCTCAGAGCTCAGCATTAAAAGCCTTCACCACTTGGCTCCTGCCTATTTTCCATTTAAATTTTGTCATCAAACTGAGACTTTTATGTGCCAGGAATTCTAACACGCCCCGTAGGCTTTGGGTCCAAAGGATACAAAAGCCAATAAGGTTTTATTGGTCAACTGAAAAGGATTACACACCAAGTTTAAGTCAATAAGGACTGAAAAGTGTCCATCGGATTTAGCAACCAAAAATTCAATAAGAAGTGCTTTAATGGACCTATGGGAGAAAAAAGTAGAGCACGATGAATTGAAGTGTGGGTAAAGCGGTAGCATAGTGGAACTGGGGTGTGACCTCTAAGAATTTTAACGATAAATGAAGGTGAAGTCAGAATGTGGTTGTGCTTTTTAAGTTGAGAAGTACTTTATCATGAGTCAATACTAAGAGGACAGATTAGTGGAAAGGCTACAGATGGAGAAGTAGCCATAATCAAAGGAGTAGAGTACTGAAGAGGCAGAACAGGCTAGCATATCTAGAACAGGTTGTCTTTGAAGAAGTTTGGGATCGTCTCAGGCTTTCACATCGGAGAGAAGACAAAACTGCAGATGCACGTGTTCGAGGGAGATTCATTGGAGAGTAAGTTGAAAAAGCCCCTATGTGGCCAATTCTATTTTCTCTGAGAGAAAAGGAAAAGATGATGGGGTCAGAGGCTCAGGAGAAATGGTGAAGTGCTAAATAGCTGCTTTCTCAGGCGTGAGAGAGATCCTGGCTACCGGAGGCAGGGTTGCCAGACTGTTTATAAAAGGTGGAAACTGGGGTCTATGACTCGCCATTGATTGAATTTCTCAATTTGCATTCAGATTTTGTTGCTGTAAATACATACAGAGTAGGAATATTTTTGCAATTATAAACTCAGCTGAAAGCACTGCTGAAAATAGAATCTGAAACTCAGATAACATTGTGACTCAAAAACAAAATTCACAAAAACCCTACCCACTAGATAAAATTCCAAACATGGGGGGAAATGAGAAATTTGAAAAGTTACTGCAAATAGTGTGTAGCAGAAAAAATGAACTCTGTAGCTTTGACTTAAGCAATCATTTTCAAGCAATTATTTTTGTTTGAAGAGTGGATTAAGACTCTGTTGTCTAGGTCGGTTGGTGTCAAGCTTCAGCATAGAAGTGGGAAGTATCTACCCTAGATAAAAAGCAGTTTAGAAGAAGCTAGTAGGGATACAGAGTGTGGAGGAAAGCCAAGGCCTAGCTAAACACGGTTTCAGATCTGCAACTTCAAAGCCAAGAAAAGGCAACGTGAAGGAGAAGGGCTCTTCTAGGGAAAAAGAGGCAACTGAATGGAAAGCGGTAAAGGCAGAAGAGGAAGTTGTAATGAGGAAGGCATTGCTAAACTAACATTCGAGAACTTAGGTTCTGACCCTCTTCTGTCACTGCTGGGCACCACTCTAACTCTCTTAGGCTCTGTGTTCTCATCTGTAAAGGGTGGCATTGAACTCGGTGATCTTCAGGCGAACTGCCAGCTCATAACCTAAAAGGATCATGAATTTTAAGAAGCCTGCAATGGAAAATCTCCCTAGCCCCGGCATGAACAGCAGAACTGAGCTGAAAAGAATATAAAGGAAGTGTGGTTTCATTTAAGAAGAAACTGTGAGGTGCTTTTACAGCAAGACAGTTGTATGATCATCTGTGACAGAAGAGAAAAGATAGCAGAATCAACCTGGCTCATAAACAGCTATACAGTTCTCTATGTATTGTCTGTAGAAAGAAAAAAAAGACTGTCTTGACACCTTATTACTGTCCCACATTTTTTTTTTTATCAAGGAAAAGTATTTCTCTTAGGAGTAACAATGGGATGATTCTGCCACACAGTCAGAAGTTGGGTCATCTACAGCTCAGCCCCTAATAACTGCCTTGGACATTTCCACCTGGGCATGGAAAATGAAAATGTAAAGCAGTATGGTAATCTGTGTAGTAGAACATAATTCCATCAATACATCTCACCTTTATTCTGAGATTATATCTTTCCTATTATGGGAGTGGAAAATTGTTCTTTCTTTCATAAAGTGATAGTAATAGTAGACGGTAGGTTTTTATTTGTGTTTATTTCTTAAATTTTGAGTCCTTATTTGGTAAAAATTAAAACCGCAATCTTATGTAGATGATTAACCCTAGTAAAATCACTACCCAATAATTTTAGATAAATTATTGAAGGTTTTAGAATATTGATTGTTTGTACATCTCGTATTATCTTTGCTCTCTCCTACCTCTACCACACAAATAATTCTCCAGAGAGATACCGCTAAATCTTAACCACCATCACCCCAAATCCAACATCCTTGAAACAAATTTGCTTAGTCCTGGGTGCTCCCCACAATTAACTGGGTAAATAAGTTTCTGGCTATCTCACTGTGGGGAACTTGTTCCTTTCTGTCCTCATCAGATAGCTCTGAAACTAGAAAATCCAGCATCTGGGCCCCCTGCTAAGTTGCTGCCACACTGCCTCTCAGAAAAGCACCAGAAAAAATGTGGGGCCCTTGTGCACTGCTGAAGCCCTTCCGAAAGAAAGATCGGGGAGTTTCCCTTAACAGAAAAGAAAATGCAGGCGGAGTTGAGCTAGTGACATGTAAAACCACATTTCCTTTGCTTCTTCCATTTCTTTTCATCTTCATACCTGTGTGAACAAAGCACTAGCAAATAGAAAGTTCACATCCTGCAGGGCTACCCTGCTTTTCATCAAAGTGTGGAGGGAATTTCTGTCCCAGATTGACACAGACTGGTCTCATCTCAGAGAACAAAGTGAACCAGCATGTGAGATACATAAATATCATAGGAAACCACTAACTATGTAGTGCTAAAGGGGACTTCAAGAGTCCTTTAGCTTTTATTTGACTTGATTTTGTTTTATTTTAGAAGAGCCTTTCAAAACAAAAAGTCCTCTAAGCACATAAATTGTAACGTATGAAAGTAGAGTTACTGCTCTGCGTGAAAGACAGTGGAGATTCTTGGAACAAACTGCCTTCACATCCTTCTTAGTGACTGCCCCCCACCCCCAGGTCCCCCAAACTGTCACCTACACCAAAGCTGTAGGTCAGCTCTGAGTGATCTATAGCCCTGGGTATCTACGAAGCCCTATAAGAAACTGCTTAACTAGTCTCATCCCCTTAAGTGGCTTAAATCGCTTAAGAAACTTCCAAACATTCTACAGCTCTTAGTAGCCACAGAGGCAAGGACCAAATCCCAAATCTCCCCATTCCATTTCCAGCATTCCTGTGATATACCACCTCTATCCAGGCTTCTAGTTTTTATCTCTATCATATAAGATGTTCCATCTAATGGAATTGTAGGATATTTCTTCACACTCCGATGGACCACAGAAACAGCCAGAAGAGAAAAACACAGGGAAAAGAAAAAAACAGGGTAAGTTTTCCCTGCTAAGTTAAAGCAAGGCTTTGTTGGAACCAGGACAACTGCTAGTGAATCCAGAGAGTATCTTAGATGTCCTCACTGGGAGGGCAACCAGGATAGGCTATAAGAACAGTTCCTATCAGAACCTGAAGACAGCAAGTGCCTTCCTTACATCAAAAAGCCAGTTTCAGCAAAATTCATTCCTAGGAAATATGGAAGCTTCTAAATATCCACTGCAATTACCTAGAAAAAAAGGAAAACATATGCCCATTGCTCCTAACTGGTTCTTCAAAACAGAGGTGTAAAGTCCTATATTATTGTAGCTGTATGTTCAAAGGGCTATGCACAATGTGGGTGGGATTTCCTTGACAACAGAAGAAAATGACAACAGCATGTATAAAGTCCCAAATGTCCCACTCTATATTATATTATATTATATTATATTATATTATATTATATTATGTTATTCTTTTGCAGAAATGACATATTTCTGTACCACACTCTAGAACCAGTGAGAAGAAAGCTAAGGTAGGTGGACCAGCAAAACTCAGTAAGCCAAATTCCAATCCCATACCTAAGTGAATTTGATACAGATGTGTAGCCAGATACAAAGAAACTTTAGAACAAGATCTGAGACTGTTAGTTAAGTAACCCTCTTCTTAGTCATTACCACTAACTTAATGCTCATTAGAAGTAAAAGGAGGACCTATCCAATTACCCACTGCTTGGTTTCCTGTCATGCTAATGGACAGGAAGAGAATGAGAGACTGCTATAAAGAAAGAACTCGTGTCTGAAAGAAGCCTGCAGCTTGACCACATGTCTGGCTGTGCTAAATTGTTCTGAGCAGTCAACTTCACTGAAATCTCATTACTGGAGATGCCAGAAATAGCACCAGCAAAATGCCCTAAGAAAATTCAGGAAGTTTGTGTTGCCTCTTCCCCTTTCCTTCTAGACCAATTCAGCATAGGAACTACTAGGTGAGACAAATAAGCCAGCTGTCCAGAGGGTGGGGGGTGCTGCTGGTGTGAGGTGTTAGAGCTGGGGGGGTGGAGGCAGCTGATGCAGTCTGACAGACCGCCAGAGAGATAAGGAGGGCATCCATGGGGGCATCAGGAGAGATGAAGGCCTGGCTGTGGGGTGTTAGAGCCTCAGTGGGCTGCAGGAAGAAGGGGGAAAGAGTGGCGATGGAGAGTTGGTTACATACACAGAGGTTAATCAAATAAATATATTAAGGATAATGGGAGCCTGGTTTCTCATTCCTGAAAGAGTTACAAATTGGAAAGGGAGAATACTAGAATGAACTCTGTGGGCTTGACTGGAACTGAAGATAATAGAGTCAACTCATAATTTTTAAGATAGATAAATGATAGCTAAGTAGATAGAGGAATACAGGTGCATATGTGTAAACGCATTTATACGTGCTTGTCCACTGAAAGGGGCTGGGAGACTGACCCTGGACAAAAGCAATAAGCATCACCTAGAACCCAAACCTTAATTTCTACAAACCATTCTTTACTAAATCAGGCCCCTTGGGGAAATGATTGACTTTAGGACTAGGGCGGGAAAAGAACAAGATGAGTCTTTTTGTTCCCAAAAGTACAAAAGTGTTTAAAACATGATGTGGACATGTCAAAAGAACACAGAAGCCACATTAACAGTACTCCATTGGCTAAATCAGAAACAGTTTAAGTATCAAAATAATTAGTGAATCATTTGAATAAAATGGGAAAATAGGTATCCATACTGATTTTAAAAAGTGAATAAATTGAGTTTGTCGTGAGAGATAGAGGAGTTACATAATCTCAAAACACCTCCCCTAAATAATTATGACTTAACAAGTGGAAAAGAATAACTTTAAGGCCCCACCTTAATCAGGTGATTAAGTGATGGAGGGTGAAGGTGGGGTGGGAAGAGGCACGGGACTGCTATTTACCATAAGAAATTGCAGTTTGATTTTTTTTTTTAATGATATAAATGTAAAACTGATAAAAATATTAAATTGGAAAACATTTGGTAAAAATTTTTGGCTGCTATTCTTAGGGCTTATTCACTGAAAGCTAGAAAAGAAACAACAAATTTTATGAATTAAGACTATTCTGGGGCGCCTGGGTGGCTCAGCCGGTTAAGCGTCCGACTTCGGCTCAGGTCATGATCTCGAGGTTCGTGAGTTCAAGCCCCGTGTCGGGCTCTGTGCTGACAGCTCAGAGCCTGGAGCCTGTCTCAGATTCTGTGTCTCCCTCTCTCTCTCTAACCCTCCCCCATTCATGCTCTGTCTCTGTCTCAAAAATAAATAAACGTTAAAAAAAATTATAAAAAAAAAAAAAGACTATTCTGTGGGGTGATGAGCATTGAGGGCACGTGTTAGGATGAGCATTGGGTTTATACGTAAGTGATGAATCACTAAATTCTACTCCTGAAATCATTATTACACTATTTGTTAACTTTTTTTAATTTTAAAAATTAAAAAAAGAAAGACTATTCTGTGATAACAAAGCACTTGAAACGAAGGGGGGGAAATCATATAATGGCTCTAAATACAAATCCTGATCCTTAGAGTTTCAAATGTTACCAATGTGACAAAAGCAATTCAAAAAGTTAGTGAATACTATTATTCGTCATTGTAGATAATAAAATACTGACATGTATGGAGTCTTCCTAAAGAGCAAGCATTGTTCCTCTTGCTTTATACACATTGTGACATTTAACTTTCAAAATTTCTTTGTGAGGTAGGTACACTTAATTTCCCCACTCTACCGATCAGAAAACTGAGGTACCTTAATTCTAACCCTGCTATTTAATGCCTTAGTCACTAAGGAGCCTTCTAATTCTGTTATGTGCTCAATGTTTGCGTGCCTCCAGAACTCATGTATTGAAGACTTAACTCCCAATGTGACAGTATGGGAGCATGCTGTAGCTCATCTGAACCTACAAATTAGGTTCCTGTTAGGTAGTGAGGCCTTTGGGAGGTAATTAGGTTTACATGAGGTCATGATGGGATTAGTGTCCTCCTAAGAAGTAGAGAGACTAGAATGTTCTCTCCCCCAACACATACACCTCCTTCCTCCTTCAGCCCCCTCAGCCTTATGAAGCCAGTGAGAAAGCATATATTTGTAAGCCAGGAAGAGCCCTCCCCAAGAACCAAATCACCCAGTATCTTGATCTTGAACTCCTCAGCCTCCAGAACTGTGAGAAATAAGTTGTTTAAACCACCCAGTCTATGGTTTTTGTTACAGAGCCTGAGTTGAGCAACATACCCCCACTCTGTCCAGACTTTCCCCATCCTAATCCATACACCAGCCTATCTCCCAAGTCAGCTTTCAAAGACCTTTATCCACATCACATTCATACTTAAAAAAGTGTGATGGTATGTTGCCTTAGGTTGGGTTTTAAACCCACCTGGGTATCCAAAGCTCTGTACCTTTGGACCCAATTACTATTACTAACTTTACTTCTCCCTACAGTTTTCAATGAAATGTTCCCTCTAGCCAAGTCCCCAAGCACATCCTATGCAACCCCTTCTCTCTGCCTCTATACATGCTCTCTGGCTGTTTCTGGAATGTCCTTCCCCCGTTCTCTCCAGAAATTTATTTTTCCCTTTTGAGACCCACTCTAAGTGTTTAATCTTCTGAAAATATTTCTCCGAATTTCTGTGCTCCCTTAACACTGGACTTACGGATCCATTTTGGAAAGCATTTATTTAGGACCAGTTTCAGCCAAAGACTCAAAATGCCCCAAAGGCAAGGACAGTATCTCCTTGTTTTTGTGTCCTCGACCCTAGTAGAGAGACTTGTAGTAAATGCTCATTAAACTAATGTTGAGGGAATGAATTGGATCTATGAATATACTCTTTCTAAATTTTGATAGCCATTAACTTTGGCTGCAGTAGTACTTTTAACAAGTTGAGGCTTATTTTAGAGATAAACTTGCTTATCCAATTTCCTAACATTGCACATTTCCTGCACTTCTACATCGAGTTCACTGATCTACTATCAAACTGAAGGATTGCTTGTCATTACATCTGCAGTGAGTCACTTGCCTGGGGAAAAGCACATGTCACACATTTACATTTTGCCCTTAAGGTAAAGGCACTTTTTTTGTTTTCAGAAAAGAGCAAGAGTCTTACAAACTAAAACAGTAAATCCAATGCTATGGTCAGTGATGAAAACCTAGTACCGCTTCTAAAAATGTACAATTTTTGGAGGCATGTTCCCGGTCTTGAGCTGGTTATTTGGGACTATTATTACTACTGATGAGTTGCAAATTCCAAAGTCCCACTCAGATGACTTGTGCAAACAGAGCCTGGAAAAAGCTCTTGGGCCAAGATGTTTCTTTGAGGTTTGTCAACTGCTAACAACATCACTGGTGACCTTAAAACTTCCACTAAAAGAGGAGGCTCAACATTTGTATGAAAGGCCACTCAGGGGGAGGGCAGTGAGAGTGATGGCCTTTAAAGGACACATCACTTAGGAGGCACCTACGATATTCTAGATGGCCTTCCTCAATGGAAGGAGACAGAAACAGTTCTTTCAAGGTCCCTGCTGTAGCATGATTTGAAGTATAGACTGCTATATTTGAGACACACATGCACATGCACACACATACACATATATTTCCAGTTTCTGTGTTTACCAGCATGATGTAGCTCATTTGAACCTAGAAATTAGGTTCTTTTCTGGGCAGCAGTCGTATAAAAGAGCACTAAACTAGACATCAGGAACTTGGAGTAAATAATCATAGCAAATAATAACAAAGCAACGAACAGCATGTGCCACAAATTGCTCTAATGATTTACACACAGTAAATGAATTAGTCCTCTTAACAAACCTAAGAGGTGGGTACTATTACTTTACAGATGGGAAATTGAGGCACAAGACTAAGTTGACCACATCATGAGGTTCTAAGTGGTAAAGCTGGGCCTTGAGACTAGACATTCTGGTTAACAGGGTCTGGGCTCAGCTGTTAGCTCCAACATTTAGTAATTTCTAGTATCTATGTACAAAGTGTCCTTATCTTATATCCTTTTGTGATTCTTCCCATTTGTTTGGGTTTTTAAGCATCAGCAGATCTGCCTTGCAAATAACCCTCACGCTAAGGAGTATGAAAGGAGATAGTATACATCCAATTAGTTGTGTGATATTAATTAAATGGGCCAGATCATAGATGATCTTTTAGCTTAAATACTAGGAGACAACTAATAAAAGATGCTATTTCTTCAGCCAGCATTCACATTCCTATTCATAAACCTATCCCTAGGTCATAAAAACTCCCATTTTGTAACAGACACATACACAGGCATCTCCTACAATTCAGTGATCTACACCTCATCACATCCTGCATTCCCTTTAATCCAACAGTGAAAAATGCTTCTCTTAAAAAACCGGAAAGTAGAACCATGTTGAAATCACTGTAGCTTTCACCCCTCTGGTACTCCAAAGTGTCTTCTGTTTGGAAAAGCTCGGGAAGCACTATTCGGTTCGGTCATAATTCTTGCAATATTACATCACTTTCATACTAACAATCAACACAAATAAATGTTCAGAACTTAAACCAAGTGAGAGCAGTGGAGTGCGCTGAGTGAGATAGGCCCCCAGGAGGTTTGCAGTGCTTGAGTATCTAGCAACCTGATCTCAGCAAAAATGTCTGGTAAACTTGATTTGTCTTATCATTTCACAGCTCCACTGCCACCAAGATTAAACTTCAGGATTTCATTTCTTTACTCAGAGTGGGAACGTATTCAACTGTAGCTGCTTCTCTGCCTGCAAGTTTTATGGTGGCAGTGAACTAGAGTATATTGTGTTATTAAACCCTAACCAGGCAGTAAATTACAGAGAGAAAAACAAAAGCAAATTCTGCTGAGGAGGATGGTTTTTGTTTTTTAAGTGAACGACGGACTCTACCTTACTCTGAATGAGCAAATTGTGAAACATTTCTTAGGGATTTGTCATCATACTTCATCTTTATTTTGTCTTTAGTTTAGCAGTGGAAGCAGTATTTAAAAGAAAGTTGCTACATGGGGGAAGGTCAGCTGAGAGAACACTGGTGCCCTAGCAGTTGTGACAGTTACCAAGTAAACCCTGTTTCAATAACTCTTAGGACTGTGCTTTTAAATCCATGGATAAATATGCAGAGGAGGAGAATGAAACCCAAATATTTCAACCTTTTCAGCTTTCCTGAAACTGCTGAGTATAGGTAGCAGTATCTTTTGCTCATGGATTTCAGATTTTTCAGGGGGAAGTGATGAGGAAAGGAGGAGACAGAGCAATGCCATAAAATAGACAAAAACCATTCTTTGCCTAAGTTGCGTAAAGACCATGGGGAGCAGAAGGGAGAATGGTAGCTCCCTGGAAGGCTGAGAGTGTTGGCCTCCCATGAAACCTATTTCTGTGAGTTTTTTCAACCCACTTCCACCCCCAAAGTTGGAACAGAACTTGGGAGATGAAGAGCAAGGCATCTTTGCACCAAATAGGGAAGCACAAAACTCAGTAGCTCTATGCTTCCTTCAACAGTCCCTGCTTCCTTCGATAATGAACACAATCACCAAAATATCCTTATGAAACACTCGTGTGTATTACACTATAAAATCAAACAAAAAGAACCCATACGTGGTATGTTCCCCACCTATCCGTGCCCCCCATTCCCATTACTCAAAACAACATTGAGGGAATAAAACTGAAGCGACAGGTTCTAAGAAGTTACTGTCCTCATTCCCACAAAACTTCCAAAGTTCCATTGTAGCAATTTTGAGAACGCAGAATTGCTGTTCAAGGTCAAAACTGCCTTAAGGAACCTCCCTTTTTAACAAGTCCTCAGACTGTGAAGAATTGGAGGGATGAAACTTTATTATACCCTTTTTCTTTTAAAAAGGGTCCCATTAAAATGTTTCCCCAAATTAATATAACCATAAAAGTCTTAAGTATTATATGGTTTCTTTAGAAACAGATTCTCTTTCACCCTCTGTAGAGAGAGTTAAGGAATCTGTTTGCATCACAAATGACCATTAGCAAAAGAAATTTCATCAGAAGATAGGGGACTCTTACTGGAAATTGAAGAATTAAGAAATGTATAAAGGTCTATGAGTTTCAAAGATGATTCACCTTTAATTTTGCTGAGAAAACTAATTAGCTCTTCCTCAGGAGCGTTCTGTAAAACAGGGCTTTTTCAAGGATCTTTGAAAAAAGAAAAGGAGCAAAGAAGAAACCAGTATACGAGGGTGGTGAGGACAGAAATTATGCTCCTTAATAAAAATATTAAAGGACAGTCTTCTCACCACAACAAACAGAACCATGTGGTCAAAAGAGTTATGTGTCGGAATTGCAAACAGCTGAGTGCCTGAAAGAAACAAATAGGGTCGGTGGAAATACGCGCTTGCTCCCAAACGTTCTCAGGCCATCTCTTCAAACCTCTGCAAGGAACGTTAGGGATTCTTCATTTTGGCCGACATACTTAGAAGAAGTCTGAGGATATTTCCAGGGAGCCCATCCACCACTTCTGGAGACACTCCTCAGGTGCACCTTTTCTGTGAAATTCGTCTCAACTCTGCAGGCAGAGGGCAGGGGCTCCTCTCCTAGGTTCACAGAGCCCTTTTACTACCACTACCATTTTGGCACGCGTCATAACCACACTGTTATTTCTTTACATGTCCATGACCACCAGATGATAAGGTAAGAATGAGTACTTATGTCTATTTGTGTGTGTTAAGATCCCTTGTGCTTATTAGCAAAGCCTGACTCGATAAATGGATGTTAATTAATTGATTGCTCAGTTAAATGACAAATAATGTGAAAAAGAAGGCCCAGACTTATAAATTGGCTATCCAGATGACACACCTACTTTGTGTCAAATTAAATCTTCTCAATGGTCTTAAATTTTTTGCACACATATTCTAGCAAAGGAATTTATTATAACAAGAAAAATTCCAAAATAAAGCTGGCAAAACTTTAGCTCATAACCCAAATGTGTGCCTCAAACTAGCTATCTTCTTTTAAAATATTTAAACAATGACACTGTGCTAGACACTATGGAGAACATTTGAAGTTTTAGAGCAAATGTCAGAAACAATTCTGTTCAATTTTTCAACATAATTGTACCTCGCTTTGTCTGTGGGCCTAGTGTTGTGCTGGGAACAAGGACGTGTGGGGCAGATCCTGGCTTCCAAGGAGCTTGCCATCTAGTAGACGCTTAATGGAAAACCTATGGATTCCTTTTTTTTTTTTTTTAATAAATACAAGTTTTTTTCCAAGAAAAAATTTTCCACAGAAAAATAATATATGTCATTTTAGAAGAAAATTTAAAGGTCACCTGGGTGGCTCAGTTGGTTAAGCATGTGACTCTTGATTTTTGCTCAGGTCATGATCCCAGGGTTGTGGGATGGGGCTGCACATTAGGTTCTGCACTGACAGTGCGGAGCCTGCTTGGGATTCTCCCTCCCCCTCTCTTTGTGCCCCTCCCCTTCGCATGCTCTCTTGCTCTCAAAATAAATAAACAAATATTAAAACAAATTTTTTTAAAGGAAGCACCTGAAGAAAAAGATACACTAAAAGGGGAGAACTGCATCCACTCTAAGTTCAGGTAGGCTCCTGGGGTGACTGACCTACTGCTCCCAGCCAACCTGGCTTTTCTCAGGCTCCTCACTGCACTCTGCAAGGGGTGGTGGGTTGGTGGTGTCTTTGGCATTCTTTCTTAACCCATCATGGGCCGTATCTCCTGAGGGACACGCCATCCCTTCAGTGCTCTGTATTCTGAGGGGGGAAAAGCAGCACAGTAACAAAGTGGAGGGAAAGAAGGGCCTAGAAAGTCAGCTCTAACTCCAGCCTCCTGCTCCACCATTTCCACATGCATCGTGCAATTCCTCTGCCTCACCCTGTCTCTTTCCCTGGCATTTGCTTTCTCTTCCAGAAATGGCTGGAAACCCTTCCACGGCCAAGATCAGGACCAACTTCATGGAAACGCAACCTGAGCAGTCACACAGGCTCTACACTGAGAAGGGCCTCACGCTTGCTTTATCCTCTGCTGTTGCCACCTTGAAATTCATCATCATTCTTTATCGAAAGACCCCTCATTTTCATTTTGTGCTGGGTCCCACAGATTATATTCTTGTTAACTTACTCTTTTAAAAATCTAGGCATTAGGACCACACAGGTTCCATGTCAGTACAATGCCTTAGCTCTTTGTATACCATCCCAAGGCATAGTCACAGCAGAGTATTAAGTTTAAATAGTGGTGTATACCATCCAAAGGCATTATCACAACAGAGTATTGAGTTTAAATAGTGATTGACCTTCAAGTCTACTGTCCTTCCTCGGGGAGGTAAGGAACAGGGGAAAAGGATTTCTTTAGATTCCCTCACAGGTTCAAGGGAGCAACAATTTCCAAACAATGCCAGCCACGAAGGTTGGTCTCATCGGTCACTGTCTACTGACACACTGGCACAGTCCAAACTGTCTCTGGAATGTATCAAACATCCCCTCCTGAGTAAACAGACCAGAGCTAATTGGACAAAAGTGACTGAGGAATAATTATGTTATGATACTTACACAATTAATAGCTTATTACAGTAGGTCTCAAAATGTGGTGCCTGAACCTGCTGCATCAGCATCACCTGGGAATTTGTTAGAAATATACAATCTCAGATATACTGCATCAAAGTCAGGGGGTGGGGCCCAGCAATCTGAGTTTTAACAATCTATGCAGATGATCCTGATGGCATTGAGAACCACTGGCTTATCAGAAATGGAGGAAACATTATCTTCTGGTTGCATCAATTGTAAGAAATGTTTTCCACCATTCAATTAAGAAGAAAGTTACACATCTTCATTCATTCATTCATTCACTTCAGTCATAAATGCTTTATGCATATGCTAAATACATTCACGTGTGTGTGTGTGTGTGTGTGTGTGTACGTGTGTGTGTATGTTTAAGCTCTTCAAGTGAGTCAGGCACTGCAATGGATAGAAGGATAATGGTTTGTGCTATAAAAGGGCTTATAATCCAATGCAAGAGAAGACAAGAGGCAAATTCATAAACAGAATGCTCTGCCCAGGATGCCAGATGAGAAGGATGAGAAAGTGCAGCGTGCATTTGGCCAAGGGAGAGATGACATAGAGCTTGTCAGAGCAAAGTTAGAGAACACTTAATGAATGCACAGTGCAGCTAGAATTTTGATGTGTAGTAAGTGGGAAGAGAATCTTCCAGGCACAGGAGAAGCATAATGGCATGACATGGAAAAGAACGGAGTATGTTACCAGATGAGCACATAATTCTGTGTGTTAGGAGTGCAGCTTCTATGAAAAGAATAAATCTGAGAATAAGTCAGAATAGTGTGAGAACTACTTTTGGAGGGAGGGCCTTGAATTTGAGGCAGAGTTCTTCTGTCTTCTCATGAGACTGCGAACAGAGGTGTGAGGACTGTAGGGAGGCAGGTAGCACAACCTTCTCAAATTCTTGCTCCTCTGGCCACATCTCCATTGTGGGATCCCAGTGCAAAGCAGGTAAGCTTGAGAAGAAAAGCCACAAAAACCAGATAAAGGGGCCAGTTAGATGTCCGAGGCTGGATATTCTCCTTGCATGCTTTTGGCTTTGATAATCTTGCTTGCCTCCCTTGTCCACCAACTGCCCGGATAGCATCGCTGATAAGCGCCCTCTCCCCTTTTTCTTTTGTCTCTCAAACCCCTACCGTCCCAGCCATAAAAGGAGGCCAATGCCAGGGTTCGGGGCTCAGCCTTTGGAGGTGACTCTGCTGGGCCAGCACCGGTGTGCAATAAACAGTCTTTTCCTGATTCCCCAATTGCGTGTGGCTTGTCTCTTCCTGGGCTCTGAGTATTTGCTGTAACAAGCTCTCTGAGACTCTATTTTACTGAAGAGAAAAACATATTTGTCCTTTTATTTCACAGGTATAATGAGATGGGAAGAAACAGGTCTAGAACCATTTGGAGACAAAGCTGTTTTGCCAGGACCACCCCTGGGAAACTAGATTTCTTCATGGCTGTAGTCAGCCAGTGCACAGGACATTGTTTGAAAATTGCTTTTTTATTCTTTCACGTCAGAATCGTTCGTGAGAATGGTTTGGGGCTCTTTCTTTCTTTCTTTCTTTCTTTCTTCTTTTTTTTAAGTTAAGAGTAATTTGTAGTTTGGACAGTTTCCTGAGCGAGGCTATGTTTAAGCTTCCGCTTTTAGATACCAGACTTCCAGCTCATCTCTCCCCACCCTCCTGTCCTGCAGCCACAGGCCTTTTTAAATCCAGGAGCAAGAGACATCCAAGACAACATGATGGGCCCTGGGGCAAGGGAGGACTACCATTTGTTAACCACCTTTCTAGCTGTTTCTGCCAGTTTCACATGCTCACTCTTCCCAACTTTCCTAAAGCGAGACAAAGAAATGGGGGCAAGTAAATTACAAAAAGCTGAACAGTCAATTAAAAAATATGTATGTACTTGGAAAAAATACATCTCTATTGAATGCTAGTTCCTAAGGGCCAAGACCATCTATGGTTAATTCTATATAGCACTTAAATGATATAAAGTAATTTGATGCTTTGAGATCCTCATTTAAGAAGTAATACAAAAATAGCTAGGGAAATGTAAATTACTGCTACTTCTACGGACAGCAAGTTGGCAATGCCCATCAAAACCTAAAATACATGTACAAAGTGAGCTGAAAGTTATACTTCTAAGGGCTCTATCTTACAGATAAACTCAAATAGGCAAACTGGTTCTGTACTAGGTTATACTGTTCATACTAATAATATTTTAAAAGATTAGAAACAACCAAAAGGACCATGAAGAAAGAAGTGGTTAAATAAAGTATAGCCCTAAAATACTTGGCAACTGGAACAAAGAATAGGGAAGCACTCTAGTACTGATATGGAGAAAGCTCTAATATATACCATTTCTGACAAAAGGGGAGGCAGCACAATGTGATGGGTATGTTACCATAAAAAATCAGAAGAAAGAGTTTATATATACTTGTTTGCTTATACAAAAAAAAAAAAATACCCAAAAATATAACACAAAAGAATCATAGTATTGGCAACTTCTAAGGGAAAGGAACTGGGGACTAGAAGAGTTTTCATTCTATACTTTTTGTTCCTTTTACATTTAGAGCTGTATGGATGTATTATCAATTTTTTTTTTTTTTAATTTTTAAAAATTGTGTTTTAGAGAGACAGAGAGCATGAGCAGTGGAGAGGAGCAAAGGAAGAGAGGTGGAGAGAGAGAAAGAATCTTAAGCAGGCTCCACACCCAGTGCAGATCCCTACACAGGGCTCAATCCCATGACCCTAGCTAGGATCATGACCTGAGCCAAAATCAAGAGTTGAATGCTCAACTGACTTAGCCACTCAGGCACCCCATTTATTATAAATTTTTTAAGTTTATTTATTCATTTTGAGAGAGATAGCATGAATGGGGGAGGTGCAGAGAGAGAGGGAGAAAGAGAATCTCAAGTAGGCTCCACATTGTCAGCACAGAGCCTGATGTGGGCTCGATCTCACAAACCGTGAGATCATGAGCTGAGCTGAAATCAAGAGTTGGATGCTTAGTTAACTGAGCCACCCAGGTGCCCTTATATTACCAACTTTCAAAAAGTTAAGTAAAATAAGAATTCTAAACAGGTTTAAAAAATAAGTAACTAAATTATTAGCCTGAAAAATAAAGCCAAAATTCCAATTTTTCTTAAAATAGTCATTCTAAAAGACTGTCAACTTTGAAGCTCTTTTTCTTAAAAGCTCAATGAAACTCCAGGGTGCCTGGGTGGTTCAGTCTGTTAAGCATCTGACTTTGGCTCTGGTCATGATCTCATGGTTTGTGGGTTTGAGCCCCATATCGGGCTCTGTACTGACAGCTCAGAGCCTGGAGCCTGCTTTGGATTCTGTGTCTCCCTCTCTGCCCTCCCCTGCATGCACTCTTCTAAAAAATAAACAAACATTAAAAAAAAAAAAAAACTCAATGAAACTCCACTCTAAAAAAATAAAAAGTGTTTTTGTTTGTTTGTTTTTTATACTGCTAAGAAAAACAGAATGAATCCAACTAGCCTTCTTTATCCTTAATCCACAGACACAAAACCAAAGAGATGAGCCAAGGAGGAAAAGTCACAGGAATAGGGATCATGAAAAAGGAGGACAATTTGTGGAAATGTGAAACAAGAAGCTATGTTAAGTCAAGGGTTTATTTTGATGGCCCTGTTACAGAAAAAGATGTCATCAGACTTAGTACCCTATATACCACACAAAAATACACAAAATAATACACGATCCACAAAACAAACCAATAAAAAGTAACCAGTCACTTAATGAATGCAGTTTTGTAATGAAAGCACAGAGAAAGTTATTGCATGTGACCTCATAAAGAAACCACCACGCCATGAAATGAGTAACTGAGTCAACTATAGCCTTATCATAGTTAAAATAAGTTCACGTAGCTATTATTTATATCTTTAGATGTACGCAGAAGTCATAACAACAAAACATAATTATATAAAAGTCATTGTACAAGGGACCAAAACAATGGAATCCAGACAAACAGCCCTGCGAGGATCTGTTTAAGTTAAGGATGGATTTCAGATCATCTGAAAAAGGGAAGGACTGCATATTCTTCAAGCTGTCCTCCATAAATATTACTCTTCTCAGAGGGCTTTTGCTTCATACTGAGTGGCTGTGAATTTAATGTTATACTTGCTGACAAGTGCCTGGAGATATTCTCTGGTGCTGCTGTAGGACAGAATGATGGGTTTTAATCATCAGCAACGCCAGAACTGAATTAACATCCTTTAACAGAAGCTGAAGGCACTTCCAGCCCCATGTGGAAACAGAAGATTTAGCTACTATCCACAGAAGTGAGCCTATAAGACGGTTAAGATTCCCCTTAAAGAACATTTTAGGCCCATTTCAACATATGCATTAATGGTGGATGGAGGCTCAAAATGTGACCAAAGTTTAGTATTTTTATCTGTAAGAGATAAAGTTATGTATTATCAAAAGTCCATCTTAGTCATTTTTTAAAGCCAGAAAAGCACCCAGAGGACATTGAAATTTGACCAAATGGCTTCATGGTAAAGACCAAAAATAAACTGGTTGCAAAATGCATGTCTTGATAACTCAGTTGACTTGCAGTACATGGGTGTAAGCAAAAAAACCAAAAACCAAACAACAACAACAACAACAAAAAAAAACAGTTAAATGTTAAAGGATGCTTAAATAAGAAAGCTGATTTGGCTTTATTTTATCTGAAGTTATTCTTTCTGGCAGTGGATCAGTTAGAATAACTGATTCAGCCTCACTTAACAGAACAATCAAAATAACAGTGGCTGAAACAAGAAAATTTTATTTCTCTCTCACATGAGAGAAATCTAAAGCTAAACAATTTGGGGCTGGTACAGAAGCTCCATCATCATCAGGCTCCAAAATTCTCCTCTTTCCTCAACATCTTAGCCATCTTAGGGAGGCTTCCATCTTCAAGGGCACCTGCAGAATCCAAGATAGCCACAGCTTCTGCCAACATGCCCAAATATGAAGAGGGAGAAGGAGAAGGACACAACTCCACTGCATGTGAGGAAAGAGAATGAAAAACAAAATCTTCTTCCAGTCCAGAAATCCTCTCCACGAAGGCAGTAGAAAAAGAAAACAATTTTATTATTGAATAAGCATTAAACTGGAATGTGATACACATTACAGGGAACCTGATAGGAGACTGCAGAGGCAGAGAGAAATTCCACCCTTCAGCCACATAGGCAGATACAACTCATTATGCACACATTCTCAAGATAAACAATAACTAGTCCCTAAGCCATCAGACTTGACAGCAACGTTCTATTTCACATAGTTCATCCTACATTTACCTGGCAACTGAAGTGCTAATCTGTGTTAGTTAACTGACAAAGGAAAAACAGACTTCTCATATTTTTGTGATCGGAGGTAGTTTTACAACTGGGAGCCAGGTCAGCTCCAGTTAGGCTCCTACCCTTCTGCTGAAACTTGGAAATAGGGTGCTATCTTCCTTGGATGTTTACGTGGAAAAGAGATGGTTCCTGAGTTCTTGAGAAAGGCATTCCCCGAGTTGAAAAGCTGACAACAGGCCTATCCAGTTTTCACAAGAATTTATATACAGTTCAAAGAGAAAAGAAAGCATTTCCAATTAGAAGTTTCTAAAGGAAATGCTTTAAGAAAAAGAAGGGGAGGAAAACCTCTTCCCTTATTTTCAACGGGAAGAATTAAACCTCTTACTTTTAATCTGTATTTGTCCTTATGCGTGTCAATAACTTTGAAGGGATGATCTCATTTACAATACCAACAAAAACTGCAGAACACCTAGGAATTATCTTAAGAAATAAAAACTAAAAGTAGAAAAATGTAAAACCCTCTGAAGAACACAAAAGAACTGATCAAAAGGAAAGGCATACTTTTAATATGAGAAAAACTCAACATCATATAAATAACATTTATCTGTAAGTTTTTTTATTCTTTTAATACAATAAATAATGACCTTTTTTAAAACTAGATAAGATAATGCTGAAGTACATTTTTAAAAATAGGCAAAAACAGCCGGAAAACTGACAATGAAGAGCAATGTAGGAGGACTGGAACTTCTAGATATTGAAATACAAAGCTTTAACAGTTAGAATACTGTTATCTGGCCCATGAATAAACAGACCAAGTCACAGAATAAAATGTCTAAAAAACAGATAAAAATACATAATAGGATTAAGGATAGCAATTTAGATCAGTAGAGGAAAAGATAAGCTATTTAATATGTGCTGTTGGGACAAGTGGGTAGGCATCTAGGGGAAAATTAACATAGAACTCAAATTTCACAGTGAACATCAGAAAAAATTCTTAACGAATCAAAAAATGAAGTAAAAAAATAAAGCTATAAATGTACTAGAAGAAAACAAGGAAAGATCTTTCTGACAATGACTCCAACCTCCAGAAGTCTTAAAAGAAAAAAGATTGATAAATTCAAGCACATAATCAAAAGTTCTGTGTGATAAAACAAACCAGAGAATCAAAAACAAAAAGCCCATAAGCGAAGTTAAGACAAATGACAAATTGGTAAGTATATTTGCAATGTACTGTGGACAAAGACCTAATATTCCTAAAATATAAAGTGTGTTTCAGCAAACAAGAAAAAAAGCAATACAAATGGATAAAGGATATAAATAGATAATTCACCAAAAAGGAAACATAAGTGGGCCTCAAATATATGAAAATCATGTGTAATATCCCTCGTAATATAAGGAATACAGATTAAAACTGTCCGTGTTATCTGTTGGATGGATTTAACAAACTAAAAGTTTGATAATACACAGTGTTGAAAATACACTGTGGAAAAATTGGCACTCTCATAAATTGGTGGGGCTATAACTTGGTACAACCCCTCATGGATGTAATTGGACAACATCTCCAAGAACACCAAATTCATAATATACTCTTGGAATCAACAACGCCAATTCTAACATTTTATTCTACAGAAATACTTGCACATATGTAAAGTGGTAGATGTACACAGTTACTCACAGATGTATTTTTTGTAACAGCATAAAACTGAAAACAATCCAACATAATATAATGCAGCTATAAAAAGAAAGAGGAAGCTACTCATGTACTCTTATATAATTATCTGCCAAATATATTAATAAATATGAATAAAAAGATGTAGAACAATTTGTACAGTATGCTGCCTGCCATTTATGTAAAAAGGGGCAGAGAATAACATTTGTATTTATTTATGTATTATAAAGTTAATTCTCATTTGTCTCCTTCCCAATCTCCCCCATTAAAATGCAATGAAAATTTCAGGATAAAAAAAAAAAAAAGAAAATTTCAGGATTAATGAAATAAATGTGGTTATCTTTATGGAAGGAGGGTAAACAAGAGAAGGAAAATCAGGAAAGGGAAACCAAGGGAGGATTGGGTGGGAAGGAGCCTTCTCAGTGTACAGAATTTCATAGGTATTTTTAATCAACAGATCTGTTATTATTTTTAAAATAACAATTGGGGCACCTGGATGGCTCAGTCGGTTAAGAGTCCGACTTTGTCTTGGGTCATGATCTCACGGTTTGTGAGTTCGAGGCCCGCATCAGGCTCTGCACTGGCAGCTCGGAGCCTGGAGCCTGCTTCGAATTCTGTGTGTCCCTCTCTCTCTGCCCTTCCCCTGCTCATGCTCTGTCTCTCTCTGTCTCTCAATAACAAATAAACGTTAAAATTAAAAAAATAAATAAATAAAATAACAATTAATGGGGCACTTGGGTGGCTCAGTCAGTTAAGCATCCAGCTCTTAATTTTGTCTCAGGTCATGATCTCATGGTTCATGGGTTCTAGCCCTGCATTGAGCTCGGTTCTGATAATGGAAAGCCTGCTTGGGATTCTCTCTCTCCCTCTCACTCTGTCCCTCCCTCTCTGTTTCTCTCTCTCTCTCTCTCTCTCTCTCTCTCAAAATAAATGAACTTTTCAAAAAAATTAATAAATTTTTAAACATGATCTCTATTAAGCACATGTAAATTAGGCCATAATTAAGTCTGCTTTTAGAGTCAAAGCTAAAAAAAAGCAAATTAAAATCATAAATGTATTTTTCTAAAACATTTCTATACCTAATTGTTTTGATGGCCAGTAGTAGAAGCCCTATGTCTAAAGCCTATTTATTGAATGCTTCTCTGGGAAGCTCAGACTTGCAGTTCATCAGGAAGGGAACAGGCATGTAATTTAGATGATATTTCCATTTAGTTAACATATTTATAATTTAGTAAAAGGGCTGCCCTTTTACCAAATGCAATAAATTACTTTCTCAATTCAGCCAGATGGAATCACATTGGTAAAACTGATTTAAAAAAGAAAAAAAAATTAATTGGCTAGGATTTGATAGCTACCATTTATAGTCTTCCCAGGGTAATTTCTTTGAGATTTTTAAATTATGTATAAAATAGAAGGGAGCATATATGAGACCCTGTTGGAAAGCCCTCAACATCTACAAAGTTATGGCAATTGACCTAATTATTATATTTGGTTAAAGAGAGCCTTCTAAGAATTGAATTTGCACAGCCTCACTCACATAATTTGTAATTCAGGTAAGTATTTCACCGAATTTGTTCAGATTACTAAATCTAATCGTCTTTCCACATTAATGTTTTTATACCTGAGTTTTTGTTTTCTGAATCAATGCAAAGCTTTATATGAAAAATATGAATGTAGTAGGATGCCTATGCCTGGGACAAACAGGTTGATGTGGTTTGAAAATAAATTAGAGAAAGTTATGAAAAAGGAAATTATCTCTGTTTTAGGAAGTTTTGGTCTTCCTTAGTTAGTAAATCCCTCAAGGGCTACAGACCCACATAGGGTGAGTGAAGGACTCCACAGAATGAAAAAGTAGTTTTTCTTTTCCAAACAAGATTTTATTGTTTGAGGAAAAGGCAGATAGCAAAGCTGTCACTTGGTGGGGTAGGGTGGGGAAGGATAAATCTTTTTACATAAAGAATCCAGAGTCAGGATGCCCGGGTGGCTCAGTAGATTGAGCGGCTGACTCTCGGTTTGCTTAGGTCATCATCTCATGGTTTCATGAGTTCAAGCCCCACATTGGGCTCTGTGCTGACAGTGCGGAGCCTGCTTGGGATTCTCTGTGTCCCCCCCCCCCCCCCACCCCTCTCCTACTCGTGCTGTCTCTGTCTCTCTCAAAATAAATAAATAAACTTAAAAAAAAAATCCAGAGTCTTCTAGGAGAGAAGGTATCCATTGTCGAACTCTGCTCACAGAGCCCTGAAAGTGGAAAAACTGGGTGAACCAGGGTGGCCTTGGAGACTGTTACCTGGAAAGGAGAGTCAGTCTGACTGAGGACCTGAGGTGAAGCACCAGAAGTTTGTTAGAGGAGGAAGTGCTAGTTTGAGCACAGTGTGCAACTAGCAAACCCAGCCTCAGCAGTTAACAAGCACTTAAGCCTGTGAGTACCACCAAGAAAACCGTGCCAACCAACTGTATCATCAGTATCAGATGCTATTTGCAAAGTCTCTTGTTTGCAAATATGGTCAACCTGGCTGCAGTCCTTCAACCAATTGGGTGGGTCCTTAAAAAAGAGGTTCTAGGCTTCTATTGATAGGCAAGTGGGTGCTGAAGACACTAATTGAATAAGAGGATGTAGCCATCTGCTTCTAGTTTTGAGGTAGTGATGTGAGTTTGGAAACATCCTAGTTGAACTTGTGAAATTTTGTTTATCACATCAGCTCACTAACATCAGCTCACTCAGCTCACTGTGCTTCTTTGTTTCCCAGGTAGTGACAAAGGGTCAAACTCAAAGGGCTTCAGGTATGAGCCTGGTAAAACAATTGTGTCATAGAATAAACAAGGCAAACTGGAGGGTGCATCTCCCTGCCAGGAAATCAAAATTCATTGCTTTTTAAAAATCTGAGCTAATTGGGGCGCCTGGGTGGCTCAGTCAGTTAAGCGGCCCACTTTGGCTCAGGTCATGATCTCGCGGTCTGTGAGTTCGAGCCCCGCGTCGGGCTCTGTGCTGACAGCTCAGAGCCTGGAGCCTGTTTCGGATTCTGTGTCTCCCTCTCTCTGACCCTCCCCCGTTCATGCTCTGTCTCTCTCGTCTCAAAAATAAATAAACGTTAAAAAAAAAACATTAAAAAAAAAATCTGAGCTAATTAAACCAAAGGAAAAGATTATATATATCATAAGCCTATAGGCTGAATTCAGCATCTCAACTAATACTTTGATACTCTACAATTCACTATACCTAGAGCCCATTTTAATTTACTCAAATCTCTTTCTGCTCCCCTAAGGTCACTTTAGAAGACTTTTAAAGAGTCCTATACATTAAGCCACAATTCAGCTCCAAGCTCTAGGTCCTAAAGACCCAGAGGTGACAAAGGCAAGTCCATTCCTCAAGGAACTCCCACAGGTTGGTATTGTGAACACCATTTGTTCAGTTTCCTGTCTCCTCCAATCATCAGGAATACTTCTCTGTAACATCATTGGATAAACCTAATTTTACCTTTTTTAAAGCCAGGTTTTTGTGTATATTTATAGGACTCATTTCTTGTATTGTAAAATATTAGAAACCCATTCATATCATTGCCTGCTCTTGTCTACACACATCCTACCCCTTTTGTCTTCCTGTCTCTAAGCCCCTGGACACCCACAAACCCAGATTTCAACTGATCTCTGCGGGCCTGGAACTCTGGCTAATGTTCTTGGATCTTTTTCTTTGTGAGTCTCTTAAAATGGACCTGAATCTTTGGATATCAAACCCATTAAACCCATACCTAGTCTCCTGGACTCTGAACCCTGCCTTCTCTGTAGTGTTAAAAAACAAAACTCAACTGAGTACATTTAAAGATCAAATTAATGTTATCAAATGATTCTTGAATGGGGTGGCGTCACATTTTAGCAGATAGGGAGTTCCAAGGAGCTGGGTGTTCATCCTGGTTCTTCTCAGCTTGTCCCAACCGCTTTTTATTCATAATTTGCCTGATACTTTTGAAAGTATCTTTCTATAAAGTTGCCTTTAGAAAGGCAAAAATTTAGATTGCAAAAATAGAATAGTAAAAGATGTAACTCATACACTAGAGACTTCATTTTTTGAGAAAACTTAATTTCCACCATCCATTAAAACCGGTAATGCATCAATAGGAAGATTTTGGCTGCAGAAAAAAAGACCTTCCTATATCTGGCTTATTTGTCCCAGTCTGCTTCCCTATTTATAGTCCTCAAATTATCTGTCTTTCTTTCATCAAAGAAAATATCCATATGATTATACAATTATGTGATAGACCATTTGGGGCCACTTAATCACTTAATTCCTTTCTGAAAAGCTGTTCGCACTTTACTCTAAAGATTTATTTCCTGGATGGTTTCCACTGCAAGTTTTTAATTGTAATTAATGAAATCCATCGCCAGTCTTGAAGCCACAGAACTTTTCTAACCTGTACATTCAATTTCAACAACACAACAACTTATTTTCTTTGTCACCCATTTATTTCTCACTAACCCCCAAAGGACAGCAGTGAATAAGGTTCAATAGACAACATTTCCTTTAGGAAGAATTTCTAAAAAACATAAATAACCTAGAATTATTGTACACCTGAAACTAATATAACACTCTATATTAATGAATTGGAATTAAAATTTTTTTAAAATTAATAAAATACAAAAATACATTTTTATAAATAACCTAATAAAACACAGTATACTTCTAAATCTGCTTGGGTCCTCTGCACAAGACTCAGGTGTGGGTCTTTACAAGATGGTCAGTGAATTCCTGATAAGGAGAGTTAGTGAACACAGTCTGTTTCCAAAGGTCAGGGGTGAGATAGCTGTAGGTCTTGGAAATGGCATCAAAACTGGCATCAAAAGTTGCCAGGGTGGCAGTGCAGGCCCTGGCCAAGGTGTGGCAGTCATCCATACCAGCCATCATCAGTAGCTTCTTGGGTACAGGGGCTGAGATAATGCCAGTGCCTCTGGGGGCAGGGATGAGGTGCACCAGCATAGAGCCACAGGAGCGGTCACCTTTCATGGGACAGTGTGGGACTTGCCAATCTTGTTCCCCCAGTAGCCTCGTTGAACCGGGATGATGGAAAGCTTGGCCAGGACGATGGCCCCATGGATGGCAGCAGCTACCTCCTTGGAGCACTTAGCACCCAGACCGATGTGTCTATTGTAATCCCTGATGGCAACAAATGCCTTGAACCTGGTCCACTGGCCAGAATGGGTCTGCTTTTGCAGGGGCATAATCTTCAAAATCTCATCCTTGAGGGATGCCCCCAGGAAAAAGTCAATGATCTCGGATTCCTTGATGAGGATAGATCTCCTCCAAAGACTTGATCTTCATGTTCTTGACCAGGCGGCCAGCTTGGTGACTGGGATCCACTCCTCACCTTAGGCTTTGCCTCTACTAGCTCCGCGGCGAGGCCCCAACCCCGGCCCCGCCCCAACCCCACCCCCACCCCGGACCAGGCCACCTCCCCACCTGACTCCCACCCTGGCCTGCCCTGGCCCCAGATGCATCTTCGGAAGCCGCTGTGGCCTCCCATTCCAGGGCCCCACCGGTGTCATCCACCATTTGGTGTTTTCCCAGAGAAGAAGCTAAATCTGGTTTCTAATATACATTGAGTTTTAGGGGCAGGAGTGGTGAAAAATAAAAGTCAAAATTATTCCTAGTTACCTTGATTTCACAGGTTTCACATAGTTATCTTTTGGTGAAATTCTAGAATTACAATACTTTGTAAATGTGGGATGAAGGCCACACTCGGAGGTCAGTCTTCTGTACTTCGCCATTCACTTTTGACTTGATGGCTATACCACGCCTATAACAGTAGTCTATTTTGTTTCAAAACTGCTATATTTCTTAAAATCACCATTTATTTTGAAACTAAGTGAATATAAATAGTATAGGAATATGAATAGTGGCAGAAGTCCAGGCAATTAAATTTTCCCCAAATCACCCCCAAGTCAGTTGTTCAACATACTTTCTATGCAACAATTATCATGTGACGATTAGGTTCCAAGGCACAGGGGAGAACATATTCACCACGTGTGGAGGAATTCCACCATGTAATTCCTAAAGGGAAACACATTTAGAGTTCCCTTTGAGACTATACCAAGTACATTATATTCCCAGAATTGTGAAACTCAACTCTCCCCTGGCATCAAGAAGAGGAGTGACAAGATGGGTTAGTACTGGCAGTGGGGCTAGGAGGGCCGAGGTGGCAGGTCCGTGCAGGGCGGGGTATGACTGACCAGAGGATTTTGTCAAGTGGAGCAAGCAAGTCCCTGAAAATGGGGAAAGAAGGAACTTGACAGCAGCCACAAACCAGAAAGAGCACATGGAGGATGTTTCTAGAATGCATGTTCATAAGCAAGAGAATATATGCTTTATTTGACCTTAAGTACTTTTGATGAAATATCTGGGGACTTTTCTAAGAAGAAAACTGTAATTGCTTGTTATTGCCAGACACTGCCTGACAGCATTGGAATTTGCTTGGCTTTTTGTGGCTGCTACCCCAAACTGGTAACCATTCAGTCAAATATAAGCTAAAATTAAATTACTTTTCCTTCATTGTTTATGTATTTCTGCTGAATGGGGACATTTCAGCAATGATTTTATATTCATTAGGAGGATGGAATACCAGAGCAAGTCAATCAAAGTCATAATGAAAATACCAAGACATTCCTGTCTGTTTTTCCACAGTCTACTATGTTCAGTTGGAATAAAATACAGGATCTCTAGTGACATAACACTATATATAGATCTAAAGGCACTTTTTCTCTGACTGTGAATAGATACAGATGACAGAAAGTTGTGAGTTGTGTTCAGTAGCTTCCAAGGAACACACCTAGATGTCTCGCTACAAAAGCAAATTTTTTCAGAATTAAACTAAAGCTGTTTTTTAATAACTAAAAATCTGAAAACTGTTCTTCTAGAAATAATCAAGGAAAAATACATATGTTTCAAAGTGTTCATCAAACATATTTATCAAAGTGGAGGGTGGGGGAATATGTTATGTAGAGATACGTTAGAAGCTTAAACACAAAAGGGTTTAAAAGAGAAGAAATAGATCAGTGATTATGAGTCTTTTTGGAATTGCTACCTACCATCCACAATTACACTTTTTGTTTCATGATATATTTACATCCTCTAGAAGCACGCAACAGTTATTACAGTTAACTGTGTTTGGATATCAGTTTAAGAATGTAACTATGCATATGCAGGCATGTAACAAAACCAAGGTTGTTATCAGATATAGCAAGGACTTTCTGTGAGTAATCCCAGGCATGCTTGACTCTCTCCATTAGAATTATAACATGTTCAACTACATTATCCAGTTCCTCCTACTGAGAGCTCCTAAATGGACTCTCACTTAGGATAGGAAAGGAAGGTACAGAAAATTAAATTCAGAGCATACTAATTAAGAAGAAAATTTCCCACAGGTTTAGAGTGCAATGCAAAGTAGTTCTCAATAATATCTGTATAGTAAAATAAAACTTTTGCACTGAGAAGGGATAGGTATTAGACCCTGCTACCATTTACTTGCCATATTTTTGCAAATCTGATGAATCTTCTACTCCTCTATAATGTGGTCCATGAGGGTTATAGGATGTATGTATTTCTTTGAAATAGTTAAGAAATGTATTTATTTACAAAATATTTAACAAGCTCACGATTACAAAAGAGGATGGTTTATTAAAGAAGAAGATGAGGATGTCTGGGATGCATAGTTGAGAACCCCAACCTAAACTAGTAGAAAAGAAGGGGCAGGGAGATTCTTCTGGGGGCTGAGTGGGGGCATGCAATCCTGAAGGATGAGAGAAAAGGGATTTGGAGAGTGAGTGAAGGTCTTGGGGAGTCAGGGGGAAAGCAGGGCATCTTTTAGGGACGGAAAGAAATGGCCAAGGGGTCAATGGTGGGGAGAGAAATGAGCAAGATAAGGGAGGAAAGCAGGAGAGAGATGGTGAATAAGAACAACAAGGTGGAAATGCCAAACATCTGGCTGGGAAAATATGGGTAGACCAGATCTGGCAAGACTAGATCTATTATCAGTATTTTTCAGGAATTTTGATTTTTTTTTCCTTACTCGGGTCGGGGGATGAGGCTACTTAAAAGCCACATGTGGAACCAATACAAAGAGAATTACGTCTCAGAAATATCACTGCCGCTGCACTGGAGACTGTGCATTAGTCCAAAAGAAGAGTAGTAGTACAGGAGCGCCTGGCTGGCTCAGTCCAAAGAGCATGGCTTTTGATCTTGGTGCTATGAGTTCAAGCCCCATGCTGCATGTGGAGATTACATAATACATACATACATACACTTTAAAAAAAAGAAAGAAAAATGGTGGTAGAGGGTCACACCAGAAAACTGGTAGTGTTAGACCCGAATAGTAGAGAAAGAAAGACATGGATGGAATTGAGATGCATTTAAGAAGCAGACTCAGCAGGACATGGTGAAAACTGGGACATGAGTTTGAAGAAGGAGGGAATTAGGTGGGGGAGGAAATGGGGATATAGGGAAATAGTGCTTAACAAGAGATTAATGGTCAGAGGGAAGCCACGTATAGACAGAGAAAAGTGGATGCTGACAAAGATCATATACACCAAGTATTCTCTGAGGTGTTGCCTTTTGAGTCCAGACAAGATTTCCAGGAGTGGATCTTAGATGAAAGATACGAATGGATAAAGAAGATGTGGTTTATATATACAATGGAATACTACTTGGCAATGAGAAAGAATGAAATCTGCCCATTTGTAGCAACATGGATGGATCTGGAGAGTGTTATGCTAAGTGAAATAAGTCAGGCAGAGAAAGACAGATACCATATGTTTTCACTCATATGTGGACCCTGAGACACTCAACAGAAGACCAGGGGGGAGGAGAAGGGGGAAAAACAAAAGTTACAGATAGGGAAGGAAGCAAACCATAAGAGACTCTTAAATACTGAGAACAAACTGAGGGTTGATGGGGGTGGGGGGAGGGGAAAGTGGGTAATGGGCATTGAGGAAGGCACCTGTTGAGATGAGCACTGGGTGTTTTATGGAAACCAATTTGACAACAAATTTCATATAAAAAAAAGATGAAAGATAACAGTACAGAGCTATCCATGGATTGGATTGGATTTAGCCAAAAGATCTCTTCAAAGAATGGACTCTGGAATTTAATCAAAATTAGATCCTTCCCAGTCAGTTTTATCTTTTTAGGGTTTTTTTGTTTGTTTGTTTTTTGGGTTTGTTTTTTTTTTTTTTTTAAGTATAGGTGTGTATGTGTGTGTGCTGATGATAATTTGTATACTCAAGACTTTATATAGCCAGAGAAGAAATGACATAGTAAACCTTTTTCATAATTCTAATGGCAGTCAAGATGGATATCTTTACTTAAAATATTAAAAACAATATTGCTGGGGCGCCTGGGTGGCTCAGTCAGTTAAGTGTCCGACTTCGGCTCAGGTCATGATCTTGTGGTTCGTGAGTTCAAGCCCCGCGTCAGGCTCTGTGCTGACAGCTCAGAGCCTGGAGCCTGTTTCAGATTCTGTGTCTCCCTCTCTCTCTCTGACCCTCCCCCGTTCATGTTCTGTCTCTCTCTGTCTCAAAAATAAATACACGTTAAAAAAAATTAAAAAAAAAAAATATTGCCTAGCAGGTTCTTGCCTAGGATGTGATCAACTTAAAAAGTAAATACAAAATGAAATATGTAGGTTAATTCCTGTCCTAATCAAAATATTGCTTTCCCTTTATAATGTGAGGGGAGTCAGACTACAGTTCAGCATCCAAGGAAAGATTTTAGCCTTCTTGTTTATTGAAACTTTTCTTCAAGATCTTAAATTCACTAAGTCTTATCTTTTTTCTTGCCTATAATTGATATTTGCCTTTGTAATGTTCCTCTCTCCCTCTGCCTTTCCCTCCTCTCTCTTAAAATAAAATTTAAAAAAAAAAAGGCTTCTCGGGGCGCCTGGGTGGCTCAGTCGGTTAAGCGGCCGACTTCAGCTCAGGTCACGATCACGTGGTCCATGAGTTCGAGCCCCGCGTCGGGCTCTGGGCTGATGGCTCAGAGCCTGGACCCTGCTTCCGATTCTGTGTCTCCCTCTCTCTCTGCTCCTCCCCCGTTCATGCTCTGTCTCTCTCTGTCTCAAAAATAAATAAAAAACGTTAAAAAAATAAAAAAAAAAAAGGCTTCTCAATATGCTAAGGGTTTGCAAACCAGTTCACTGTGGCTTTGAGGCTGTAAGTGAACAGTTTTTCTAAAAAAAAGACTATTTTCTGTTCCACGAGACAAGATGCTCATGCCACTGGATACCCGTCTGCCATCAAGTTCCAGAATCATAACCCTATGCTTTTTAGATACTTTCCCACAATGAAGGAAGGGACAGTAAATGGACAATTTACTAGGCCCATTCAGAGGTATAAGGAGAGAGAAGGAAGCTGATACCTTCTTGCCATTCTCAAAGGTACCTTATATGGCTAATGTACAAAATTCTACTCTGCCACAGGGGCATGCTAACTAGGACAATAGTTAGAGCTAATTAAGCAATCAAATTGAAATAGAGTGATTATTTTCGCTTGTGTGCTCTCTCTTGCTCTTTTTTTTTTTTTTTTTTTTTTTTTTTTTTTACCCCTTATCCCTTTCTATCCTACATTACCTTTTTCATTAAAAATAAAAACCCCCAGGGGTGCCAGGTGGCTCGATGGTTAAGCATCAGACTTCGGCTCAGGTCATGATCTCACAGTTCATGGGTTCGAGCCCCGCATCCCGCTCTGTGCTGACAGCTCTGAGCCTGGAGCCTGCTTCGAATTCTGTGTCTCCCTCTCTCTCTGCCCCTCCCCTACTCACACTCTGTCGCTCACTCTCAAAAAATAAATAAAACATTTTTAAAAATAAATAAATAAAATGAAATAAAATCGCCCAAACCATCATTACTGTTAAACCATGAAAACAACATCAGAAAAACCCAACTAGAGGACCTTTCCACAGAATACCCAGTCAATATCACTTAAAACTGTTTTGGTGATTAAAAAAAAGGGGTGTGGGGGAGAACTGTAAAGGTCATGAAAAATAAGAAAAAAACAGAAAATGTCCAGACCAGAGGGATCAAGAAATATGGCAATTAATGCAATGTTGTCTCATAAATGGAATTCTGGGAGAAAAATTTAAGGTCTTTAGTGGAAAAACTAGTAAAATCCAAATAAAGTCTGGATTTACAGTAATGGACCAATGTTGATTTTTTAGCTTTGAAAAATGTGCTGTGGGGGGCGCCTGGGTGGCTCAGTCGGTTGAGCGGCCGACTTCGGCTCAGGTCACGATCTCACGGTCCGTGAGTTCGAGCCCCTCATGGGGCTCTGTGCTGACAGCTCAGAGCCTGGAGCCTGCTTCCGATTCTGTGTCTCCCTCTCTCTCTGACCCTCCCCCGTTCATGCTCTGTCTCTCTCTGTCTCAAAAATAAATAAATGTTTAAAAAAAAAAAAAAAAGAAAAATGTGCTGTGGGAATGTAAAACATTAACATTGGGGGTGCCGGCTAAAGGTATACTAAAGGTATGCACTTACTTTCTTAATCTAAGCTATTCCAAAACAAAAAATTTGTTAAGAAAATAAAAAATAAAACCTTCAGGGGCACCTGGGGGGCTCAGTTCGTTAAGTGCCCAACTTCGGCTCAGGTCTTGATCTCACGGTTCATGGGTTTGAGCCCCACATCAGGCTCTGTGCTGACAGCTCAGAGCCTGTAGCCTGCTTCAGATTTCCTGTCTCCCTCTCTCTCTGCCCCTTCCCCATTTGCACTCTGTCTCTGTCTCTCTGTCTCTCTCTCAAAAATGAATAAACATTTAAAAAAATTTAAATAAATAAATAAATAAATAAAACCTCATTTCATCTTCTTCCCCCAATAGTGGTAACACCCAAACATAAATAATATTTTATATTAATACAATGTAATGTATTCATCTCTGATTTACATTATTTAATTTAATACTCAGAGCAACTTCATGCATGGCCAGAATTGGTATTATGGTCCCCACTTTACACTTGAGGAAACAGAAGCTTTGAGAGGTGGTAACTTGCTCCTAGTTCAGTGTTGGTTAGGCTGCAAACCATTTTTACAGGCTATTTTTGCAAGGAGACTTCAAAAATACAGTGGCTCAGAAAAAATCTTTTCTAAAAATGGAGATATAATTGACGTGTAGCATATAAGTTTAGGATGCACTTGCTGATTTGATACATTTTATATTGCAATACCATTACCACTATAGCATTAGCTAACATCTCTTCAAAAAAAAAAAAATTAACTACTTATTTCTCTCTCATGTCACAGTCCAGAATTGTCTGAGCATCTAGGGTCTTTCTATGTTGTTGCCCTCTTGGGTTCTGCCCTTACAGGTGAACATGGGCTCACTAATATTGCATTCCAGCTCAGGGGAAGAAACAAAAATGAACGGGAGAAGCAGACAACCTCTTCTTGAATATTATAAGAACTGTATAAGAGCATTATACAGAATTGCAAGTAAAAAAAAAAAAAACATTTTTACTTGCAATCCATTGTTAACACTTAGTCATACAACTGCACCTAAATTACAGGAAGACTAGGGGATGTTGTCTAGCTGGGAGGCTATACCTGAGCAACAGGTCTACACAGAAGAAAATGGGAAAGAATTTTGGGGACAACTAACAAAATCTGCCATGATTACCAGGCTCATTACAAGTAGAACAGGGTCTTTAATCAAGGTTTCCTGTTTTCAAGTTTGGCACTATTCCTATTGCCTGCTGAATATACATCTGTACTCTCTATTCATCTCTATATAAAAGGAAAACGACTAAAAAATTCAGTTAATACTTTGTTTTACCTTTTAATATATATATTTTTGTAACTAAATTTACCACTTAATAAAATTAATGACTTATTAGTCATTTCCTTCCGGGTCACATTCTTGTGATGTTTATATTTTTGGTGACATCCATTTAAATGCTTGTGTGTGTTCTGGATTGCACATTCAAGGTAGTGCTGTCTTTCACTTTTCTCTTAAAACTAGAGAAAGACCAAAGAAATAGACGGATGGCTGAAGAGAACTCCGCTGTTCTGTGCTGTATGGCCTATTTTGCCAGTCGCCATGTGACCTCAGAAAAACTATCTATTTGACCTTTTTTTACTCCACGATCAAATCTAGGTTTTGTGGAACTAAAGATTATATGTGATTTCAAAACACACTTTAAGAAAAATATACAATTATAATCCAAATTTAAACATGAAAATACAAATTTATAGTGAGAAATAAAATCATAACTAAAAAAAATTTTAAGCTGACAAATACCACAAATATCACAAAATCCTGAATAATAAGATATTTTTATGTTGTCTCACACACTGCCAAAATACTTTCCCCCCTACATTTTTGTCTGCATACTCTTTGATGATCTTTTCCTATGATGACAATTTTGTAATATTTTTTAAAATGTTTCTTTTGAGAGAGACAGAGAGAGAGAGACAGGGAGGGAGAGAAGGGCAAAGGGAGAGAGAGAGAATCTCAAGCAGGCTCCATGCTCAGTGCAGAGCCCAATGCAGGCGATGCACAGCTTTATCTGTGAGATCACGACTTGAGCTGAAATCAAGAGTTGGATGCTTAGCCAACTGAGACACCTAGGTGGCCCTGTTTTATATTTTTTAAAGGGGACAAAAAGAAAAAAAAAAATTCTATCATGATTAATTCAAATTGTTTTCTCCTATTGACAGCTGGCATCCATTTTTAAAAAGCAACTTCAGGGGCACCTGGGTGGCTCAGTTGATTAAGCATTCGACTCAATTTCTGCTGAAGTCATGGTCTCATGGTTTGTGGGTTCAAGCCCTGCATCGCTCTGTGCTGACAGTGCAAGATTCTTGGGATTCTCTCCCTCTCTCTCTGCCCTCCCCCACTCACCCATACCTGCATGCTCTCTCTCTCTCAAAAATAAACATTTCATAATAATAATAATAAAATGAAAAAGCAACTCACACTTAGCTGTACTTGCTGTTTGTATTGGTTTTTGCCTTACAAACACAGCAATTATAATAAACTCTATTTTGTGGGATTCCCAGCAAAAAGGAAGAAAAATGGTGGCCTATAAGTATATCTTCCACATTATCATGTATATTCCTGACCAGAAGGAATCTCCACTTTGACTAGGCTTCAAAAACAACTGAATCCCCTCTGTTTACTTTTTTTTTTTTTGCAATTTTTGTATTTTTGCTGGGTTTCCAATTTTAACACATTTTTAAAGCAGTTTAAAATTACAACGAAATTGAGAGAAAGAGAAGAGATTTCCCTTTTTTCCCCCACACCCACACATACAGAGCCTTCCCCCATTACCAACATCAGTCACCAGAATGCTGCATTTTTCTTTTCATTTCAAGGATGAATCTATATTGACACATTATAATCATCCTAAGACCACAGTTTACTTTAGGGTTCACTGTTGGTGGTATACATTATATGGGTTTGAACAAATGTATAATGACATATATCCATCATTATAATATCATAGAGTATCTTCACTGCCCTAAAAATCCTCTGTGCAATCTGGCTAATCACCTCCTCCCCCATACACAACCCCTGGCAACCACTGATCTTTCACTGGGTCTATTTTGCCCTTTCCAGAATGTCATATAGTTGGAATCATACAGTACGTAGCCTTTTCAAATAGGCTTCTTTCACTTAGTAATACCCATTTAAGTTTCCTCCAGGTCTTTTCATGGTCTGCTGCAATCTTTCTTACACATCCGATGACTGGAAAACATCCCCCGAAACTAGCTTCTGACGCCCTTCATTTCAAGCCTTCTTTCTTCTCTACTGTGCACAGAGCCAAGGGCTATCAGAATTGGAGACTGAGCGGGAGAAGAAAGGCACCATAGGATGTGTCTGGAAAGCTACTCCTACCCCAGAACAGCTAGCAATAACTTACCCACACATGGAAATAACCTAAAAATCCCACACCGCATAAATGCATCCTCGACTCAACTTCTCTCAGCCAGGTGCCAAAAATACTCCAAGGTCACCCGACAGGAGGTGAAACCTGATGGAGAAGTCAGAAAGGAAAAAAGACTACAGTAATCTGGACTGTGGTTCCTCCTGCAATGACGATATAATCACATTGTTAAGGCCCCTCCCAGAGCCTTGGAAAGAGCCTGTGCTAGGGAAGTGCCCTGTAGCTTAAGCTTTATTTGCTTCACAATAAACCTGCCTTCCTCTTCTCACATGTAAAAGAGCTAATATTGGCCTAGCCTTATTGAAATGACTGAGTGGGGAGAATATGCAGAAACACTGAAAACGAAAGGCTCCTGGGAAAGTAGACACGCGCACGCCAGACACCAAAAGTCTGTGGAGAAAGTGTCTCCAAACGTATCATCTCAGTGAATGTGAAATGATTATCTTTCTGGCTTCCTTCCACCTGGGGTTGCTTTCTTTTCCTTTTATCCTCACTTTTACATATAATTCTGGTGTCTCTTTCCCCCACTTTGCTTATATATTTTTCTTCTCTCATATTTTGTTTCCTGTTTTCTCTGCTCTCTCTTTTCCCCGTCCAGCTGCTCTTCTCCCCCTCAGCCCACAATTCCTGTGGCCTGTAGAGCTGCTCCTCCAGCTTTTCCTAAGCTGCTTTAAAACCTACAGATGCTGGGATAGCCATCAATCTAGAAGACACAGGCAGCCATGTGATGCCTGACTCTCCAGATGGGGTTTCAGGGTGACCCTGCCTGATCACCAGGCTCGACTTATGAAATACAGCCACTGATGAAATTCATGGCAGGCAAACCCCCTGCACAATGTGGGGCAACAGCATGATGGATGGGCCCCTGATGATGGATGGCTCCTATCTTACCCGTAGTCCATGAATTTTGGTTCATGAATTTCCTCCAACAGAGACTGAGTTGTCCAGAGATAAGATAACAACACTCAACCAGGCGCTGGGCTCTGGGCTTACTACTTGCTTAGGGATATCACCCTCATTAGTCAAGTAAAGCAAATCATTACTGACAAGGTAAGGTTTTAGTCCATTTTAGTGGTTTTAAAATTAAACAGACAGCTGGTGTACGGGTCAAGATTCCTAGCACTGTAAAAAATTCTTTTATAAAATATGAGCAAAACATGGAATTTAAGTAAAAGGGAAGATTTATATATAGGAGCTTAATAATCCTCCTTGTCATCTGTTCATTCTTTTGGGGAAATTACTATTACAGCTCACTATAATCTTAAGCCTTCATAGTTTTCTCTCTTTTTTTTTTTCTTAATACGTGACCCTGTTTTTAGTATTAGGGAATGAATCAGAAGTCCGAATACAAAAAAAAAAAAAAATTGGGTGATTTTAATATATCTGCTAACATTGTCTCATTAATCCTCATGGTACTTCTGAAAGATGTATGCAATGTATTTTTATCTCCATTTTACAGAGTGTGAAACCAAGATATCCTAAAGCTCTTTAAGCATACTTAAGATCACAGAGGCGTTCAGTAATATAGTCAGAAATAAAAGCCAGCTTTTCTTGCAAGCAGGTCTCTGACAATTAATCAGAATCACAGCAAGTCTGCTCTTTCTTTGATGACTAGAAATTTCGTCTGAAGCTGAATGCTGATTTAAGCATGAATAAAGTCATCACAGCTGGTAATTTTATATCTTTAGGAGATTTTTCAGTCCAAAAACCTGTAACATAACATGTGCCCCTGCTTAGATTTGGTACATCACAGCAAAGACAGCTACCAGAAAAAAAAAAAAAAAAAAAATTATAAAGAAAATCTTAGTCTCCCTTACTTCATTTATAAAATTCAAAAGTCATTCCTATGGAAAACAGAATCCATAGACTCCAAATGAAAAAGAAGTGGCAATGCAGAGTCAAGATTTTGTAAGAACACAGTCAGTATCTTGGAAATTGGACTCAGTTATCTCCTGGGGATTCTGGTTCCTGGTCTTGCAACCAACACTGCCAAGCATGAGTAATAATAACAGCCATGTCAACATGGAGCTGATATGGCAAAAATCACTCTTGTTTCCCCAGTGCTTGCCTTAGCCTAATGAGCAAGGTATTTAATGCATAATTATCACCTACAAAAGGGAGGATATGTGAATCGATGATACTCAAATACATCGCTATCACTCTGCCCCAACGTAATTTCTACCTGCAGACAATCCTAATGTTCCTGGAGTATTTCAAGTTCTTTCCACTACTTAACACTTTAACAACCAAGGGATCTCTTCCATCAACCTTCCACAAAAAAGAATTTCCCTATGATGTCCAAAGTTTTACATGTGGACTGCCTTCATGTCGCTTTCATTGAACAAATAACAACTAATTCAATGGTGTTCCAATTTTATTGACCATAATAGTCACCTGGGGTGCAATGTTAAATATTCTCAGGCCTCCAGCAATTCTGATTCAGAAAGGAGGAAAGAACTCAACATTTAAACAAAAACCCCAAGGAATTCTGATACAGGCATTACAAGGACCACTCTTAGAAACCAAACAAAACAAAAAACCCACCTCTCTGTAATGGCCCTCTATTCTGCAGCTTAAAAAATGGAGACTCAGAAAAGTTTTTCACCCAAGACCATTCATTCATTCATTCAGTCAGTCAGCCAACAAATACTATAGCATAGATGCTCAGACAGTATTGGTTTGTGCAGAATTAGAGTCTGGCCTGGTTCCTAATCCATGGTTATTTCTACTTAGGCTGCTGCCTTATGTTATGGAAGTTCCAAATAATACAGGAGACTAGAAGGGGGTGGTCAGGAAAGGCCTTGTGGAGTGGATAGAATTTCGAATTAACTCATGGATAAAATTCCAGTTGTCAAGATGAGAAGAGAGGAACTAGCCCAGCAAAGATATTAATAATGGTCCAAGGGCTTGTGTCCAGAACTGCAGGTTGCACCAAGTAATACAGATGATGAATGAGGCAGAAATGAAAGAAGAGTGATATATCTTAGAGCCCCCCACTTGGCATGTTTCAGGAGACCTCAGAGGCTTATAACCTATATCTCTCGGCACTTCTTAAAGCCACATCCAAATTTGTTGGGGTTCCCATTGGAATAAGGAGAGTCCTGCCAGCAGCGGCCTGAGCCCTCCAAACACAAGTACCCTCCAGCCTCTAGTGCCAGCAGCTTTGTCCTGAGCACTTTTTTCCCTGTGGAAAAAACGTCTTCTTCATTAATAATTTACAGATGCAGGATTGGGAAGGAGATGAAAAAGGTTACATGCAAAAGCCAGAAAAAAAGTATAAATATGATGTGGAGTGAGTCCTCAGGATGCCAGGGCCTCAGGAGGGAGAGGAGAAACACTAATCAAGATGTGTAAGCATGAGCCACCTGGCTGGCTCAGTCAGTACAGTATACGACTCTTGACCTTGGAGTCATGAGTTTGAGCCCCACATTGGATATAGAGCTTACTTTTTAAAAAAGAAAGAAAAAAAAAAAAGGTGTGTAAGCACGGAGTAATTTCTCGCGGCACTTTGGTTCTTGGCCCAAGCTTTGATTAGAATCAAAGGAGCTTCTGAAAAAATACCAATGCCTTGGCACCTCCGCAACCAATGGAATCAAGAGCCAAAGGGTGGAATTGAGGCATCACTACATTTTAAAAGCTCTCTGGGTGGATCCACTGGCATCCTGGCAGCCTGGGTTGTGAACCACTGATCTAAAAGGTTAGAAATTCCAGAATTTGCAGCATTATTTAAAATAGTGAAGACATGGGATCCACCAACGTGTCCACTGACAGATTAGTGGGTAAAGAAACTGTGATATATATATTAGAATACTATTTAGCCGTAAAAAAGAAGGAAATCCTGCTATTTGAGACTTGCCATTGGATAGATCTTGAGGCCATTATGCTAAGTGAAATAAACCAGAGAGGAAAATACTGTATAATCTCACTTATATGTGGAATCTAAAAAACAAACAAACAAAAAGCCCAAACTTATAGAAAAGGAAATCAGATCCATGGTTAGCAGAGGCAGGGGTCAGGAGGGAGGAGGATTGAATAAATGCCATGAAAATGTACAAACTTCTAGTTATAAAATATATAAGTACTAGGAATACAACATGATGATTATAGTTAACACTGCTGTACAGTATATTTGAAAATTGCTAAGAGAAAAAATCCTAAAAGTTGTCATCATAAGGAAAGAAATATTTCTTCTTTTTTTTATGTATATAAGATGGTGTATGTTAACTAAACTTACTATGGCAATCATTTTGTAATAAATGTAAGTCAAGTCATTATGCTATATACGTTAAACTCATCTGGTGCTGTATGTCAACTATACCTCAAGAAAATGAAAAACTAAAAACAGAATGGCAGAGCTTGAATACAAAAATGCAATATAAATGTGCTGGAGACAATGATTTGAGCTGCAGGTGGATTAAAACAGAGTAACTTCAATCTGTGACTAAGACTGAACAAGAGAGGCCTCAGTAATCCTAGGAACAAGTTAAAGGCATAAGCCAGCATCTGAGACTGGCACCTAAGGTTCTTGGAGAATCTGAATAGTAAGCCAGTGGGTGCCAGGCTAGATAAACTCATTTTTTAAAATATGTACATACTTCAAACCTATTATTATCTTCATTTTTCAAATAAGGAAGCCGAGTCATACAGAGGTAAGGTTGCCTAAGGCTCTTAATAGGACATTTGCTCAAAAACAAATAAATGAATATTAAATCAAACTGATTTCAATACAGGCAATAGAATACGGTTGAATTAGAAAGCACTGCCATTTTTGTAGGTTAAAAATAGTTTAATATAGGGATGCCTGGGTGGCTCAGTCAACTTTTGATTTTGGCTCAGGTCATGATCACAGAGTTCATGAGTTCAAGCTGTGCAGAATGGAACCTGCTTGCGATCCTCTCTCTCCCTCTCTCTCTGCTCCTCCCCTGCTTGCACACATGTACTTTCTCTATCTCTCAAAATAAATAAATAAACTTTAAAAAAATAGTTTAATATAGGCAATTCTACAGAGCTTATCCTAATACATTCCTGTCTGATCTTGTCTTTAGGTATGGTTCTTACTCAACTGTTGTTCAGACTGTATCTTTTGGCGGGGGGGAGGAGTGGAAATTCTTGCTGACCTTTATTTTTTTTTAACTTGTCTTATCTTTTATTTTTTTAAATTTACATCCAAATCAGTTAGCATATAGTGCAACAATGATTTCAGGAGTAGATTCCTTAGTGCCCCTTAGCCATTTAGCCCATCCTCCCTCCCACAACCCCTCCAGCAACCCTCAGTTTTTTCTCCATATTTATGAGTCTCTTCTGTTTTGTCCCCCTTCCTGTTTTTATATTATTTTTGTTTCCCTTCCCTTATGTTCATCTGTTTTGTCTCTGAAAGTCCTCATGAGTGAAGTCATATGATTTTTGTCTTTCTCTGACTGACTTCACTTAGCATGATACCCTCCAGTTCCATCCACGTAGCTGCAAATGGCAAAATTTCATTCTTTTTGATTGCCGAGTAATTCTCCATTGTATATATATATACCACATATGCTTTATCCATTCATCCATCGATGGACATTTGGGCTCTTTCCATACTTTGGCTATTGTTGATAGTGCTGCTATAAACATGGGGGTGCATGTGTCCCTTCGAAACAGCACACCTGTATCCCGTGGATAAATGCCTAGTAGAGCCATTGCTGGGTCGTAGGGTAGTTCTATTTTTAGTTTTTTGAGGAACCTCCATACTGTTTTCCAGAGTGGCTTCAACAGCTTGCATTCCCACCAACAATGCAAAAGAGATCCTCTTTCTCTGCATCCTCGCCAACATCGGTTGTTGCCTGAGTTGTTAATGTTAGCCATTCTGACAGGTGTGAGGTGGTATCTCATTGTGGTTTTGATTTGTATTTCCCTGATAATGAGTGAGGTTGAGCATTTTTTCATGTGTCGGTTCTGGATGTCTTCTTTGGAGAAGTGTCTATTCATGTCTTTTGTTCATTTCTTTACTGGATTATTTGTTTTTTGGGTGTTGAGTTTGATAAGTTCTTTATAGATCTTGGATACTAACCCTTTATCTGATATGGTTCAGACTGTATCTTGGCCTTATATTCCTCTGGAGCCTTTTTTTTTTTTAATTTTTTTAATATTTATTTATTTTTTGAGAGAGAGAGACAGAGTGCGAGCAAGGGAGGAGCAGAGAGAGGAAGATACAGAATCCAAAGCTGGCTCCAGGCTCCGAGCTGAGCTGTCAGCACAGAGCCTGACGTGGGGCTCAAACTCACAGCCAGATCATGACCTGAGCCAAAGTCAGACGCTCAACCGACTGAGCCACCCAGGTGCCCCTGGAGCCTTCTTCTAAATACAATTTCCAACATACCAGAATTATAAATATTCATATATCAACTTATCTATCTTTCTATTTGCCTCATATCGGCAATCAGTCCTACTTGATAAAGAGTTTAAACCAAGGGAAGCAGAGTAAATAAATGACTCTCCCTGATAACAAAAACAGGCTAATAAACCTTTTATAGGCTATCAACCCTAGCAGAAAGAACTGAGATTTATTGAACTAGCCAGCTTCCAGGTTTCTGTGAGAACAAGGGCAAAGCTGGCAGCAAAGTAACAGACACAAAGCCTGTGAACTTAGTCTCTAACTTCTTTATTAAAAAGCAGGAAAGAAAAGCATCCTTTTCTCAGAATGTTATCCTAGAGGAAACCTGGCTGGCTCTAACAGTGGTTCAGTATGTAAGACTATGCTAAGGAAAGTTTAATTGGATTGCCATCCTATTAATTCCATTCTCCACCACAGAGTACTATATTCTATTCGGTCTCACCATATTGCCTTGAGTAAGTTCCATGAGGCCAAAACCACCTCTATCTTACTCATCTTTTGATTATCAGTGCCTGGCATGATGAGTACCAAGAGGTACAGGCTGACAAGTATTTGGGGAAGAATAAGTTTATAAAAGCAGGAGTTGATATAGTCACAATACAAACAATAGCTGCTTTTCTAATCTCATCTTGCCAACAACTGGCAATGTGATATTGGACAAGTTATTTAAATTCTCTGGGCTTCCCTTTCCTCATGAGTAAAAGAGGGGATTGGGATCGAATCCCTCTTCAGGGATTCCAATGCACAGAAGAGACTGTGATTGGGTTAGTCTTGTGAACTAGTCAAGAATTTTTAGTTAATGTCTCTGTACTCTTTTCCTGATCTATTCATCATCCTCCTCTATACTAACCTAAAAGCATACCAGAGAAGGGCAAGGATGCAAAAATATGAATCAAATTACCAAGAATTTTCACGAGGCTTTTTGAGGTATCTGAATCCCCTTGACCACATTAGATTTACGATAGCAAGGTTCATAGGGACAAAGCCTCAGTATGCAGAAGTTAGGTTCTCTTTGTATATTGTCTGATTCAATTTAGGAATATTTCAGAACCATATTTCATTCCACAAAGTCCACATTTTCACTGCAGTACAGTGCAATTAAAACAACTGAAATTTTTCTGTGAAAAGCCAGTTTCTCCTCTGTGGAATGAGACCAGATAATAGCATCTTTTTAGCAAAGTCAAACTTTTGAAATTCTCTGTCCTTGTAAAGAAACATATCCTCCAACTGGCAAATGGCATATGTCCTAGGATTCCACTCCATTCTGAAAGAGGAAAAGTAGCCCCAAACACCACCACTCTTAACCTATTTGCCAACCTCTTCAGATACCTTTCTACAAGGTTATAGTTTGGATCAAAAGGACTATAATATGAGGGAAAAAGAAAAAAGGGAAAAAACAGAGAAAGATCTGGCACTCTCCATATCTACTAGAAAAGCCTTGAACTCTAATCTTACACCCGTATACATGTCTAGACAGGTAACAGAAAGAGGTCTTAGGCTTTTAATTCCCTAATGAAGTTTGAATAATATACTTAAATTTTTGATACTTTTTGGAATATTTAATTATAGCATTTATGAAGCAGCTATGGAGAAAATACCACTGTCCTGGTCAGAGACTGAGGATGCCACATACCTGATGATCCTGTGATTACTGTTGTGTAATAGAGCAATCCAAACCCAGGTAGCTCAGAGCAGTACTCATTTTACGATATGTAGTGGATGTGGGTGAGCCATTCAGATGACCTTTTAAGACGAGGCACTCATTCCCTTTGGAATGATGGTTCTCAGCTAAGTTCCTCACACCACTCTGAAAAGAGCCACCTTGTCCAATGGGCATCCCCCATCTAATTACTGGTCCTTCTTATGGGATCGGCTGATGCTTTTTTTTTTTTTTTTTATGACTGCATTGCAGTTCAAGCCTTCCTTCTGTGCAATATTACCTCCTTTTCTCCTCCATAAAAATTGAACTCAACTGTGTTCCCTAATAAGTCTTTGCATATGAAGCTCTATCTCAGAGTTTATTTCCTGGGTAACTCAATGAAAAATATAATAGCAACTAAGGTGGAGACAATGGTGAAGGAAGTATGTCTTTACTTAGGAAGCCCTGGGAGTGATTAGGGGAGACTGAATCAGCCACAGCAGAGCACTTGTTAGTTACACTGTCACCATTAGAGAAGTCTCAGAATGGTAACCACACAAGGGAAATGACTTTGAGTCCTTTCTGGGGGTGAGCCTTGTTCTCTATTCCATTCAGCATTATGCTGAAAAACTGGCTCTGTGGGGGAAAAAAGACATCTGAGTTTCAACCTTTGCTGAAATCCACGAAGTAGTTTGGCTGCTTTCGAACTATTGACTGTTTAACAACTGGGCTCATCAAATTCCTAAATATTTCACAATAACTTCTTGGGGACCAGGAAGACAGCCATCTTCAGGACATCACTGCAACTTACAGATCTGGTATAGGCCTGTCAGTGGCTTAGACTTGCCGTGGCATGAGAATCAGAAGAAGACCATAGCAACTAAGCAGAACACGCAAATGCTCTCTGACTGAACTTGAATGTGAGGTATATAGAGAATATGAGCTGCCACTTTCAACAATAGTCAAATTATGAAAAAAAGCCTAAATGTCCATCAACTGACAAATGGATAAAGAAGATGTGGTTTATATATACAATGGAATACTACTTGGCAATGAGAAAGAATGAAATCTGCCCATTTGTAGCAACGTGGATGGAACTGGAAAGTGTTATGCTAAGTGAAATAAGTCAGGCAGAGAAAGACAGATACCATATGTTTTCACTCATATATGGATCCTGAAAAACCCAACAGAAGACCAGGGGAGAGGGGAAGGGGGGAAAAAAGTTATAGAGAGGGAAGGAGGCAAACCATAAGAGACTCTTAAATACTGAGAACAAACTGAGGGTTAATGGGGGTGGGGGAGAGGGGAAAGTGGGTGATGGACATTGAGGAGGGCACCTGTTGGGATGAGCACTGGGTGTTGGAAACCAATTTGAGAATAAATTACATACAAAAAAAAAGAGAGAGAGAGAATATGAGCTGCCAACACCAGAGAGTAAAAGCTAAAAATGCAGATGCAGTGATGCTATAGGGACCAAGAAGCAGTGAAAACAATGAGTAAGCAGTTGGTAATGAAAAGTAACCACGTGGTGGCAAGATCAGAAATGAGGACTCCGAGTGATACAGAGACAGGAAGAGTAACTGTCTCAGTCAGCTGTCTCAGTGGCAGGGTCATATACTGAAGAGCAATCAACTTGCACTATGGACACGGTACCTGGAGAGCTGCATTTCACCCCAGACATGTAGAGCTGTCTGAGTACACAGCCTGTCCGGCTGCAATCTCCATCTTCCTCATTTTCACATACATCCTCACAATCAGTCCCTATTATTTGAAGCAATCAGAGAGAATGTCTGTTGCTTGCAAAGACACGCGTTTATTAACCCCAGGTCACCATCTGAACTGAATAGCTGCAAGGCAGAAACAAACTCAGAGTGTATACAAAGGTTGTTGACATCATCAGAGGCAACCCAAAATAGAAGCAGCAACCAAGGGAGAGACAAAGCCATTCTCTTCCCAGGGTTTAAATATCCATGGGGGGGCAGCATGATTATATCACTCCTTTACCCTACTAATGAAGGGAAGGACTATTAGGGTCTTGGATACCACTCATTCATTCATTCAACAAACATTTAATGAATGTCTATTCTGAGAGCCCAAAAGTATATGGTGGACTCTGGGGATACCATGATAATCAGAAAAAGATACAGACTCTCCATCATGGAGCCTATAATGTAGTGAAAGAGATAAATATTTTATCAAAAAACTGTCCAGAGAAAACATAGAACTTGACTGTACTAAGTGCTAAGAAGGAGAGATATATGGTTCATGAGATTTCACAGTAAGGTTGAGGGGACTGGCTTTGTTGGGGAGATTAGAGAATTCCTTAAGAAGAGATAAGGTATCAAGATCTGAACAATATGTTCCTGTGAATAGAGGAGGAAAGAGTATTGAGGAAAACGGGAAACATGTGCCAAAGCATATGCAAAGGAGGCCTGGGGACTGGCTGACCTTTGGATTCAGATCTGAGCCCTGGATCAGCAGTATCCATATCACCTGGGAGCTGATTAGAAATGCAGAAATTTCAGGCTCCATCACAGATCTACTTCATCTATTTCATTCTGCATTTTAAGAAGATTCCCAAGTGATCTGTATACATTTTAACATTTGAGAGACTAAAAGAAAACCAGTGTGGCTGGATCTAAGAAAGTGAGGGTTAAGGCATGGTATGAGCCAAGGCTGGACAAGCAGACAGAAAACAAACACCCAGAGCATCACTGGCTGCATTTAAGAGTTTGGCTTTATCCTAAAAGTACTGGGAAGTCATGAAGGGTGTATGTGTTAGGGGTAAGTAGAAGCGAATAGAGCTGCAATGTAGAAACTTATCAGATAGAAGTAGAATTAAATGTGATTTGCAATCAGGCTATTACAATGGTCCAGGCAAGAGAATGTGAAAGTGTAAGCTCTGGAGATGAAGGTGGAGTTGGAAAGAAGTGAATTAATCTGAAAAATACTCAGGAAATAAAGTTAACAAGACATGATGATGGTTTGGATTTGGGGAGAGGAAATGACAAAATATAGGATGCTTTCAGACATACACAAATTATTTTCATGGTCTTTGCTGATTTTTACTATCATATTCACAGCACCAACAATTATGGCAACAGGTACCCAATATTTGTTAAATAAATAAAGGACTGAACTGAATAGAAAGTCTGAGACATCGTTTAGGGAGAAGATCATGAGTTAGGCTTTGGAATTGTTGTGGGTTGAATTGTGTTCCCCAAAAAGATATGCTAAAGTCCTAACCCCCCAATACCTCTGAATGTGGCCTTATTTGGAAACAGGGTCTTTTTGTAGGCATAATCAAGTCAAAATGAGGTCATATTGGATTAAGGGCACTAAATATAATGACTGGTGTTCTTATATATAGAGAGAGATTTGGAGACATGAAGACACACGTGGGGAAAGACAGATACTTTAAGATGGAGGCAAAAATGGAACTGATGTATCTACAAGCTGTACATGCAGGCAACCACCAAACCCTAGAACACAGGGGCATGGAACAGATTTTCCCTCAGAGCTTCCAGAAGGACCCAGCCCTGCAGACACCTTGATTTCAGACTTCTGGCCTCCACAACTGTGAGAGAATAAATTTCTGTTGCTTTAGGCCTTCCAGTTTGTGGTATTTTGCTATGGTGGTCCTAGGAAACTAATACAGAAATGCATTTCTGATATCCAAGGAGAAATGTCTATTTATAAGTGGTTTGGAATTTGGATCTGAAACTAAGCAATTACCCTAATGAAGTCTCTTAGCCAGAACCTACTTTTCTTAAGATAAACACCTCTGATTACATCCCTCTTAACCACTGTGCCCTAGGAAATATGAGTATCCATCTTTGTTGTAAAGAACAGTCTGTGAGATCCCAAGTACCCCTTTGGCAAGCTAAGGTTTCAGAAAAAAAAAGATATAAAAGACAAAGAAATGTTACAAAAGAAAATGAAGTCAAGAGCATCAAAAAAAGTTGTTCTGCAGGAGTGCTCCAACTTCTGCTTCAAAGTTCAGAAGGTGCTTTTCTTATGTTTGAGATTGGTGTGTTATCTAATGACTTGGCTACAGTAGTTGCCCAGATGTCTCTTAAAATTTCTTCTAATTCAGCACCCCCTGACGCGGGTCTCGAACCCACGAACCACGAGATCATGACCTGAGCTGAAGTCAGATGCTTAATCAAATGAGCCACCCAGGCGCCCCAAGTCATCACTTTTTAAGAAAGGTTGGGAGATAACTTTCTGGGGCCTTTCCCAGGATGTAATCATTATCAACTCCCTATAATATTCTAAAGGTCATCCTTATTTATCGTAGGTCAGTCTACTTCCCAGGTATCAGAAATCAAATTTTCACAATAAGTTCATTATCCATGCTGTTCTATATCCAGCACAGCCTCCAATATAACCGTGCTTGAGTCCCAAGAATACTAACTGACTGGGAATTTGGACTATCTGGAAATGAAGAACTCATTATTCATCTTGCCTGGGTTTCTGTAGGTTTCTGTGCATGATAGGTAGTCCACTCCTCCAGGCTGGTCCTAAAGAGGGTATGGCTTTGAGCAGGACTATTAATTAATACAAGCCACTAAAGAGCAAGGAACAAGAAAGGTGTTTCATATACAGATAATTTCAAATGACACATGCTTCAAGAGTTCACATCTATCTTCACAGATATAATGCATGGCTGGTACTGGATTCCAAGTTGGCCTACCTAATGTAGCCAAACTCACTGAATGTGACTATATCCGATAAATGATTACTGTATGAAATGCCATCCAAGACTCCCTCTTGGAGTCTTGGCCATCCAAGACTCCCTCCTGAAACATACAGACCTGACAGCCAAATCAAAAAGGCCTCCCTCTTCTCCCCCTGGTCCTACCCCTAGATACCTGCTTCAGAATCAGAAGTATTTCCACAACTCTATGTCAAGTCAAACAAAATTCCTCTAAGCAATACACAGAGATGGACTTGTGAAGTAAACAACTACAAGTGGTCAGGGGGAAGTGGTTAAGGGGTCTGTGGCCAGGCCTCTTTCTCCCACCGAAGTCTTCCCTCTGTCCTGGGCTCCCCTAACTGCTAACTGCTTAACTAACCTTCTGTGTTACATGGATCCTCTCTGTAGACGTAGCCATGAACCAAAACCTTGTTTTTCCCCTTCTCCAACAATAACAACAACCAAAACTAAAATAAAGAAAATACAAAAGCATGAGTAAATGTTCAATTTACATAGCACTGCCAAAGTTGCCCGTGCATTGGGTAATAGACTGATGCTAATACCTAGGAAGCGACTGTCACTCATTTGGCTATCCTACAGCACAGGTGTGCCCTGCCTTCCTTTATCCCCAGCTGGAGAGGGTGAAGTTGGTCTTCCTACCTCAGCACTTGCTACTGAATCCATGTTAGCCATGAAACTCACTAAAGCACAACTGTCAGGTTTATTGGAGTGGTCAGAAGAGAGAAAGAGCTTATGACTCTGATCTCTGCTCTAATAAGAAGTGTTCCGTATTATCAAGACAATTAAAATAAAGGTGAGAATTTGGGGAGTCGGAAGCCAACCCTAGCAAGTGGGCTACACTTCTACTTTCCTTCATGTTTGCTTTAGAGATGTCTGAGGCTGTACAGCCAGTCTCCTTCTTTATCTCTTTAGATCTGGAGTGCAAGGGGAAAGGGAAAGAGCACCTCAAACAGGCTGAAACTTGCTCCGCAGGCAGTAAGAGCATGGGTCCCAACCTTCAAGATAATCTAGACATTTTCCTGAGAGAAGATCAAGTGACCAGATATTTTTCTTTCCTTTTTTCTTTTTTTTTTTTCACCATCAGCAGTGGTCCTGTCTTTGAAAACTCTACCTGGTTGCTCTGTATCAGGTATCTGTATCAGAAAGGGATGTGGACCTGTAGAGAACTCAGAGTACAAAGATAACAAAAATGTAGAAAAAACAAAATCTTAGCTACTCCTCACGTATTTCCTATACCAGTGTCTGTGAAGACTGAAGAGAAACAAAACCAGCAGAGGGAGAGGGAGAGAACTGGGTGGTGGGGTAGGAGGAGAAAAGGAGGCAGAGGAGGAGGAGGTAAACGGAGGAAAGGAGGATGAAGAGAAGGAAGTAGGATGAAGAGGAGGGAGACAGAAGAAGATAAAGTGATTGAAAAGGAAAATAATGAGGCTTTAAAGCTAATAGTGAACCCCTATCTTGTTTCACCAGCCCCTAGATCTTCTGCTCCCTGTAGCCAAGGCCTCTAATGATTATCTCCCAAGACAAGCTTTTGCCTGTCCTTATTCTATAGAAAAAGGTTATACTTGGGGCACCTGGATGGCTCAGGTGGTTGAGTATCCAACTTTGGCTCAGGTCCTGATCTCATGTTTCATGAGTTCAAGCCCCACATCATTCTCGCTGCTATCACAGTCTGCTTCAGATCCTCTGTTCCCTTCTCTCAATCTGCCCCTCCCCCGCTCACATTTTTTTTCTCTCTCTCTCAAAAATACATAAAACACTTAAGAAATAATAATAAAATAGGAATAAATGTAACCAAGGAAGTGAAAGATTTATACACTAAAGACTACAACCATTGCTGAAAGAAATAAAGAAGACAAATAAATGGAAAGACATCCTATGTTCATAAACTGGGAGACTTCATATTATTAAAATGTCCATACTACCCAAAATGATCTACAGATTTAATGCAATCCCTATCAAAATCCCAATGGGAGGAGTCCACATGGCAGAGAAGTAGGGGGACCTGAAGTTCCCCTGTCCCTCAAACACAGCAGTATTGAGGCTTTAAGACTTGGAATTCCAGGAATCCGGGCTACAGTGACAGAAACATCTCCAGGTACCCACAAGGACAACTTGGCAGGCCATAGGTGCGTGATTGCAAAATGAGAGAAATAAAATGGGCAGCATAGGCACACTGGGGAGGGATCCCCTTCTGTGAGAGACAAAAGAAAGAGAAAGAGAGGCTGTGGAAGTATAGGATTGTATTTGGACAAGAGAAAAACCAAGGACTGAGGAATGGAAAAAAATGAAGAAAGAACCAATTTCTAACACAATCCAGGTTTTGGGGACTTCCTCCGAACTGGGGCCTGCTGCCCTATGCCTGGATAGGAGAGGCCAGCCTCAGACTCAGTAGCAAGCTCAGAGAGGCAGTCAGAGGGTACAGGCCACCCTCCAGTGCTGTGGGAAGAAGGTATATTGTTGCTCCAAAGACAAAAAAAACCCTGCAGGTGCTGGCCAGCCAGAACTGGGGTGGGATCCTTTAAGACATCAGGATTTGAATCCCAGCTAAGTGCCTGGGAGGCACAGGAGAGACTGTGGAGCAGGACAAACTAGCCCACTTGCACAGGTGCAGCACTGTGAGGACAGCCTGAACAGACTGGTTTGGGACACCCAATTCTGGGAGGAGAGACTAGGCCATCGCCATTTTTCTCCCCATCACCAACAAGATGGGGTTTCAGGGAATGGACAGCAGGCCCACAGTGGAGGCAGGACTGCTTACACCAAACCCCACCCCTCTGGTAATTGCGTTATCTACCAGAACAAAATTGACACTGACCCAACCAGCCGGCCCTTCCTCCAGACCAGCACAGCCACCAGTTCCAAGGCACCACCAGATAGCGGTCATATTGGTCCAGTGGTTTTGCATTTTCTGATTTGATTCTTAGTCAAGTCTTATTTCATATACATATATTTTTTTTTCTTTTTTCCTTTTCTTCCTCTTATTTCTTCTCTTTTCTGGCTGTTGGTTTGTTTAGGCAGACATTTTTAATCTATTATTTTTATACCTCTTCTGTATCTCCTTCTTCTTTATTTTCCTCTCTCTCTCTCTGGATTAAGTCTTAGAGTTTCTCTGATTCTCTGCCTGGTCAATTTCTTGTTTCTTTTTCCTCACCCCTGTCATTTTTCTCTTTGTATGGGATAAGGCTTCTTCTGCCACACCCCCAGCCTTTTAAATTTTTTCCAGGGTTACTTCAATGAAAAATGAAAGCAGACCTGGTGGAAGGTCCAAACCACCATTATGAGTAGGGAGCTAAAACAACCAGAGTCACAACAACAGAGAGCACACAACACACTCCAAAAACACCTGTTAAAGGGCCAGGCCCTGGACAGTGTATGACCCCTTTTTAATATAGTGGTGCTCACAGGTGCAAGACACATAACAAGCTATGAAAACACATAAAGGACAGAAAGCTAGCCAAAATGATGAAACAGTAGAATTCTCCTCAAAAGAAATTCCAGGAAGAAATGACAGCTAGAGAATTGCTCAAAACAGATATAAACAATATATCTCATCAAGAATTTAGAATAATAGTCATAAGATTAATAGCTAGGCTTGAAAAAAGACAGCAGAGAATCTATTGCTGCAGAGATCAAGGAACTAAGAAATAGTCACACAAATTAAGAAATGCTGTAAATGAGGGTAGCCTGGGTGGCTCAGTTGGTTAAGCATACGACTTCAGCTCAGGTCATGATCTCATGGTTTGTGGGTTCAAGCCTCGTGTGAGGCTCTGTGCTGGAGCCTGGAGCTCAGAGCCTGGAGCCTACTTTGGATTCTGTGTGTGTGTGTCTCTCTCTCTAACCTTCCCCTGCTTACACTCTGTCTCTCTTTCTCTCTCTCAAAAATAAATAATAAGCATTAAAAAATTTTGAAAAAGAAATGTTGTAAATGAGATGCAAAATAAACTAGCTGCAATGACAGCAAGGATGGAGGAAGCAGAGAGGAGAATAAGTAAAATAGAAGATAAAATTATGGAAAATGATGAAGCCAAGAAAGAGAGATAAGAAATTACTAGACCACAAGGGGAGAATTTGAGAACTAAGTGATTCAATGAAATCTAATAATATCCATATCAAAGGAGTTCCAGAAGAAGAAGAAATGGAGAAAGAGGCAGAAGGTTTACCTGAACAAATTATAGCTGAGAACTTCCTTAATCTGGGGAAGGAAGCAGACATCCAAATCCAGGAGGCATAGTGAACTCCCTTCAGATTCAAAAAGAATAGATCTTCACCATGGCATGTCATAGTGAAACTGGAAAAATACAAAGATAAAGAGAGAATTCTGAAAGCAGCTAGGGACAAATGGGCCTTAACCTATGAGGGTAGATACATAAGGGTAGTAGCAGACCTGTCCACTGAAACTTGGCATGCCAGAAAGTAGTGGCAGGAAATATTCAATGTGTTGAACAGGAAAAATATGCAGCCAAGAATCCTTTATCCAGCATGGTTGTCATTCAGAATAGAAGGAGACATAATGGCTTCCCCAGACAAACAGAAACTGAAGGAGTTCATGACCACTAAACCAGCCCTGCAACTGATCCTAAGGGGAACTCTGTGAGTGGAATGCTGCAAAGAATACAAAGGACAGAGACATCACCACAGGCATGAAACCTACAAATAACACAATGACACTAAATCCATATCTTGCAATAATAACTCTGAATGTAAACAGACTAAGTGCTCCAATCAAAAGACATAGGGTACCAGAATGGATAAAAAAAAAAAAAAAAAAAAAAAAAAAAAAAAAAACAAGATCCATCTATATGTTGTCTACAAGAGACTCATTTTAGACCTGAGGGCACCTTCAGATTGAAAGTGAGGGGATGCAGAACCATCTGTCATGCTACTAGAAGTCAAAAGCTGGAGTAGCCATACTTATATCAAACAAACTAGATTTTAAACTAAAGGCTGTAATAAGAAATAAAGAAGGGCATTATATCATAATTATGGGGTCTATCCATCAAAAAAAGCTATCAAATGTAAATGTTTATGCCCCCAACTTGAGAGAACCCAAGTATATAAATGAATCAATCACAAACATAAGCAATCTTATTGATAAGAATACAGTAATTGCAGGGGACTTTAATACTCCACTTATAGCAATGGACAGATCATCTAGCAGAAAATCAATAAAGAAACAATGGTCATAAAGGATACACTATACCAAATGGACTTGACAGATATATTCAGAACTCTTCATCCAAAAGCAGCAGAATACACATTCTTCTCGTGTGCACACGGAACATTCTCCAACATAGATCACATACTGGGTCACAAAACAGCCTTCAATAAATATAAAATAATTGAGATCATACCATGCATACTTTCAGATCACAATGCTATGAAACTTGAAATCAACCACAAGAAAAGGTTTAGAAAACCTCCAAATGCATAGATGTTAAATAATATCCTATTAAAGAATGAATGGGTTGACCAGGCAATTAAAGAAGAAATTAAAAAATATATGGAAGCAAATGAAAATGAAAACATGCCAGTCCAAACCCTTTGGGATGCAGCAAAGGCAATCTTATAAGAGGAAAATACATTGCAATCCAGGCCTATCTCAAGAAACAAGAAAAATCCCAAATACAAAACCTAACCCCACACCTAAAGGAACTAGAAGCAGAACAGTAAAGAAACCCCAAAGCCAGCAGAAGAGAAATAATAAAGATTAGAGCAGAAATAAACAATATAGAATCAAAAAAAAAAAAAAAGTAGAACAGATCAATGAATCTAAGAGCTGGTTTTTCGAAAGAATAAACAAAATTGATAAACCCCTAGCCAGACTTCTCAAAAAGAAAAAAGAGAGAACCCAAATAGATAAAATTATGAATGAAAGAGGAGAGATCACAACCAACACCACAGAAATACAAACAATTATTAGAGAATACTATGAAAAATTATATGCCAACAAACTGGACAACATGGAAGAAATGGACAAATTCCTAGATACGCACACACTAAACAGGAAGAAATAGAAAATTTGAACAGACCCATAACCCATGAGGAAATTGAATCAGTTATCAAAAATCTCCCAAAAAATAAAGAGTCCTGGGCCAGATGGCTTCCCAGGGGAATTCTACCAGGCATTAAAATCAGAGTTAATACCTACCCTTCTCAAGCTGTTCCAAAAAATAGAAATGGAAGGAAAGCTTCTGGACTCATTCTATGAGGCCAGCATTACCTTGATTCCAAAACCAGGGACCCCACTAAAAAGAATGAAGATGATGAACATAACTGCAAAAATTCTCAACAAGATACTAGCAAACTGAATTTAACAGTATATTAAAAGAATTATTCACCATGATCAAATGGGATTCATTCCTGGGCTGCAAGGTTGGTTCAATCCTACTTTGTAATATCCTGAGTAATATCCTACTCAATGGGGGGAAAACTGAGAGCTTTCTCCCTGAGATCAGGAACACAATAGGAATGTCCTCTCTCACCACTGTTGTTTAACATAGTGTTGGAAGTACTTGCCTCAGGAATCAGACAACAAAATGAAATAAAAGGCATCCAAATTGGCAAAGAAGAAGTAAAACTTTCACTTTTTGCAGATGACATGATACTCTACATGGAAAACTTGAAGGACTCCACCAAAAGCTGCTATAACTGATCCATGAATTCAGCAAAGTTGCAGGATACAAAATCAATGTACAGTTGCATTTCTATACACCAATAATGAAGCAACAGAAAGAGAAAACAAGAAATCGGTCCCGTTTACAACTGCACCAAGAACCATAAAATACCTAGGAATAAACCTAACCAAAGAGGTAAAAGATCTGTATGTTGAAAACTATAGAAAACTTATGAAAGAAATTGAAGAAGACACAAAGAAATGGAAAAACATTCCATGCTCCTGGATAGGAAGAATAAATATTGTTAAAATGTCAATACTACCCAAAGCAATCTACACATTTAATGCAATCCCAATCAAAATTGTACCGGCATTCTTCTCAGAGCTAGAGCAAACAATCCTAAAATTTGTATGGAACCACAAAAAACACCAAATAGTAATGTTGAAACAGAAAACCAAAGTGGGAGGCATCACAATCCTGGACTTTAGCCTCTACTACAAAGCTGTAATCATCAAGACAGTATGGTATTGGGACAAAAATAGGCATATAGACCAATGGAATAGAGAACGCACAATTGGACCCACAAATGTACAGCCAACTAATCTTTGACAAAGCGGGAAAGAGCATCCAGTGGAAAAAAGACGGTCTCATTAGCAAATGGTGCTGGGAGTACTGGATAGCAACAGGCAAAAGAATGAACCTGGACCACCTTCTTACACCGTATAAAAAATAAACTCAAAATGGATGAAAGACCTAAATGTAAGACAGGAAATCATCAAAGTCCTAGAAGAGAAAAAAGACAACAACCTCTCTGACCTCAGCCACAGCAACTTCTTACTTGACACATCTCCGAAGGCAAGGGAAATAAAAGCAAAAATGAACTATTGGGACCTCATCAAGATAAAAAACCTTCTGTACTGCAAAGGAAACAATCAACAAAACTAAAAGGCAACCGATGGAATGGGAGAAGATGTTTGCAAATGACATATCAGATAAAGGGTCAGAATCCAAAATCTATAAAGAACTTACCAAACTCAACACCCAAAAAATAATCCAGTGAAGAAATGGGCAGAAGACATGAATAGACACTTCTCCAAAGAAAACATCCAGATGGTCAACAGACACATGAAAAGATGCTCAGCATCATGCCTCATCAGGGAAATACAAATCAAAACCACAATGAGATACCACCTCACACCGGTTAGGGTGGCTAACATTAACAACTCAGGAAACAACAGATGGTGGCAAGGATGTAGAGAAAAACAGGAACCCTTTTGCATTGTTGGTGGGAATGCAAACTAGTGAGGCAGCTCTGGAAAACAGTGTGGAGGTTTCTCAAAAAATTCCTACGACCCAGAAATAGCACCACTAGGAGTCTGTCCAAAGGATACAGAAGTGCTGATTCATAGGGCACATGTACCCCAATGTTTATAGCAGTGCTATCAACAATAGCCAAATCATAGAAAGAGCCCAAATGTCCATCAACTGATGAATGGATAAAGAAGATATGGTTTATATATACAATGGAATACTACTTGAGAAAGAACGAAATCTTGCCATTTGCCACAACGTGGATGGAACTGGAGGTTATTATGCTAAGTGAAATAAGTCAGTCAGAGAAAGACAGATATCATATGTTTTCACTCATATGTGGAATTTTAGAAACTTAACAGAAGATCATGGGGTAAGAAAAGGGGAAAAAATAGTTTCAAACAGAGAGGGAGGCAAACCATAAGAGACTCTTAAATACAGAGAACAAACTGAGGGTTGATGGGGCAGGGGCGGAGGGGGAAAGGGGAAAATGGGTGATGGGCATTGACGAGGGCACTTGCTGGGATGAGCACAGGATGCTGTATATAAGTGATGAATCATGGGAATCTACTCCTGAAGCCAAGAGCACACTGTATACACTGTATGTTAGCTAACTTGACAATAAATTATATTTTTAAAAATCGCCAACGCTATTTTTTTATAGAAATAGAAAAGAAATCCTAAAATTCATATGGAATCTCAAAGGACTCCAAATAGCCAAAACAACCCTTAGAAAAAAGAACAAAGCTGGAGGTCAAGCACTTCTTTATTTCAACACATATTACAAAGCTGCAGCAATCAAAAACAGTATGCTACTAGCATAAAGACAGATATATAAATCAGTGAACAGAAGGGAGAACCCAGAAATAATCCCTCATGTAAATGGTCAAATAATATTCAACAAGGCCACAAAGCCTACATAATAGAGAAAGGATACTCTTCTTCAACAAATGGTGCTGGCAAATCTGGATATCTATCCGCAAAAGTTGGATCCCTACCTTATACTGTATACAAAAATCAACTCAAAAATGGATTAAAGACCTAAATATAAGACCTGAGATTCTAAAACTACTAGAAGAAAACATAGAGGAAAATCTTCATGATAATGGACTGGGCAATGATTTATTGGATATGACACCAAAACCATAGGCAACAAAACCAAAAATAGACCAACAGGAGTACATCAAACTTAAAAACTTCTGGACATCAAAGAAAGAAATGGAAAAAAAAATTGCAAACCATTTATCTGACATCCTACAACTCGTACAACTCAACAACAACCAAAAAATGAAATAACCCAATTAAAAAATGAACAAAGGACTTGAATATATGTTTCTTCAAAGAAGATGTACAAATTGCCAGAAAGCATATGAAAACAATAGTCACGGATTGTAATAAAAATGCAAACCAAAACCACAATGAGATACCACCTCACACTCATCAAGATGGCTGCTATCAAAAAAAAGAGGAGAAGGGGGGAGGAAAAGAAGTGTTGGTAAAGATATGGAGAAATTAGAACCTCTGTGCACGTTGGTAGGGTAGGAATGTAAAATGATACAACTACTATGGAAAACAATATGGCATTTCCTCAAAAAATTAAAAATAGAATTATCATATGACCTAGTAATCCCACTTCTTGTTATATATACAAAAAAACTGAAAAAAAAGATCTTAAAGAGATATTGGCCTATCCATGTTCATTGTAGCATTAAACACAATAGCTAAGAGATGCAAGCAACCTAAATGTCTGCCAATGAGTGAATGGGTAAAGAAAAAAAATACACACACACACACACATACACACACACATAATAGAATATGAGTCAGCTTTTAAAAAGAAGGAAATCCTGTCATACACTACAACATGGATGAACTGTGAGGACATCATGCTTTGTGAAATAAATCAGTCACAAAAAAGATGTACACTGCATGATTCCATTTGTGTGAGGTACTAAAGTAGTCAAACCCATAGAAACAGAAAATAAAATGTGGTCACCAAGGGCTGAAGATAAGGGGTGAATGAATACTTGTTCAATGGGTAGAGTTTTAGTTTTGCAAGATGAAAAAGTTCTAGAGATCTGTTGTACACTAATATGCATATACTTAACACTATTATACTAAATAGTTAAAAATGCTCAATATAGCAAATTTGTGTTATGTGTTCTTTACCACAATTTTCAAAAAAGGCAAATGACCCAAGTGTCCACCAACAGATGAGTGGATAAACAAATTGTGGTATATACATAAAGGGAATTCAGCCATAAAAAGGAACAGAGTATATATTATAACTTGGATGAACCTTGAAATCACTATGCTAAGTGAAAAAACTGGATAGAAATGTTCACATATTATATGACTCAATTTATAGGAAATACGCAGAATTGGTTTAGTCATATAAACAGAAAGCAAATTAATAATTGCTAAGGGATAGGGAGAAAGAACGCAGAATAACTGTTTAATGGATATAGAATTTTCTTTAGGGATATTGAACTAGACACAGGTGGTAGTTGCTCAACATTGTGAATGTACTAAATGCCACTGAATTGTTCACTTTAAAATAGTTAATTTTATGTTGTGTGAATTTCACCTCAATAAAAAAAATTAAACTGTTGTATGTGTGCAGAGCTCTTGGACCAACAATCTCTTACTATCTAACTAGATTAAATAAGACATTTGGAACCATTCGCTGTAAATTGGTTTTAAATCCTACCACCTTGCATGCAAACGTGTGAACATCCACACTTATTTACCTTATTGCTTACTTATCTCATTTCATGCTAAGAAAACAAGGTATCCTTCTCATTTCAAGATAACTCCTCCAAATCCCTCCATTCTTTTTTCCAAGCTCTCATTCTTCCAGTTTTCCCTCTTCTCCTATTCAATCTTCCTTTCTATTCTTTTCTCCTCTTAGCCTATAAATAGTACCAAGTCTTCCTATATATATATATATATATATATATATATATATATATATATATTCCACTAACCTTGTACTGCTCTCTAATAATTTGCCTCCTTCCATTCTCTGCCAACTTCCTCAAATAGCAGTCAACATTCACTTCTGCTTCAATGTGCCTCCCCAAGCTCACCAGTGCCTCCATACTGTCAAATCTAATTAATGTATATGTCTTTAAATGATTCCTTTGATTTCTTTCCAAGTTTTTTGTTGTGGTTGTTGATATAATCTCCATCCACTCTTAAAATATTCTTGTTTCCAAGGGCCTGTTCTTAGCCCACTCATGCTGCACACCCTTGGTGTAATTTCAGCCATTCTTGAGGTTTTAACAACCACCTACATGAAGATGATGAGTCTCTAATCCATACCTCTGACAGAGACTTCTCCCAAAGCTTCAGATATATACACCCAATTTCTTATTCAACATTTCCATCTGGATGCCCCGTGGGAACCTCAGACTCAGCATGTCTAAAATAGCACATCAACCTTCATACAAAGCCTTCTCTTTCTATATCACCCTCAGCCACCCAATTAGCCAAGCCCCAAACCTGAAAGTCACCTTTGAATCTGCGAAATTCCTCATTCCACTCTCTCCTACAAACATATTTTAGAAATCACCTAATTCTGCTAATTACACCTCTTAAATATTTCTCAGAATAGTAGATCAGATGATATCATGCTACTCCCTCCTTAAAATTCTCCAATGGCTTTCCATCGTACTCAGTATTTTCATAAAATGAAAATTCCAAGGACCCACATAATCTGCCCTCCCTCCCCATCCAACACATCCTACGGTTTGGCCCCTGTTCCTGGCCTCTAACCACATATGTCTTTTTCTGTTCCTCAAACACCCAAATTCATTCATATCTCTAGGTTGTGCCATTTGAGGTTTCCTCTTCCTGGAATTGTTTCTTGCCAGTTCTTTGTACAGCTCATACATGGCTTTCCTCATAGCCACTTCTTGACACAAAAGACATCTCTGAGAGCACTAATCCTGCCCCACCACCTTCAACAAGCAGGCTCTCCTGGATACATCGTCACTTTTATTTTCTTCATGGCACTTACCACTATTTGAATCATGTGATTTGTATATTCCTCACTGTCCCTTTTACTAGAATAAGCACTTATAATTTTGGAAATATTTGCTTAATTTGTTTTTCGTCCATCTCCCCGGCTAGAATTTAAAATGTATGACAGCTGGGACCTTATACAGCCAACTCCAGTCCCTCTTCTGGCAGATCATGGATTCCTCCTTCACCTTCCTGGTGTGATATTATTGATGTCCCAGCATGTTTTATACCTGGTCTTAACTAAAATATGACAAATACAGAGAAAGACAAGACAAAAAACAAAAAAACAAAAAACCTCTCCCCATTCACCTTCGGAGAGGAGTCTGGAGCTCCCAATTTCTGAGTGGTGCTAAAATGATCTTAGCCCTCACAGTGATAGCACTGTGTTCACATAAATGCTCCATGACTCAACATTTATTAGGCACCTTCTACGTGCCTTGTACTATATTAAGGGTTGTGTAGGTGTGATATTGTGATTTATAATAAGAAATATATATTTGGTCTTTGTGCCAGTTTCTGGCATAGAACTCCTAAAACTCTTATAATTTCTTAAGTGATGAGAGCACATTTTGTTGTGTTGGTAAGTGACATTTAGGAAGCCCCTAGGTAACCTAAGGATGGGGGTTGATTGTCAGGAGAACCAACCATGTGGCTAGAGGGTTAGAACTTTCAGTCCTACTTCCCTGACCTCCTGGAAGGGGAAAGGGGCTGACAAGTGAATTCAATCACCAACAGCCAATGATTTAATGAATCATGTGTAATGAAGTCTCCATAAAAACCCAAAAGGATGGGGTGTGGAGTGTTTCCAGGTTGGTGAACACGTGGAGATTTGAAGAGTGGCACACCTGGAGAGGGTATGGAGGCTCTATGCCTTTTCCTGCACACCTTGACCTATGTATCTCTTCATCTGGCTACTGATTCTTATCCTTTAATATTTTTTTGTAACAAATTGGTAATCTAGCAAGTAAACAGATTTCCTGAGTTCTGTGAACCACTCTAGCAAATTAACCAAGCCCAAGGAGGGGGCTGTGGGAACCTCTGATGTATAGGTCAGAAGTACAGATAACTGCCTGGATTTGTGACTGGTGTCTGAAGTCCAAAGAGGGAATCTTGGAAACCTACAATCTATAGCTGATTGATCACAGAAACACAGGTAATAAGCACAGATTGACATCTGAAGCTGAGGGCAGTCTTGTGGGATGGAGACTTGAACCTACAGAATCTGATGCTATCTCCCAATAGATAGTGTCAGAATTGAGTTGAATTGTATAATACCCGGCTGGTGTAAGAGAATTGTTTGGTGGGGTAGATAAAAAACCCACACATTGGAACTGAGTGCTTAGAAGCATTCAGGGGTTACACTGGGGAATTCAGCACTATCTCTGATCTAGAAAAAAAAGCTCATTTTTATCAGGGAAGATACACAAGCAACTGTAATTGTGATAATCATATATCTTGGATTATCTGAGATGATTTGGATTGCTGGTTCACATGTCCTGGTTTGTGATGCAGAATACCTTGACATTGTAACTACAAAGTTAACTTATGGATGGTATATACAAAGTTCTTTGGGGGCATAAGAGAATTAATTCTGCTGGTGGTACCAGGGGAAACTTCACAAAGGACCAGTTAGTTGAATCTTAATGTAAATACAGCATTTTTCCAACTGGAGAAGAGGAGAAACAGCATTCACAGCAAAGATAAAAATATGAGTAAACATAGAGAAGTGAGTGGGATCATCAAGTTCTAGGCGGGGAGACAGAGAAAGGAAAAAAAAACCCACAAAGGTGAATTGCTACAGAATAATGGAAATTTTGTGGTTGAAAGTCTTGAATGTCATGACGAGGAAGGCTGATTTTTTTCCCCCTCGAATTCACTCGTTCCCCATATCTGTGTCACGTGGTGGCTCTATAAGTATTATCTGGACAGCCTGCATAAAATATGTATTTCTGGGGCGCCTGCGTGGCTCAGTCAGTTGACTATCTGGCTCTTGATTTCAGCTCAGGTCATTATCTTGCAGTTTGTGAGATTGAGCCCCATGTCGAGCCACATGTGCTAACAATGTGGAGCCTGCTTAGGATTCTCTCTCCCTCTCTCTCTGACCCTCCCTTGCTTGTTGTCTCTCTCAAAATAACTAAATAAAAACATGAAAAAAAAAATAAAACATTTCTGGGGGTCACATCCGGATAATCTTATTCAGATCATTTGTAATGGACCCCTGAAATCTTCCTGATAAATTCATATGATGAGCTCAGGTTGGAAACCATGATAATAGAAAATGGAGGAAGCCCAAAAGCCCTTCTTAGTTTTGCTCCACGGGCATTACCAAAATCCAAAACTGGTCAGCTTTTGGGAGTTCCCAAAAAGGATAGGAAGTAGACAGTCCCTTATCTGTTGGAGAATGGGCTCTAGATTTAGTCCTCCTGTTACTATCCATAGTCCAGTGTGCTTGGGCACTCAGTGTCCATTGGGCCTGCAGCCTTCCCCCACCTTCCCCATGTACCCAGTACATGCAGCTGGGCTTCTGTCTCACTGTCCTCATCAATAACCCAGTTTTTCCCTAGACTTGCAGCTTCTGGAAGAACCCCAAGTTACTTGGTTGGGCTGTGACAATCTGCCTTGCACTGATACTCCCCTCTCTGTGGGGAGCAAAGAGAACCACAGAGACATTTGTCTTTATCAGGATCATCAGAGTTGTGTCAAACAAAGGTTTTCAGCAGAAGGATGACATAATTGGGTGTATGCTTCAGGAGGATAGATTACCAAAACCATAGAGGGAAATGCAAGAGCACATTTAGAAAGCCACTCTAGTAATTTAGAGGGAGAGACATTGAAGAACTGTGCCAAGCAGGGGCCAACAAAATGGAGAGGAAGGGATTAGGAGTTTGGGCAAGATTAAGGGCCAAGGGAACAAAAGCAAAGATAACCCCAAGGTTTCTAGTTTTATCAAGCAGTGGTTTAGCTGGATTATCTATTTGCTTCTGTATCACTTGTTACTTATTTTTAAATTTTTCTCCAAGTTCTCATTGTGTGGGGAAGCACCATTGTTAAGTGATATCTAAGTGTGTCACAGCCCATTTGTAAAAAAACACTGTAAGTATCACAGTGTTGAAAGCCTTTCTCCTGGCTTGAACTAATTTTCTCCATCACAAATATCAAAAGTGCCTGGAAATGCTCAGAGCAATCATTTCAAGCACCAAAAGTAATACCATTATTCTGACCCCAGAGTAATCCCTTCAAATGTTATTTTAGAAAAATAAAAAGCATTAGTAGTTTATCTTAAAGATGGGACTCTACTTGCATTCAAGATTACTATCCTAAATAATAATAATAATAATAATAATGGCCACTTATCTTTTTGTCTCCTTTTTTTTTCTACATGAGTATTTCAGCTTTATTTAACAATTTTACTTCTGACTAATTTGAACAGACATGCGTTGCTTTAGTATTTGGCCTGCAGAAGATTTTTATGGTAAACATAATACAAAGTCATTACAGCTTTAGAATATTTCTCTTGAGATTCTGAAAGGTGTGCATTGGTTTGGGGAATAACTTAAAATTTCGATTTACTTTTGGACTTTACAAGTGTCGTTCAATTTATAGAGCTATTGTCCTAAAAACAAAACAAAATTTTAATGTTCAAATGCTGTGCAATTGTCCTGTCTTGATTTCCTGAAAGACTATAGCTGCCTCCTTTACTCTGCTTGAAGTTGCTAAGTAGAACTGGTAGCAAAATTAAGCAGTAAACCTGCTGATGCAGAATTCTTCACTCTTAATTTGGCTGATGTTCAACTCTAAATTAGAACACAACTAAACCCTCAGGTTTTACGTGCAAAGAAACTTGATTCATATGCTGAGTCCACAAACTCCTGAAATGTAAATTTGCTTTTCTGCCTTGCCTGCCACAACCACTGGAGAAGTCACCAGGAACCTATAAACGAAAACAACTCCTTTAACCAGGATTTTATTTTCCCTGGCTTTCTTCTTTCAACAAAATTAGGAAATGGTTGCCAAACTCTACTTCTCTTATGTTCCCCAATGACTTTCCTACTGTGGAGAGAGCTTTAACATAATGCACTGCAAACTTGTTTTCCTCTTTGATGAGTTCATTTTAGTCTCCTGTGTTCAGGACTCCTCTTCCCAAAGCGCAGATGAATAATCTGTTGCAAATAAGCCGGCCAGAGGAAGGGAGTCACCAGCTGTCTCCTCGGTATCACGTCCACTGCCAAGTAACAACTGGTAGGCTGCCCCATGATTCTCCACACTCCCGATTCAGAGGGAGGGATGTTCTTCTTCATTCAGATAAACCAGAGAAAAGAGAAAATACATAAGGGCGCAGCAGGTGTGGCATAATTCACTGCCGCCTGAACTTCTGACAAGAAAAACCTCCTACACCTGCATGTAAGAACAAAGCTCGGCTACAACAGGAATTTGGAATCCGAAGCCAAGTTACCAGCCATGAGTTTGGAACTGCCTTCAACCAAGTTACAAAGAAAGCACAAGCTAGGACTTGATAGGGCATTTGAGGCCTTGACATCTTGCTTCTTTGTCTTCTCCCTGTTTGGTGGTTAAGAGGAGGGATGGCATGACCTGAACCTAGAAGAAGAAATGCTTCTAATGACACAAAACTAAGCTTACATATCTTCTTAAAAATGCCCTCACTTTTAGTAAAATCCTGTGCACTGGTGAGTGGAGTGAATCCAAGTATATTATCTCCATGAAGAGAGTGCAGAGAGGATGTAAAAGAGCCAGAAGCATCTAAAAGAGCCAGAAGCATCTCGACTGACAGCCACATCAGATTTTCAATCCTTCCCATAGCGGCAAACATAGGCTCCACATTACAGGTATTGTGACTGAAGCTCGGAAATTTTCCATCACTAGCTCAAGGTCAAATGACTAATCTAAAGCAGAGCCTGAATGGGAACTTTGGATGGCCAAACTTCAAACCTGTGGTTTGTCCTTTATCCTAGTGGCTTCCAAATGCCAGTCTCTGGTCTTGTGCTAGCCTGGCCATTCTCAGGACCCACTTGGGCAGCACTGTCAGAGTGCCTGGACCACAGGCTACAGGAAATCAAATCCAATAGGTCTGGAATGAGACCTGAGAAATTGTTTTTTTAAAAATCTCCTTGACATTTTTCTGCGGCCAGATTTGGGAACCACGGCACTATCTAAGTCTCCGAAGTGGTTTTTTTCCCCAGCAATTAATTAATTGATTTCATGGAAATTTTAGGTCATCTCCCAAATCAAAGTATAATGCATCTCACTCTTAGGAAATGTATCTGCTCTTTCTAAGAACCATGGAATATATTTTTTAAATATTTAAAGTTCCAGCAGTCCTTCAGAAAATATCCTTGAGTTGGGACTTAAGGGTGCTTCCTTATGTTAAAAAAATAGAAGTGTTTTCCTGGGGATAATTTATCTCCCACAGTTGTCTTGCTGCAAAACTCTATGGTTCCCTGCACGGTCCAAGATTTTCCTTCCTTCTTGGTGGCTCACAAAGCCAGGGCTGCTGATGCTCATGGCAAACTCCCTACCTCCCAGACATTTTTGATTAAGTGCACCTTCGGGGCTTCACTTATTTTAGACATGGGGCTACAGGGCTACACATATGTTTCAACCAATTTTCTACAATACACTTCTTCCTAAAACAGCTGTTTTTCTGGCTTTTTGCCACGGACTCTGTTGAGCATCTCTTGGGACCTTAGGTGAATCTTTTTATATCCTTATCTCTCCAGTAAGAAGCTCTTTGTGTGCCCCTATATCCAGATCTCCAAAGCAATTTCTCCTTCTCCTTCAGCACTTTTGTGTTAAGGGGCCCGCAGGTTGAGCAAGGTTCTGTAAACTATGATCCTGGGGCCAAATCTAGCCTGGCATCTGTTTTTTGTAAATAATATTTTATTGGAACACAACCAGCCCCATTCATTTGCCTGTCTATGGCTGCTTTCATACTACATTAGCAAAACTGAGTAGCTCTAAGTAGACAAAGACCATAAGCCTGCAAAGCCAGAAGTATTTGCTATCTGGCCTTTTATAGAAAAAGTCTGCCAATCCCTGAACTAAAGGAACATTTCCAACTTAAAATATTTATAAATTTTCCTCTGATACAGAAACAAGAAATATACACTTCCAAGATCACCTCAAACCACATACGCTATAAGAATTTTGTTGTTTGCCTGTTTTTATTCATTTTTAACCCATATTTAGGGTACAACATATATTCTTTTTTTACTTCCATCTTCAGATGTCACTGGTTATTAAAGAGTTACTCTTAGGACCTAAAAATGATGAACAGTTTTGCCAATAAGCCATTCTTTAATATATAATGAATCAACTCATTACTTGTGTGAGAGTAAGGAGTATGGAGAAGACTATGTGAATCTCTATTAATTCATTGTAATTGTCTCCAATTAACCTTTCCTCCATCTGCTAAAATGAACCCCAGTTTCACCAACTTGTAACTTGTATGGCTGATAAGAGAAAGAAACAATTTTCTTTTAATTTTCTCCAAGCTGTCTTGATAACTAGTGATTGTACAAAGTATATATCTAATAAAACATTAACCCAGGAAAATACATTTTTAGGAAAAAAAAAAAAGCCTCACTTCTTTCTATGAAAAAAAAAATGTGCTTTAAAAACCTCATTACTGTTTTAAAATCCTACAAAAATTACCTTAAAAATCTTGTGGATTTGATATTTTGAATGATTGCAAAAGAGCAACTGGCTTGTAACTGAAATCTGCACCTTTGCACCTGTCCTCAATTACACTCACTTTACCTGCAGTTACTGATATTTAAAAGTACCAGTGCGCCCTCTTGTGGTACATTGCAGTTACTGTTCTTTTCTACCAGTCATACCAGTTTGGTATGAACCCATTAAATTTTATGTAAGTCATTTTACAAGAAACTACTCTATCTTACATTTCGTCTGTGATTGATTCCTATGGAAAAATAATCAATAATACATGCTGGTACCTGAAGAATGAACTGCTAAAATTATGCTGGGCTGTAATGAAATATGATTATCACTGTTTGACACCCACCCTGAGCTCCGAAGAACAGAAATAAATCTACCACCGATTTTGGTCCATAGATCACTTTACAGGAAGAAAAAAAAAACAAAAACATAAAGTCTACAACTATCATGTTCTTGCATATCAGGTGTTCTAAAGAATTTCTACCTACTCCACTTTCCAGTTTGATGATGTGGCTATATACAGAAGTGTAAATATTTTTATTAAAGGGCACATGAAACTTTCGCTACGTAGAAAAAAAAAAGGCCTTATGAAAGTCAAATCTACATCCCAATTTCTAGTTTCTCCCGTTTCCAGGGGGGCTTTGGGTACCTGTTTTGGCCTCTTGACTATGAATTCAATGGTTTAGGCTACAGTGCAATCCCCAAGGATCCCCTACATTGTATTTTGGCGCTGGTGAGACCAACTACCCATAATGCCTCCTCCTCTGGACTGCTTGGGCTTTTTGTTGTCACTTTTTTAAATATGTAGAAGTCCTACCACTTACTAGTTTAACTGGAAACCCTTGAGCAAGTTACTCTAACGCTTCAGCTTTACTTCATCATCTGTAAAATGGAGATACTAATAATGACAGTCTCATATAGCTATCATGAGGACTAAATACAAGTTAAGGAAGTTAAGATTCCTATCTTAGGACTGGGCACATAAGAAGAGATTAATAACCTGTTACAATCAGTATTACTATTAGGTTTCTGAATGTATCGGAATGCTGTGATTTCTTAATATTCCCCCTTCTCTTTTTATCACCCTCCACTTTTCTAGCATATTTTTGGTCTGTTTTATTGATCTTTTTATGTTTGCCTTTGCTTACTGTGTGGCAATGGAAAAGCTAGATTTAAAAGTGTGGGTGCGGGGCACCTGGGTGGCTCAGTCGGTTAAGCGTCTGACTTCGGCTCAGGTCATGATCTTGCTCAGTTTGTGAGTTTGAGCCCCACATCGGGCTCTGTGCTAACAGCTCAGAGCCTGGAGCCTCATTCAGATTCTGTGTCTTCTCCTCTCTCTGCCCCTCCCATGCTCATGCTCTCTCTCTGTCTCTCAATAATAAATAAACATTAAAAAAATTAAAAATAAATAAAATAAAATAAAAGTGTGGATTCTTGGGGTGCTCGGGTGGCTGAGTCAGTCGAGTGACTGACTCTTGATTTCAGCTCAGGTCATGATCTCACGGTTTGTGAGTTCAAGCCCCCCCATTGGGCTCCATGATGACAGTGCAGAGTGTGCTTGGGATTCTCTCTCTCTCCCTCTCTTCCCCTCCCCTCATCATGCTCTCTCTCTCAAAATAAATAAACTATAAATAAATAAATAAATAAATAAATAAATAAATAAATAAATAAGTAAGTTCTTGGGGAACCTGGCTGGCTCGGTCTGTAGAGCATGTGACTCAATCTTGGGGTCCTGAGTTTGAGCCCCATATTGTGGGTGGAGATTACTTTAAAAAAAAGTGTGTGTTCTTGGTTCAGAACCCTGCATTTCAATTGACTTATTGCTATCTCTAACATATTAAGACTGCATCACAGGGTCAATACCTAGAACTGTAAATGCCAGAATATCTCTGTGCTACTGAGGTATGAATCTTTGGACACTCTTTTTGTGGGAGAGCTCAAATAGGACTTTTGACATGATGTTTTAAAAGTATAGAGTATACATATATATATATATATATATATATAATGAAGTACTTACTGTTTGTCTTTTCAGTGGTTAGGAGATTCTTCTGCATTTATCTGGAAGTTTCTAATGCAAGTTGCTTTTGTGAAAAAAAAAAAAAAAAAAAAACCTCCCACATCATGGATCTGTCTATATTAGAAAAAGAATAAACATTGGATATGGCACATCACTAGACAGAACAGATGCTCCAACTATTGAGGGTATTTTTTTATACACTGCTTCATCAAACATCAAGAGTGACTTTCTAGGTCAGCTCCGGCAGAAAAGCACTTATTTTAGAACCCTTATTTTTTGTTTCCCCAGCAATGCTATGCCATCATGTCAAGGTCCTTACATTCAAAATTAGTGCCTAAACATGCATGCTTCTTGATTCTTCTTGTACAACTTATACTTAGAGGTATTCAATCTCCTCATTAGATGTAGCAAAACTAAAACATGCTTAAAAAGCAGGGGGCTCAGGGAGAGAGAGATGATTTTCAATTAGGAAAGTCCAGATAGTATTTAATAAAACAGCTATTTACCTATGCTCACTCTGGTATCCATGACTGTTGTTTGTTTCCTAGGAATTAAATGTTAAGTTGCAAGGTATGATCACTATAGTAACTAGAAGGGCACTGGAACATTGAAAATGTGAGTAGATGTTAAATTTAGATCAAAGTGAGTAAATGTCACATTATCAATCCTATTCCTGTAGAAGCTAATTTTCTTCAACGGATTTTCCTTATAAATCAGGTGAAAGGCCCTTTTCCCTCCTTTGTGCCTATTTTCAAAACTATTTAAATTAGCATATTTTTTGTTGTTTTCAGAAATCATTGGTTTTGGTTTTTCAAACTGTAACTTAAAATAATCAAGTCCTAATCGTGTTTAGCTTTCAGTGGATGACAAACAGTACAAATGTCTTGTGCTTTCTGGATACACTTTTAAGTAATCTTTTTTTTTTTTTTTTAAACATCAGAAATGCACCATCTGACCTGCATTGTGACTGTTTGCTGTGAATCATTCAAAGCTGGCATGTTGTAGGGTTTTAGTGCTTTTTGTGGTGTTAACTTTCCTACCCACAAACAAACAGCCTTCAAACTACCCAGATGAGATCAAACAGTTGATGGCATTTATATTTTCCTAGGCATCAGAAAGAAGAATTCAATCCCACAAAATTAAGTGCCTTTAGGGAAAAAAAATGACTATGTGAATGTTTGACATCAAAGACAGAAATATCTTCGTCTCCATTCAGTATTCCCAAACTCCAGGCAGACTTTTTTAGTTTTTTACTTTCTCTCCATTCTCTTTCCCACATGGCTCTCTGAATTATAATTAGGAACTTGGAGGGCAGATTTGACCTTCACTTGTGCTCTTTTTTGGTAATATACAAAGTCCAATGGAGGACTGTTCTTCTTCACAAATGATTCTGTTTCTTTGGTGTTCCTGACACAAATCTGTGGAGTATTGGCAGTTGTCTTACCAACAGTAAACTCCTGAAGGACTATGACCCAAGTGTACAAAAACACATGTTCTGTTTACATGTCTTGCTTTGTCCATCACCTACTATTGTCTAAAAATAACATGCTCACAACCCAGCTTTTCACTAACACTTTCAGGAGAAGTTGGTCTTCCTTGGATTGTGTCTCTGGAAGAGCCAGGTGAAGGGCTGTATTATGGAAGACTGAATCTTGTTTCCAACCAACCCCCACCCCACCACCACCACCAAGAGAGAGCAAGCATCTCCCATTGGTCAGGGTTGACGAGCACTGTTTCCATGGTTCAACATGATCAGCTACATGCAGTTCATAATCAAATATATCCTCCTTTCTTTTGACAAAAGTCTGAGAAGGAGGCACAGTTCATTGCCAAAAAGAGTCCTACTAGCAACAAGTCCAGACACACAAGAAGTCCAAAAGATGTCCGCAGGTGAAATGCTGATTTTCCAATGAGCCTCCTGACTGTCTTTACAGAGTCTTTCTTGAGTGGGAGCCTGGGGATCCTTTTCCTCTGCAATCTCCTTTCTCTTCCCATGTCCCCAGTGATGCGTAACCCCCTCTGTGGAGTGCTGGGTATATCTTGAGAGTAGAGTAGGCAGTAAGATTCCTTCAGGTCAGACCATTTTTCCCAGAAAACTCAACCTCCATTATACCTGAATCCTCCCTTGTAAGAAGGGGCTTAGGCATTTCAGAATCTTATTGGAACACTAAAAATGAAAATAAACCCTGGAATGCCTGGCTGGCTCAGTCAGTTGGGCATGTGACTCTTGATCTTGGGTTTGTGGGTTCAAGCGCCACGTTGAGTGTAGAGATTGCTTAAAAATAAAATCTTAAAATAAATAAATAATAACCTGGGGTGCCTGGGTGGCTCAGTCAGTTGGGCATCAGACTTTGGTTCAGGTCATGATCTCACAGTTCATGGGTTCGAGCCCTGCATCGACTCTGTGCTGGCAGTGCAGTCTGCTTGGGATTCTCTCTTTCTCCCTCTCTCTCTCTGCCCCTCCCCCACTTGCACTATCTCTCAAAATAAATAAAGTTTAAAAATTTTTTTAAATAAAAATATTTTTTAAAAAATAAAAATAACCACTTTTGTTTATGATATTGACTCTTACAGCATCACATGTTCAGAGTTCTTTAAATTTTTTAGGGGGTGCCTGGGTGGCTCAGTCGGTTGAGCGTCTGACTTCGGCTCAGGTCACGATCTCATGGTTCGTGGGTTCAAGCCCCACATTGGGTTCTGTGCTGCCAGTTCAGAGCCTGGAGCCTGTTTCAGATTATATGTCTCCCTCTCTCTCTGCCCCTCCCTCGCTTGCTCTCTGTGTCTCTCTGTCTCAAAAGTAAATAAACATTAAAAAAAATTTTTTTAAATTTTTTTCATTTGAATTTGTATTACAAAAATCCCTTCATCAGAGGTAAAGAAAGAATTATTATTATACATATATATGTATAATCTCCATTCAAAAAATCCAAACATAAATTAGTGCCTTCTTTGAACCAGGAATCGTAGGAAGTACAGAAATGTAATTCATAGGCATAATTTCAGTGCCTGTGAATTCAGAAATTAACTGGGGGTGGGGTGAAGGTGGTAAAGAGACATATAAAAAGGTTAATGGCGGGGCAGTCCTGTAGGAACTCTCATCTAGAGATGAACAGAGTGTTGTGTTTACTCTGAGGAAGGCCCACCCTGGATAAGTGGGATGCAGGAACAATAACACAAAGGAAAGCACGCACCTTGGTTAATTTTCCTGGACTTAGTCTTCACAGAGCCATTTCCAAAGTAAACCTGGGCCATCTTACACAGAGGTTCACATTCCATACCTGGTGCTTAACCACAATGAAACCAACACAGCCACAGAATGCCCAGAGTGGGGATGCCAGGAGGAACAGGTGGCACAGATCTGAGTAAAGTTTTGATGCTCAGATCACGGCTGGGTGTGTTAGTTTACTAAGGCAGCCATAGCAAAGTACCACTGACAGGCGGCTTAACAACAGCAAGTTATTTCCTCATAGTTCTGGAGGCTAGAAGTCTAAGATCAAGGCATTGGTACGATTGGTTTCTTCTGAAGGCTTTTCTCCTTGGTTTGTGGATGGCTGTCTTCCTCTGGTATCTTCACATGGTCCTCCCTTTCTGTGTGTGTCTGTGCTCTAACCTCCTCAATAAGTACACCACAAATGACTTCATTTTACCTTAGTCACCTCTTTAAGGGTCTTATCTACAAATACTGTCACATTCTTAGGTACTGAGAGGTTAGGATTTGACAAAGATTCTCTCCTTGACCAAACTTTGGTCAGGCTCTTCTGAGCTCTCTTTTTCACTAGGCCTGACCTTGGGCTACTATGTCCTTCCTTGTAGAATATTTCTAGCAAGAATCTTGCTAAGTCAGTTTAACAAGAAACCCTCATCTTCAATATCTGATCACCCTCAATATCAGATCGGGTTCCTCACCATCTACCTTCCCCCAGATGATATCTGACCACCCTGGCCTGCCTTCAACAAGAATCTCGTCAGGCTGGTTTACACAGAATCCTCTCTTACCTATAGTATTTCCTCTCGGTAACTTTCTGACCATCAACCCCCAACCCCACTTCTTAGCTACAAATTGCCATTTTTCTTTGTATTTGAAGTTGAGCTCAGTCTCTCTCCCCTACTACAAAACCCTATTGTCCTGGTTCCTATACCTATTGTGATAGTCTCCCTGAATAAACATTGCCTTACTGTTTCTTAACAAGGGTCATGAATAATTTTCTCTTTAACAGATTTCAACATAGGAACTTTGGAGGGGATGTAATTCAGCCTACATAACATAAGGTCTCAAAACTTTGGGGAAGGTATAGTGAGGAAGCTCCAGCTATGAATTCTCCAGCTATGAATTCCTCCTTCAGGGATGGTCTGGGGATTGGGGGAGGGGGAGTGGTGGAAGTGGGGGCAGAGGAAGAGAAAGGGAGAGGGGGGAGAGAGGAAGGGAGGGAGAGAGAAGATTCTTACTTTTTTTATATAGAATTTTAAAAAAATGTTTATTTATTTATTTTGAGAGACAGCCCACACAAATGAGAAGGGGAAGGGCAGAAAGACAGACAGAAAGACAGACAGAGAAAGAGAGAGAGAGAGAAAGAATTCCAAGCACTGCACTGTCAGCATTGAGCCTGACATGGGGCTCATCTCATGAATCATGAAATTATTACCTAAGCCTAAATCAAGAGTGAGACACTTAATCAACTGAACTACCCAGTGCCCCAGATTCTTAGTTTTTTAGAGCTCTATAGGAGAACACCAATTGGCTGGGGCAACCTGAAGATCCGCATTGGGGAGTAAGGAGGGGAATGGGACAAAGTGATTGTGATCCTGTAGGACCACATTTCTGTGTGGCTTAAGAAAAATAAGCTCAAGGGAAAAACAAAATCAATAAATGCAGTGACATTCTGCCATATGTATCTCATGGCAATTAAAACTCCCACTACTATTCCACCACCAAAGAATCATTTTTATAACTATTACCAGTCATTGATTGCTCACTAGTTTAGCCCAGCAAAGAAGCTAAGGGCAAGTGCCCTAGGGTCACACAACCTTGTATTTGAGTTTCAGCTCTACCATTTACCATGTGACCTTGAACAATTCAACTTTTCTGTGCTTCATTTTTTCATCTGGAAAATTTGAATAATGACTGTGTCTTCCTCAGAAGGCTCTAGTAAGGATTACATGAGACAGTAAAGATTACTGTTATTTATTACTGTTTTTCAAGGACTACATATAGTAGATATTTAACATATTTTATCTATTTTAATCTCCTACAAAAATCCTTCGAGGTACACATATCATCAGCCCCATAGCCTTGTAGTATCTCACCTACCCCTGCTGTCACTGAGGACAATTTCCATGAGGAGATTCATGAAAGATTTGTTCCCTAAAACTGATGGTAAGAGTAGATTCAAGATCAGTTCCTTCCTCTCTTCTTTGGATAGTACATTCTATCATGTGTATAGCTGCTCCTCTGGTACAGTTCCTATGACAACCTCTCTGGGATATTTTTCTGCTCAGCCATAGTACTGGTGGCTCTTCTTGTTACCAAAAAAAAAAAAAAAAAAATCCATCAAATAAAGCCTTACATAAAGGGCTTTGTTAATGGGGAATCTCATAAAGGAGCCGTGATGCTACATCAACCAAGGTAGTAAATTGCTTTAAACTGTTTTTGTTTAAATGTTATAAAGCCCCATATACACTCACTGTCTCCAACACAATAATTGAGAACATGTACAATTAGATCTCGTAGTTACCAGTACAGTGCAAAACATAAGTACAGTTTCACTTTGATGTTGGAGCTTTTAAAAAATATTTTTCTTGATATTTCTTTTGGTTTTATTGTCTGTTGTAATTTGCTTTACCACAGTATGTAAACATTGGAAACTCTGTATGCACAATTTAATTCTAATCTACCTGTGCCCTCGTGGTCAATTAGCATGTGAAGTGACCAAACAGAGTTAAAATCCTAAGAATTTGCCAGGTGGCATTCAAAGGTATTTTTGTCAAAATCACTTTCAGAAGCTTTACTACTGAGCATGTTAGAATTTCTAATTGGCAAAATTAGTGGAGTTTAAGTTATGTGATCGTTAGGCGTTGGGTATCTCTACCTTTGCAGGAACAACGTATATGTAAGTACCTACCCTGGCCAGTACTTCATACCAGGGGGACAGCTGGTATGGCCCTGCACCTCTGTCATCAGTGGATGATCTTGTCATCTGATCTGACCAAAAGGCCTGACCCTCCCTCCAGCAGACCATGCCTGTCTTCATCTTGGAGACAGCCTTGCATGAAGAGGCTGGTCATCGTGTCAAGGGTTGAGACTGATAATATTCCAAACATACCCAGGCTGTATGATTGTTTTCTGTCTGTTGCTTGCTTAGAATACCGTGGTCTGAAATGTGCTTCTTGCTACAATTGCCAGATAAAAAAGTGGTGGGTTGGAAACACAGAGCTGGCATTCCCTGTAACTGCTGGAGACTTCTGATAAAGTTCAAAATTACCTGACATTCATGCAACAAAAAACTGGGTGAAGGTGGTTCAAATTCTCATACTCTGTTGTTCAACACAAACCTCAAAATAATCCTGTATATCTGAATTTCCTCCCGCTACACTGTCATTTGTCTTCATTGACGGGCTCATTGATCTCTACGTAAGTGTAGTCTACTGGTCAGAATATCATCTTCAGGCAACGTAGGAATGCTTTTGTTTTCATAACCATCATTCAGGTACTAAGTCATGGATCCTCATGCTAGCTCCCAGACTCTTTTTTTTTTTACTTGTAAACAGATTTTATTTCTTAGACCAGTTTTAGGTTCACAGCAAAAGTGAGTGGAAGGTACTGAGATTTCTCATTATCCTCTCATATACACACACAGCCTCTCCCACTGTCAACATCCCCCACCAGAGTGGCCCATTTGTTACAACTGGTGAACTATATTGACACATCACTATCACCTAAAGTGAATAATTTACATTAGGGTTCACTCTTGGTGCCGTATATATTGTATGGATTTTGACCAAATGCATAATAACATATATCCACCATTTCAGTATCATACAGAATAGTTTCAATGACCTGAAAATGCTCTGTGTTCTACCCTTCATTCTTCCTTTCCTTTATTCCCTGGCAACCAGTGATCTTTTTATTGTCTCCATAGTTTGCCTTTTCCAGAATGTCATATAGAAGAAAGCACACAGTATGTAGCCTTTGCAGATTAACTTCTTTCACTTACTAGTATGCATTTACAGTTCCTCCATGTCTCTTCATAGCTGGATAGTTCATTTCATTTTACTGTTGAATAACATTCCATTGGCTGGATGTAACACTGTTTGTTCATCCATTCACTTATGAAAGGACGTCTTGATTGCTTCCAAGTTTTGGCAATTATGAATAAAGCTGCACATTCGTGTGCAGATTTTCTTTTTAATGTTTTATTTACTTTTGAGAGAGAAAGAGAGAGACAGACAGAGTACTAGCAGGAGAGGGGCAGCAAGAGAGGGAGACACAGAATCCTAAGCAGGCTCCAGGCTCCAAGCTGTCAGCACAGAGCCCCGCTCAGGACTCAAATTCATGAATCGCAAGATCATGACTTGAGCCGAAGTCGGACACTTAACCCACTGGGCCACCTAGGCGCCCCTCACGTGCAGGTTTTTGTACAAACATAAATATTCAACCCCTCCGGGTAAGTATTAAGGAATGCCATTGCTGAATCATATGGTAAGAGTATGATTAGCTTTATAAGAAACCACCAAACTGTCTTCCAAAGTGGCTGTACTATCTTGTATTCCCACCAGCCATGAATGAGAGTTCCTGTTGCTCCATACTATCGTCAGCATGTGTTCTGGGTGTCCTGGATTTTGGCCATTCTAAATAAGTGTATAGTTGTAGCTCATTATTGTTTTATGTTTTCTCTTCATTTGTTTTAAATTTATTTATTTATTTTTTAAGAGAGAGAGAGAGAGAATGCATGCGAGTGGGGGGGGGGGGTGTGGCAGAAAGGGAGAGAGAGAATCCCAAGCAGGCTCTGCACTGTCAGCACAGATCCTGGTGTAGGGCTCCATATCACAAACCATGAGATCAAGACCTGAGCTGAAATTAAGAGTCAGATGCTTAACTGACTGAGCCACCCAGGCACCCCTCATTATTGTTTTAATTTACATTTCCTTAATGACATAGGCTTATTTGCTATTTGTATATCTTCTTTGGTAAGACATCTTTTCAGGTCTTTTGCCAATTTTTAAAATCAGGTTGTTCATTTCTTATTGTTGGGTTTGTGTTTTTTAAGTTTATTTATTTATTTTGAGAGAGACAGAGACAACACAAGTGGGGGAGGGGCAGAGAGAAAGGGAGAGGGAGAAAGAAAGAGAGAGAGAGAGAGAAAATCCCAAGCAGGCTCCAAACTGCCAGCACAGAGCCCCATGTGGGGCTCCAATTCATGAAACTGTGAGATCATGACCTGAGCTGAAACCAAGAGTCAGATGATTAACCAACTGAGCCACCCAGGCACCTTGTTGTTGAGTTTTAAAACATCTCTGTATTATTTCAGGTAACAATCCTTTTTCAGATATATCTTTTGTAAAGATTTTCTCTCAGTCTGTGGCTTGTCTTAACATTCTCTTGACCAGAGTCATTTTTAATGTAGTAAAAACATGCATATTTGTTTGTGCATTGGATTTATTTACTCTTTCATCCATTCAACATGTGTTCATTAAGTACCTGATAAGTATGAGGCACTGTGCCAGGCATGCAAAAGGCAGGGGTAACCAACAGAGGCACTGGGTTGCATTTGCCTCTAAGTCAGAGCAACTCACATTTTAAATCCTATAACTTGTATTCCACCCTTTGTCATTTATCCTCTGACATATTATGGAGCCTGTCCTCTCCTCTTTATTCACACAGACTACCCTGATTGTTCTCCTTAACATGGTAGATGCTCACACCTAACTAGTCTCATTTTAGAGTGAGAAAAATTCCTTCCAATTCCTTCTCTATGTGGGTGACAATTATCCTTCTAAATTTTAAATACAATCAGGTCACATTTTTGGTTAAAAAAAGCATGTATGACCTGTAGCTGGAACAGGCATCAGTTTTATTCCACAACACTGGAGTGTAAGAAACATCATTTCTCTTAACTTCTCTAAAATGGTTAAATTATGCTGAACTCTCTGCTACTTAGTTGGGGAGAAAGTCAATTTCAGTCTTCTGTTTATTTGTTTTATTTTTATTTAGATTCAAGTTAGTTAACGTACAGTGTAGTCTTAGCTTCAGGAGAACCCACTGATTCATCTCTTACATATGACACCCAGTGCTCATCTCAAAAAGTGCCCTCCTTAATGCCGGTCACCCATTTAACCCATCCCCCCCAGCCACCCACTCCCAATTTCAGTCTTTTTATTAGGCTTATTCTTTCCACCAAGAATCTTTTGAAATTCACAAGGATCTCACAAAATACATTCAAGAATGGCCCTCTGGTCTTAGTCTACAATGATCATTACTAACCTTCTCCTTGGCCGTATCCAGGTGGTCCTATTGTCAAGTCTAGCTCTTTAGAGAAAGAGTTTTGGCCGAGCAATAGAAAAGCCTCTGAAATAAGGAAAAACTAAAGTTAATCACCTTCTCTGGTGGGAGAAAATAAAAATACATAAAACAAGAGAAACAAAAACATTAAAATTTCAAGTTATCCTGACTTATGGAGAGCCCAAACTTCATAGTTGGCAGCTACAAGATATACCTACACTTCCCAATTTCACCTTCATCCTAAGGTGTGGCTGGAGCAGGTTCTCAACAGCTCATAGGAGCCAAGTGTGAATTTTTCAGTAATGTCGTGAGACAATGTTTAACAGAGCTATTATTAAAAATCAAATTATATAAATCTCACTCCCTCTCCCCTCCTGCCTCCCTAGAGAGCCTTCCCATCCCATCTGAGCTCCCAAAGCACTTTAAACGTGCTTGTATACAGTGAGCCTGGCATTGTTCCTGTTGTTTTCACTAAAATATCCCGCAGACTATGAGTTTGTCAGTTAGATTTTTTATTTGTATTTGTCTCCCTTGCTCCTAGCAGAGGGCCTAAAACATGGTAGGAATTCCATAACTGTTTGGTGAGTGAGAGAGGGAATGACTTGAAGGTTAAACCTATTCCCTTCCTGATATCTTGGGATCAGCCCTCTATGCAGCAGCACTGTTTCTTTCCTAGATCAGGCTCTGCATGTCCTTCCATTCTTTAATCAGTCACCACAGGAAAAGACTGGTTTCCCTCCAAAAGAGAGGTAACTTCCATTCTCCAGGGCTTTCACTCTAGGGGAGGGTTAAAATGCAGATGAAATACAAGTAGTAAAGAAGCAAAGAACCTTTAACAGTTCCCTGAGGTAAAGAAAGCAAATTAGAAGCTCAACATCCGTACATAAGGTCCTGTGGTACATGAGCCTGAAATGGAAAATTCATGTGGCTGGTTGGTAAACCAGTGCAGGGTTGTCTTCAGCCCAATTAACATTTTGCAGGGAGGAAGTAGATTTGGTAAAAACTATGGGAATGTTTTATTGGTGTGTTGATAGGTGGACAAGATGGCCAGGAGGGTTGTTCATTGCATAGATACAACTGGGAAACACTCTTTTCCTCCTTTAGAAGAATGTCATGAACATTTTGGAAAATTCGTGACAGAAATGTGTCAAAGACCAAAAATACAAAGATTAAAAATGATTGCTTTTGATTTTAGACTATGCAACCCCAAGTACAGAACTGCTTGACCTCATTTCTGATTCCATAAACAGCTTTGGGGAAATTGTCATTGCTTTGTCCTAGTCTTCCCAGAACAAGAACCAAATATCCCTAAGGATACCAAATGACACTACCACCCCACCACCAAGTTGGCAATGGCAAAGACGTAGGCTATTTGCAGAGAGCACGCCGCCTCTGCTGTGAGTGGGCAGTAAACTACCCGGGAGATTCGTGCTGCTTGCCTGGAGACCGGGTTGCTAGGTGCCTCTGAAGTAGTGAGACCGAGAGGTGTGCATTATTCCCCCCACACTTCTTATTTTACACTGTGACAGTTGTAGCTTGGAAACAGAAGCAAAGAATAGCGTCTATAGTGTTAGGAATAATGGCCAGCCAAGTGCCCTATGGGGCAGAAGGAACAGAGTTGAGGCTTTTATCAGGAGTAGAAGAAAAAAGTAATGTGATTTGGTTTCATCATAATTGCTTAAGCAGCCTGGGTGAGAACTAATTGTGAGTTCATCTGGCTCCAGAGAAACCCCACCTCTTCCCTCTCCAGAATGGTACTAAAATATCAGCATTGCATCACCAGAAATCACTCCCATTGGTGGCCTTTCTTAAGGACAGCAGCATGCTCTGTCTCTCTGAAAGCCACTGGAATCTGTATAGACCTAGGAATTTATATCTTTCCAAGACAAATAAAATATTCCTGGCACTCACTTGTCACTTGAAAACTCAGAGTGCTTGCCCATTATTATATCATAGAGGAAGTGTTGTTTTAAAAATGTGGGAGTAATGAAATGCAGAGAAGGAAATGAAGGGACAAGTTAGACCCTACATCACTACATAGTCCGGCCATTGTTGGACTCAGGGGAAGTCCTGGGTTTTAAAACCAGACTGTTCACTGATAATATCTTGACACTCCTGGGCTCTCTCACCAGCTTCCAGTAGCCCTAAAGAGACAAGTACTTTTGTTTTTTAAGTTTATTTATTTATTTTGAGACAGACAGACAGAGAGAGAGAGAGAAAGAGAGAGAGAGGGTGAGTGCATGGGGGAGGAGCAGAAAGATAAGGTAGAGAGAGAATCCCAAGCAGGCCCTTTGCTGTTAGCCCAGAGCCCGATGAGTGGCTCGATCTCACAAATCATGAGATCATGACCTGAACCAAAATCAAGAGTAGAACGCTTAACCAACTGAGCCACCCAGGCACCCCAAGACAAGTACTTTTGCTCAGAAAGTTGGTCACCTAATTCTCAAAAGAGCAGAGCTAACATTGGAAGTCATCAGCTAGGACTTGGATTTCATCTATGTTAGTAGCCCAAAATAAAATCTAGCTGAAAGCTAAGTAAGGCTGCTATAATACGCTTATTTGGATTCTATGTGAAATCTGAGAATGAGGCAAGTGGATATACAGTAGTAGAAAGAACATGGATTCAAGTCCTGGGTTCAATCTGAGTCCAAATCTTGACTCTGATGCCTACTAACTATTTGTAAGTTACTTGCTTCCTCTGAGTGTCAGATTCAACTGAGAAATTAGATAAGAATATCAGTACCCTTGCAGGATCTATGTAGGATGCAAAATAATATGTAAAGCGCCTCCACGGCATTCAGAACAGAGGATGTACAAGATAAGTGGTGGCACACATCACAGTTCTGTATCATGGTAAAATAAAGCATAATCTGAATGCCTCCACATATGTGGCACTGTGGAGGTTACAAAGACATATCAAGCATGACTCCTGTCTTCTGAACCATCACAATTTAGTTAGATGCCAAGGGGAGAGCAGCAGATGGGGAGTAAGGACTATCTGAAGCAAAGTACCAACCACACACTGTAGAATTAGATATTTAACTGTGAGGTACGGATTTGAGGCAGAGTAAGAGTTTATGGAAAAGGCAGAACAACGTGGGTGGGGTGCTGGCTTTAAGCACTAAACAGAAAAACAAGCACAAGTGTGATTTCTTGACCACTAAGATTTACACAGAAGTCAAATTCCAGATTTAACAAAATCAGAAGAGCAATCTACTGAAAAGGGGTTCATTTTAGCATCCAAAGGTCATGTTAGCAAAACCAGCCAGCTCTGGTGGCTTATGCCCCAAGGTCACAATCTTGGAGAAGACCGGAGCACTTTGAAAGTTCTAAGCATGGAGCCTGACTGGCCTTACCTGTAGTGGATAGGAGATGAATGACCATCTTTATTTTGCAAGGAAAGTCATCTTAGAGTTAGAAAATGAGGAGCAGAAATAAATCATCCAACTCCTTATAAGGTCCAAACTGAAATAAGTTTAAAACATATCATTTTAGGGGCTCCTGGCTGGCTCAGTCAGTTAAGTATCCGACTTGGGCTCAGGTCATGATCTCGCAATCTGTAAGTTCGAGTCCCGTGTTGGGCTCTGTGCTCATGGAGCCTGCTTCCAGTTCTGTGTCTCCCTCTCTCTGACCCTTCCCTATTCACGCTCTGTCTCTCTCTCTCTCTCTCTCTCTCAAAAATAAACATAAAAAAAAAAAAAACCCACATTACTTTATAAAGTTAAATGGTTTACTCTGCCCATGACTCTACTGACCTCACTTGTCATATATTCTTTTAAATATTTGGGGCGCCTGGGTGGCTCAGTCGGTTGGGCATCCGACTTCAGCTCAGGTCGTTCTCACGGTTCATGGTTTCCAGCCCCGCATTGGGCTCTGTGCTGACAGCTCGGAGCCTGGAGCCTGCTTCGGATTCTGTGTCTCCCTCTCTCTGGCCCTCCCCTGCTCATGCTCTGTCTCACTCTCTCTCTCAAAAATAAAATTAAAAAACATTAAAAAATTTTTAAATATATGTTGGGCTTATGCCCAATTCCATAAATATGGATGAACAAAAAATATTACTTTATTTTCTGCAAATCATGGTAATCTGAATATGCACCCCCACAAAAATCTAACCATCATTATTGACCTCTGCTCATTGGGAGACAAGGAAAGAAAACACACTAGTGCTGACTAGGTTACACCCATGCTTTATATTTTATATAGATTTGCCTAAATACAATATTAACTTGAATATAAATGATGCTTTCTCAAAAATTATCCCAAAGAAATAGAAGGAACTGTCTTGTATTTGAGTCTTTACAAAGTCTTTCCTGTTACAGGGGGGCCTGTTTAATTAATTCAAAAAGTTAATTACATATATTTGAATAGATGGTATAGTTTTAGCCAATTTTTTTCTTAGAGATAAAAATCTACCTAATATTTGAACCTGATCAAAGTCTCTCCTGTTATGGGAGACCTATTCAATTATCCTGATTCAGTCTCAGTAGATGTTTAAAATGCTTATAGAAGTCAGCTGATGGAGTTTATTTTTTTTTATGCAAAAACATTTTACAAATTTGAAATTATTCTGGGAGGTATGATTTCTAAATTAACAATAGTTGGATGACATTGTAGATAATCCTTTTCCCCAAATTCATATGCCGAAATCCTAACCGTCAAAGTGATGATATTAGGAGGTAGGGCGTTTCAGAGGTGATTAGGTCATGAGGTGGAGCCTCTCATCAATGGGATTAGTGTTCTCACCAAATCTGCCAGCACCTTGATCTTGGACTTCTCAGCTTCCAAAACCACAAGAAATAAATGTTGGTTGTTTAAGTCAGTCTACAGTACTTTTGTTATAGCAGCCTGAATGGGCAAAGACAACCCACATATGAAACAACTTAACTGTGGAGTAAAGATGATGACTGAACATGCACATTTGTTTTTTATACTTTTCTGAAATCCCACTAAAACATGATAAATATTATTTTTCCAAAACATCAAATCATAAGGACAAAGTATGAGGAAAAACATAATATCAAAAAGTGGGGGGGGGGGGGAGGGGGAAAGCTGAGAAGCATTGATTACAAACAAGTTTTGGGAACTGATGGCACTGGACAGCTCTGGAAATAGCGCTGAAGGTAGAACCAAGAAGAAGACACAGTTAGAGCCTCAAATCCCCTATTTACCCACAACAAAAGCCTATAAGTTTATCTTCTAGAAAAGCTAAGCCAGAGAACTCTGGGAGAGTTGGGGGGTGCTGCAATACTAAGCACAAAATTAAGAATAGGTGGCTGTTGGCATATTGGGAATGAAAATCATCCCTGCCCCCAGTCCTCCATCTCTATGTGGCTCTCAGAATGGTAGCAATCAAAGCCTAACCTTCCAGAAAAACATTCAAAGATCTTTGTCTAGGGGCACCTGGGTGGCTTAGTTGGTTAGGGGCTGACTCTTGATTTCAGCTCAGGTCATGGTCTCACGGTTCATGAGTTTGAGCCCCACATCAGGTTCTGTGCTGACAGTTGGAACCTGCTTGAGTTTCTCTCTCTCTCCCTCTCTCCCTGCCCCTTCCTGACTCTCTCTCTGTCTCTCTCTCAAAATAAATAAACTTAAAAAAAAAAAGTTCTCTCTCTAATGAATCCAACTGAATTCATTAAGGAAAAAATTCAAAGAGAAACCATAGGCCTATATTGTCCAATATAGTAGCTACTAGTCACTTGTAATGATTTACACTAAAACTTTGATTAATTAAATTAAGTAAAATTTAAGCATCAGTTCCTCAGTGGCACTAGTGATTGATACATAGTGGCTATGATATTGGACAGTGTACATATAGAACATGTGCATCATTGAATACAGTTATATTAGATAGCACTCTTCCAGACAGATCTCCCTACAACAAAGCCAGCAATCTGCGATCACACTCTAAGTGTGCCACACTCTTAAATATGTGCAAAGGCAAAGGATCACCAGATACTTAAGACATCTTTAATACAAAAAACAGAGAATACAGTTACAGTATAAGCAAACTGGAAGAATCAGACAATATAAGAGAAGAAAACTTTTTATTACTAACAGCTTCATGGAGGTAAGAGAAGACTCTGTTTCAATGAAACAAGTATAGCCTGTTTTAAAAAAAATCAGTAAATAAACATATGATATTAGAAATTTAAAAAATAACAATGGCATAAATGAAAAACTCAATAAAAGTGTCAGAAGATAAAAACTGGAGAAATCCTTCAGAAAGCAGAGCCAAAAAAGATAAAGAATGGAAAAGAGGAGAAAAAAAAATGAGAAAATTAGAGGACAAATTCACAAGGTCAACATTAGATGAAAGGAGTTCCCAAGAAACAGCACAGAGAAAATGAAGGGAGAAAGTTACTTATGAAACATTTCAAGTGTATTTCCCAGAACAGAATGACCTAAGTATGCAGACTAAAAGAGAATCCAGAGTACCCAGGCAATGGCTGATAATAAACCACACCAAAGTCATGTCATTGTGAAATCTTAAAACACTGGGACAAAGGCAAGCTTCCAGGTGGGGGGCTGGGGATAGATGGTCACCTAAAAAGTTGGAGAATATGAATAGCTTTGGATTTTTCAGCAGCACACTGGAAGTAGAAGACCAACACCTTAAAAATTCTGAGGAAAAATATTTCTCAACAGATGTCTCTATTCAGCCAAACTGTCAGTTAAGTATGAGGAAGAATAAGGATGTTTTCAGATACTCAGTGTATCAAAAATTTTACATTACCTGTACCCTCTGTCAGATAATCACTTAAAAGCTATGCTTCACAGCGGGTAGACCAAAAACAAGGAAGACATAAGACTCTGGAATCAGGAATTCTACAGGTGAGAGAGGTAGAAGAAATTACAAGATCCTGATCAAGAGCAATCCCATGGTCATAGGTGTGGAGAGGCCCTGAAGATAGCCTTTCTACATTAGGGCAGGTTAGGGTGCTTCAAGGATATGCAAAGCCAGAATAACGTACGTGTCTGAACATACCAAGAAGAGATTTAAGCAACTGGCAGATAGTTGCAGTTAGAAATACATAGAAAACTAATTTTAAACAATTTCAGGACAATTATTTAATCCAGGAAAAACATAGCTGTGAGTGGGAGGAATAATCATACTTGTATTAATCATTACATTCTACAAGGCATAGCTGTGAATAATAGCATTTATCATAATAATAATAATGCAATAATTTTTCTCCAACCCAAATTATGAAATAACTATAGAAGAAATGTGGGGAGCAAAAAAAAAATAGGCATGTGACAGAGTGAAGTATAGGCATGAGGACTAAAAAAAATCATCATCTTCCAAAATGGGATATATTAATATCAATAGATAATGACTGAAATAAAAAAAATCAAGAATAAAAATATTATTTACAAAAAGGAAGGTCATATACCCAATAAAAATAAAAGAGCTAAACGTGGTTGCTTCTGGGTAAAGAGAAATGGATGAGAGAGACTAAAGTTGTTTTTGTTGGTGGTGGTGGTGGTTTGTATTATCCTGTTATTTTATTATTTAAGCTTTGTGCACCTATAGCTTTGATTTTTAAAAAACTGAGGGGGAAAAAGGCACAGGGAAAAAAATCTAAACCTACTGTCCAAATATTGTATGAATAACTATTTATATCTTGGTGAAATTTTCCAGTGATGGCATCATACTCAAATTCCCTTCATGCCTAAAGTTGCCATCTTCTCTTCTAAGTTTCCTGTAGGTTTTCTGTTCTGTGTCATGATTCTTGCTTCCAAACTCTTCCATTCAATTTTCCTCTGGTCCTCCCCATGTTTCAACTGCCTGCATTTCTTGCTTAGAGATATAAACCTAGTACTTCTAGATAGTCCTATATACTTAATCTGCATCTCTAATTATAATAAAATCCTTGGGAACCAGAAGTATGTCTTGTACTTCTCTGAAAACCTAGCACCTGATTCTATTCTTGCAACAGTATGTACACATATGAATATTTCCTGGTGAAAACTTATTGAACATAGACGATTTGATATAGTCACTTTGTACATGTCATCTAATTTAATGCTAAAACAACTCTACAAAGTGAGTTTAATAATTGCTATCTTAAAGAAGTGTGGGGAAAATAAAGGACAGTGAAAATTTCACCATAATTCTGAGTGTAAGACAGCACATTTCTTTATTTTGTTTAAATGCAACTGAGCTGCTTAGAGTACCAATCAGCTGGCAGGAAATTCCATTTCAGTCATTTCTGGACTGACCTCCTCCAATCACATTTCCAGTTGATACAAAGGTTGGGAGTGAGGATGTCTTCTGCACTCCAACATACTGGCTTATGGTCTCCACTGATCCCCACTGATATTTTCACTGTCCAAGGTCACATGATTTGTCCCTGAAGGAAGTTGTACTCACAACTTGAACAAAGGTCTCTGTCATCTCAGTTCCTGGCCATAGCTCCTAGAGCCCCTCTTCCCTAGCATCCTATAGCAATCCACCCAACTGGGAGTTAACAAGTAGGACCTGTGCTACCTTTTTTGGAAACCACCTAAACCCCTTTCCTCCTGCTGAACTCAAGGATTTGCTTACCTATATCCAGTTCTGTTTCCACCCCCAATACCACACCCCCAATAAAGCCCTCATCTTTATTCTCTTCCAGAGAAGAGAATGGGTCCCCACAATGGATCTAGTCTTTCAAAACAAAACCAAAAAAAAAAAAAAAAGGAATGAAGCTGTCCTCTGGCAACATCTGCTTTCCATTCAGCAACCCAAAGCCCTTGGGGCAAAGGAACACAATGGTTTGGCTACTTTCTTGGAATGGGAAAGGGAAAAATACCTCGAGCAGCGAAAACAAAGATTTTTTTTTTTTAATTACAGAGCAATAAAATAAAAATCCTGCCTCTAATATAAATGCACATATGCATATACAATATAAACACAGAGAAGCAGATACTTACATATTTATATTTATAATATACACAGTTGAATGAATGCCTGTGTGAAAAGATTTTCATTGTAAAAGCAGTAACTTTTATTACAATGACCTATCTTATCCTCCAGTCTTCTACTATTGCCTTTGAACCACATTCCAAACCCAGGGAAAAACATGTTTATAAAACTGCAAAGGTCAAGGCCAGTAATGGAAATTGATTTTACATGCTCAGTGGAGTGTTTTTAAAACCATGGAACAGTCTAAAGGAAAAGAAATCTATTTAATTACTTGACAGTCTTTTGTAGTCCATTAAAAAGGCTCCACAATTGTCTACCTCTCCTGAACTAACTTAACATAAATCCCTCCCATTAAAGAAGCACTTCTTAGAATTGCACAGAATGCACCCTTCTGAAAAGGTGAAAGACTCCAGAGCATGAACTCAAACTGAGAATAATGATTCCTACATGAAGACAAGTTGGTTCCTTTAAATGTTTTTAATGAGGCTGAAATTTGCACTCGAAGTTCCTGCCCAATACCTGAGTAGCTGGTCCCTTTGAACTTGTATTTTTCTCCTTTCACTGTCTGTTTGATAAGACGATGGGGAAGAAATCAATAGCTTCTGTTTCAGCAGCGATTATGGTACATTTTTGCTTTTATTCTTTTTGAATTTCAGTCTATCACGGTCAACACTGAAAGTCTTTTTCCCACATTTCAAAGCAAATTCATGGTAATTTGAAATATGATTTTACTGTAATTAACAACTAACTGCTCTTTAAATTCTTACCATTTTAGACCATTTTAGATAGGAAATAAAGAAGAAAATGGTATATAAATTAAATTCAAGGAGGTGTATATCTGACTGACTACTTGATTATACGAGCAAGTATAAGTCAGTACTAAAACGAGTCTTCTGGGACAATTGTTCTCCAGCTAGGGGAGGTCAGACTGTAAGTTCTTCTTAAGATCATTATGTTCATTACATCATTAAGTGAATTAATTCCACTTAATTAAAATTCTTGAATAAGTACATAATCAAGCACTATCGTCTGGAATTTTAGTAGTCTTTCTAGACAAGCCATAATTAATTGATTATGCATTAACTATACCATATCTATTCTAGAATAGTAACTTGGAAACCATGGTAAATGGTTTGTACTACCACTACTAGTTTGAAACAAATTTTATTTCAGATGCATTTATAGTGCTCTCTCCTCATACTAACATGACTTCACCATAATTGTTATGTCAAGGTAGGTTCTTATCTAAGGTTTCTTTCACCTTCTTGTCTTAACTGAAATTTAGCCTTCTCCAGATTCCTTCCCTTGCAGTCAATTCCAGTAAGGGCTGCTTCCTTCTACAAGTCCTAAACCTACAAGAGAATTGCTGTTTTCTTCTTCCAGACTGTGGTTTCCAGCTTAAACAACAACAACAACAACAACAACAACAACAACAACACTGCCTCAATACTACCCTATTCATTACTTTCATTCTCTAAGACTTTAGCACTTATCTTGTTCCAAGAAGTCATATAGATAACCAGTAGAGGGGTGCCTGGGTGGCTCAGTCAGTTGAGCAACTGACCTTTGATTTTGGCTCAGGTCATGATCCCAGGGATGTCGGATTGAGCCCTGCATTTGTGTGGACCCTGCTTTAGATTCTCTATCCCTCTGCTCCTCTCCCTCACTTGTGCATGCTCTCTCTCTCGAAAAGAAGAGAAAAGAAAAAAGAAAAGAAAAGAAAAGAAAAAAGAAAAGAAAAGAAAATCAGTAAGGAAGTATTCATAAAAGCCCATGAATAGTCTCAAGAACAAGGGAGTAATCAATATCTTCAAACACTACCAAAAGTTTAAAGATTTTAAAGTGCCTGTTAGATTAGGCAATTAGGAAGTCTTTAGTAACAAAAAGAATAGTTTCAACATGGTGGTAGGGATGGTAGTCCATATCCAATTTCCAGTAGATTGAGCAATGAATAAAAGGTCAGAAAGATTAAATCAATAAGGATAGATCAAATTTTCAAACATTGTGTTTACATATTAAAACAAATATATAAGACATTTATCTGTGGCAGAATATAGATCCAAAGTTAATTATTCTTAAGAGTGAGAATTGAGGATATTCATAAGAAAGCAACCAGTAGAGGGAAAGACTGAACACACAGAGGGAAGATACCTGATAAAATGAGGTCTCTGAAGAGGTGGGAAGGCTAAGAACAAGTTATGTTAAAAGATCAGTCATGAAAAGATATAAAGAATGGGATGGGAATGAAGCAAATAAAAATGGGGAAAGAGGTAACTAATTTTGTATGAAGATGTGGGCAGATTACACTTTCTTTCCATATGTCCTTTAATAATGTAACCGTGTCACTCCCTCATCAAAAGATGGTCTTACCCTTGAATCTAGGCTTTGTTTAATGACTTGCTGGACCAGCAGAATGCAGTAGAACTGACATTCTGGGACTTCTAGCACTTCTGATCACATTTGGGAATACTTGATCTTGGGACATTCCCTTTCAGACCTAGACAACATGCTGTGAGCAGGCATACAGAGCCACTGGAGGCTAGTCCCACATAGGTGCTCTGCTCAATATCCCCAGTCCAGCTCTTAGCTTACAACCAACAACGGTTGCCAGCCTTGTGGGAGAGACATCTTGGGCATCCAGCCAAGTCTAATCTTCAACTGTCTATAGACCAGGCTGACTATCTTTGGTCAAGGTGCAATCACATGAGACACCCAAAATGAGAACTACCCAGCAACCCACAGAACAACTGGAGAAAAAGAATTGTTTTAAGCCACTAAATCTTAAGCCTAGTCAAGGCTAATCAGAACATAAAACAATGGGGAGTTAAGAGAGTTCAAGCTTTATTTCCTCTTAGTTGAGTAGAATGCAAAATGATTTGAAATAGCTAATATGCACTAATATAAATGACACAGATAATTGATCAGAGTCATGTAGAAAAATTATTAAACACTGTCAAGGGCTCAATTCATGTCATAGACCTAAATCTGTAATGGCATCAATCCCCTTTATGATTTTTCTCTAGCATCATGCAAAAGATTCATACAGGTTTGAGGTTTAGCAGTGCAGATAATCAGAAAAGCAAGGGGCCAAGAGAGCAGAAGGTGGTGCTGAGAAAGTGGGTAAGCAGTAAATCAGTGCCTGGAAGCAAGAGCCTACTAATACTTTAGGCACACGGTCTAGGTCCACAAAAATATTTTAATTTCTTTCAGAATCAGAAGAAAAAATAAACTTTTTAAGCCAAAGAAACTGTTATATTTACCTTTTATAAGTGCAATTGTAATTTTTCTTCCTTTTTTTAATGGAGAAAGGGGCCCATCAAGGGAAAAATCCCTAGGTCTCATGAAAGTCATTATGTGGTCCTGCCTAGGAGGAGAGACAGACAATATGAGAAAAAAAGGAGGCAGTAGGGGTCAGAGGTCTTGAGAAAACTATTATGAATATGTAGTCAAATTAGGACTGCAAGAAACATAAAAGGGTAAGGGACTGTGATGAGGGAGTGGAATGGGAGAGGTTTAAGTTTTCAGTAAAAGAGAAGGGTCTCACAGGGGATGAGAAGCTCCAGGATATGGTGGTTAAGTGGTGGGAAGAGAGGTGGCTGTTGGAGAGAAGATAGCAAGGACCGTGGTGGTTGGGAGGTTGAAAAGGTTATTAGCACTGAAGTGATTCAAGATGGTGGCAGGAGTTAGAAGGACTAGGATTTTATATGGATGAAAACTTTTTTTTTTTAACTTTTTTTGTTTTGAGAGGCCGTGGGGGAGGGTAGAGAGAGAGGGGAGAGAGAATCCTAAGCAGCCTCCACTCTACAGTGCAGAGCCCAACGCAGGGCTGAATCTCTCATGAACCATGACATCATGACCTGAGCTGATGTCAAAAGTAAGACGCTTAACTGACTGAGCCACCCAGGTGCCCCAGACCAAAACTTTTCACATAAAAACTGAAGTACTGGAAGAAACAAAATTTTTTCTTAGTTGACACTTATTGACAAAATTCACATTAAGTGGAATATTGAGAAGCTCCTCAATTCAATTTTTATAATAATAAAATATATTTCAAGTATTTTTCTACCAAAACTATTGTGAATTTCTTTCTTTTTTTTTAATTGAAGTAAAATTGACATAAAATATTATATTGGTTTCAGGTGTACCACATAATGATTTGGTATTTTTATATAATGCAAAATGATCACAATGTCTAGTCAATGTCCATCACCACATATGTTTACAAAATTCTGGTGTGCATGTGATGAGATCAAGATCTACTCTCAACAACTTTCAAATATGCAATACAGTATTATTAACTATGGTCACCATGTTGCACAGGAATTTTTAAAATCAATTTCAAAATAGGAAAAGTATAAGCATGATATAAAATATAAATAGCAAAATGGAGAGATTGGTAAATCACATATGAATAAAATTGTTCTACACAACAAACACCAAAACCAAAATGACCATTCAACAAACTAGGAAAAAATATATTTCAATTCATATATCAGTAGAGGTCTATTTTCCTTATAATGTGAAAATCTGCAACAAAACACTACAAAGATAGGTAAGGGTTCTGCCCCCAGTTCCAGTGTGTGAGGTTTTTTTCCCACTCCACCAATCAAGCCTCTGACACCAACTAGGTGTCCTGCAATTCAACTCAATTCTGACACCACCCAGAGATAACATCAGATTCCACAGGTTAAGGGCTCAGTCCCACAAGACTACCCTCCACTTCAGATACCAATCACAAGTTCAGGCTAACAGTGCTTCTGACTGGCCAGCTATAAATTCAAGTTGCCACAACTCCCTCCTTAGGTTTGATTAATTTGCTAGAGCAGCTCACACAACTCAGGAAACCCATTTACCCACAAGATTACCAGTTTATTACAAGAGATATTAAAGGATACAATCAACAAGCAGATAAAGAGATATATAGGGTAAGGTCTCAAACAAAGGATCTTCTGTTCTAGTGGAGTCTGGGGCCCAGCATGGTGGCACATGGAAGAGTTCTGTTTCACCAACCTGGAAGCTCTCTGAACCAACTCCTTTCGGATTTTTATGGAGTCTTCATTATATAGGCATAATGGATGAAATCATTGGTCATTGGTAATTGATTCAACCTTTGTTCCCCTTCTCCTCTCCAGAGGTCAAGGAGATGGGACTGAAAGTGCCAACCCTCTAATCACATGGTTGGTTCTCCTGTATGTATGCATACATACATACACATATGTATACATATGTGTATGTATGTATGCATATGATTCTATTTCCATAAAATATCTCTGGAAGGATATCCAAAAATTGATGATAGTTCCTTTCAGACAGAGGGAAGTGGGGGACTAGAAGACATAAGAGGAAGACAATTTTCATTTCACATTCTTTTTGATGAGGAATCACTTGTTATAGCCCTCAGAAATGTGGAAGTGACCAGAATAATTGAGGTAGGGTAGTGGGTGTTAGAGTGGGGTATCGTACAACTCAAAGAAAGAGGGCTTTTGGGGCATGATTTGGAGAATCAAGGTTTGGAAGTAACAATGGAAGTCTAAGTGAATATCACTTCTGGGCCCCGAGATACAAATGAAGAAAGAATGGCTAGCATCTTTAAAGAAAGCTGCCTGACAAGTTATGATGTCAAGGAAAAGCCAAGTTTACATTAGAACAAGAATACAGTGAGTTCCGTGAAGAGATCACGGATGTTGTAGAGAATAGAATATTTCCAGAAAGCAGTAGAAAGGGTTGTGAGAGAGGTCAGCAGTGGGAAGCAATGAAAAGATGACTCAGAGAGGAAAAGCACAGAGTAGGATGAAGAAAATAAGAAAGAAATGCCTGAAGAGCCTGCATTCTAGACTAAAGGGTGACAGCCAATGAAAGCATGAAAGGAATTAATAGCTGACAAAGTTCTATGAGTTTATCAGTGTCAGTTGAGCTTAGCCCAAGGTGACCCAATGATGTTAGCCTGGTCTGTAAGTGCTGAGATTACCACAGGCTAGAACCCATGTGTTATCAACTGTTTGACTATGGCATTTATTCTATGGACTCCTTGCACAGTGGCCCTAACAGAAATTCAGTAAAAAAAAAATTCTTTCTGTGCCACCACAAAATTCAACACTAGGTAATGTGGACCACTTGTGTGGAGGGCCTTTCTCCAAACTTCATCATCAACTTGAAATTTCACTTTCTGACCTATCTTTCCCACATGCTCACTCACTCACTATAACTGAGCTTGCTTTTGCCTTCACTGAAACCTCTAGTCAAGTAGAACAGAGAAGAAATATTAGAGATCATCTACCCTAGTGGTTCTAAACTCTGGCTGCTCAATAGAAATCACCTGGCATTGCAATAACATGTTTGGACATTGAGGGCATTGTGCTAAATGAATAAGCCAAACAGATAAAGAAATATTATATAATCTCACCTATACGTAGAATATACAACAGCAACAACAACGAAAAGAAATTAAAAAAACAAAAAGCCAAATGCATAGAAACAGAGAATAGATTGGTGGTTGACAGGGGTGGGAACTGGGGAGAATGGGTGAAGATGATCAAAGGGTACAAACTTCTAGTTCTAACATGAATGGGGAATCTAATGTACAGCATGATGACTGTAGTTATGTAGTGTATACTTAAAAGTGACTAAGAGTATAAATCTTAAAAGTTCTCACTACAGGGGTGCCTGGGTGGCTCAGTCAGTTAAGCGTCTGACTTTTGATTTTGGCTCAGGTCACGATCTCATGGTTTGTGAGATCAAGACCCATGCTGGGCCCTGAGCTGACAGCACGGAGCCTGCTTGGGATGCTCTCTCTCCCACTCTCTCTGCCCCCACCTCAAAATAAATAAACTTAAAAAAAATTCTCACTACAAAACAAAAAAGGTAACTGAGATGATAAATGCATTAACAAACCATACTGCAGTGATTATTTCGTAGTATATACATATATCAAATCATCGCCTTGTACACCTTAAATTTACACAATGTTATATGCCAATTATATCTCAAAAAAAAATGGGGTAGAAAGTAAATCAAATGGCATGCTTTAAAACAAAAAACAAAACAAAAAAATCTGATTTAATTGCTCTAAGACAGGGACCAAAAATAATATATATATTTTTTAAGTTTACTTATTTATTTTGAGAGAGAGAGAGAGAGAGAGAGGCACAGACAGAGGGAAAGGGAGAGAGAGAGAGACAGAGAATCCCAAGCAAGCTCCACACTGTCAGTGAGGAGCCTGATGCGGGGCTCCAACTCATGAACTATAAGCTCGTGACCTGACCAGAAGTCGGATGCTTAACTAACTGAGCCACTCAGGCGCCCCCCCCAAGAATAATATTTTTTTTCACTCCCAATATAATTTAATTGTTTGAAGACAGGGACCAAGAATAATATATTTTTTTTAATTTCCCCAGGTCATTCTACGTATAACCAAGTTTGAGACCTGATTTTCTTCAATGCTTTTGTTATAAAGACAAGAAATTAAGGGAGATGACCCAAGGTCAACCCTCTAGAAAGTGGAGGGAGGGTTGGAACTCAGGTCTCCTTGCTCTCGGTCTAGTATTCATACCCTCTATTCATATTGCTTTGACCCATGATTCTATCCTTTCTCTTGGCTTTACTTGGCTCTTTACCCAACCTTAAAGCAGCAATCAAAAATACCAAAATGTGACCAGCATGACCTTCACAGGGATCCACATATCCAGCTCTCAGCAACTGTGCAAGCCCAAACATCAACTTCGGTTCCACTGTAGGCTGCCGTGCAATGCTTGAGAAAGTCACTTAATAGTGCCACTTGCCATCACTATATAATTCGTGGTTTCTAAACTCAGTGAATCCTCATTCTACACAGCCATCTTATTTCACCCTACTTTGTTCCTTGTCATGTTACCCAGAGAGGCTGCTCCAAATTTTTCCTATGTGCCTTCCATCATCTGCCCTAGCTATATACAGCCTCAGTAAAGTAAACCATCTGAAATTAATGCCATCTATTTCCCTGGCCTCTCCTCTGCCTGAAATCATCTCTGTATTTAAACCTATCCACTTACCAAGTCTAACTTTTGTCTGTAATTGGATTCAACCCCTCTTGTTTTTCTCTAGTACATGTTCCATCTGTCCCCCAACTCTTCTTTCTCCAATCAGACATTTATTCTCTGCTGCCTCTTCTCTCTCAGCTTACAAATTTAGGAGCTTTTCCCATCCTAAGGGCAATCTTCCCTTACAATTACCACCCTATTAGTACCACCCTACTAATTACTATCCATCTTTCTTTCTTAATAAGACACTATTATCCATCAAGACAAGTTTAAATGGGTTTTATACTTGTAAAGCTCTTAGAAGAATACTTGACTCATAACTTACAGTAAGTGATCTACCTACCCACCTACCTACCCACCAATCTTCTATGTTATCTATGATGTTTGCTATCGATCTACTACCATACTATCATCTATCTATCTACTATCATCTATCTATCTGTCATATATCTACCCATCTTCATCCAACAAAGTTTTATATATCACTCAAGGCCTTGTTCAAATGGCCTTACCTCTATGAAGCTGTTTCTTGATCAACTATGACAGGCCAGATCAATGCATGCTTTCTCTCTTTTACCAAATCACTTAGAACATGGTGAATTGCTTCTGCAGTCCAAGTGCCTGGATTTCAGGCCTAGTTTTGTCATTTACTTACTACCTACTGGTTGATGAAGTTTGGGACAGGTCCCCCCCAAATATGCCACTTTGGCATAAAGGTTATTTTGAGTTAAAAGTAATCAAGATCCAGCAGGTTTAGTAAAAGCTTTTTACCTCCCCTACAACTGCCTAAAAAGAAATTAGATAGAGGACCTGCTCCAGAAAGAGCTGTCACCATAGATAACTACATTATGATATGAAGTAAATATAATAGACAGGGAGGAACCTAGCAAGGTCTGTTTGATCAATGTCCTCTCTGTCCCATTGCTTCTAAGTGGCCCAGCAAACATTTGTTTACCAAACATTAACTCTTTTCCATTCTTCTTGAGCATTGCCTTCCCTCCCTTTGAAGTCCCAGACCCTTGGCCCCTTCTCCTTAGTTCAAGACACCTTGCTGCCTTCTTTGCAATTTCCATGTCTGTGTGGATTTCCCGTATACACACTATTAAATTCGATTTTCTCCGGACAATGTGTCTCATGTCAATTTGATTCTTAGTCCAACCAGAAGGACCTTGAAGGGGACAGGACATTCTTATTCCCCAACAAGGCCTTGCGCTTCAGTTACTATCAGTAATATGGCAATGACAATAGTACCTAGCTCATCAGATTACAATGAAATGTCATGCACAGTAGTATACATAGATATACAGCAACGACCAAACTGATGAGGTTTCTACAGCTGTGAAGCTTCATTTCAGAGGGTGAAGTAAATAATAAATGAGTAAAAATAAATGTTGATATATAACATCTTAGCTGATCACCTATTTAGAGGCCTTCTAAGAAGGTAAAGAATGATCCGGGGTCCATTCAATGCACTGGAGAAAGAGAGCCCCTGGTGGAGCAAACAGCATGTACAAAGGACTAGAAGCATAAAAGAAGCTGAAATGTTTGCACAACTGACATGTCCTTTAACAGAAGCACAGCCAGTGAGGGGGGAAAATAAAATAAGATGAAATTAGAGACAGAAAGCAGGCTCACAAACCATGGTAAAAAGATTTTATTGTATTTAAGTTGTAATAGGAAGAACTGAAGCATTTTAAGAGAATAAACAATATGGTCCAGCTTTTGTTTTTAAAAAGAGTACTCTAGGGGCACCTGAATGGCTCAGTCAGTTAAGTGTCCGACTTTGGCTCAGGTCATGATATTACGGTTCATGGGTTCGAGCCCCGCGTCGGGCTCTGTGCTGACAGCTCAGAGCCTGAAGCCTGCTTCACGTTCTGTCTCCCTCTCTCTCTTCTCCTCTCTTCTTCCCCTGCTCACACTCTATCTCTCTCTGTCTCTCAAAAATAAAAAAATAAGTAAAAAGTAAGTAAAAATGTTAAAAGATTTTAAAAAACGCTAGAAAAAATAGGAGGGAAAGAAGAAAAAAGGAAGGAAGGAAAGAAGGAAGGAAGGAAGGAAGGAAGGAAGGAAGGAAGGAAGGAAGGAAGGAAAAAGAATGCTTTGGCTGATGTTTGTAGAAATGAAATATTCATGTTCAGACATTAGCCTAGTAGCAGGTAAGCACTTACTGGCAGATTATATCTTCCACAGGTAGCACCAATATATAGCACCAAGATGTATCCCATCTCACATGTTCTTACAATATAAGATGTCAAGTCCCCTTCCTTTGAATTGACATAGGCCTATGGCTCCAACAGTAAGTAGTGAAACCATATGACTTCCAGGCTAAGTCATAAGAGGCAACAGAACTTTCCCTTTGTTATTAGAACTCAGCCACCATATCGTGAGGAAGCCAGGCAGCTACACAGAAGAGCCACCACATGAAGGTGTTCCAGTCACTGTCCAGTGGAGGTACCAGGTAATAGCCATAATTCTCCAGATACGTGATTCAATGAGTAAGGCTTCATATCTAGCCTTCAGCCTTGAGCCAGTCCAACTAATGCAGAATAGGGCAGAGAGAACCTGCCCCTGCTGAACTCTGCCAAAATGCAAATTTGTGAGCAAATTAAATGTCATCTTTGTTTTAAGTCACTAGATTTTGGGGTGGTTGATTGCATAATATTGGATAAACAGAGAAGTGGGTTTTAGTATTAATATTATGTATGCTAATTGCCTATCCAATAGTCTTTCCCTCCTTCCTTCTGAAAAGCAGGACCTCAATTTTCTTTGGAGTAGAAAAATAACCAGTTATAAAAACCTATTTCCCTAAATGTCTTCCAGCTAGTGGCTGACATATGATTCACCTCTGGCTAATAAAATATAAGTGGACATTTACTATTTAAAGGCTCCCAGGAAAGCTATTGTACTCCTAACAAAAAGGGACGGATTCAGTTAGCAGGTATTTTATGCCTCCACCTTTCCTATCTTATTGTCCATAATTTAAATATGCTATCTAGAGCCATCTTGGTTTAAGTGCTTGGCCACTGAAGTCAGACCACCTGAGTTTGAATCTGTGTGACATCTCTGAACCTCAGTTCCTCATTTGGAAAACTGGAATAACAACAGTCCCTATGCTATAGGGTTGTTTTGAGGGAAATAAATGAGGATATTTAAGGGGTTTTATACATATTGTGTGCTGAACAAATATTAGCACAGTGAACTGTTATTGATTCTGGGCAGTCATAATCTATTCCTCTAATTTTGGTAACCATATCCTTATTTCTCTTCAGGGTAGGACATCAGCCACTCTCAGGCTGTGTGTGTTTTTTGGCTCAGGCCTAACCCCAATTCCAGGTGGTCCACTGGACACAGGCCTGAGCCGTTTGACTCTTCATACTTCCCAGGCCAGGCTAATTCGTTGAAGGATGGATAAGTGACCCAATCTAAGGCAAAAATGCAACAAGACTTTTGCTGAGACTTCCAAGACAGAGGCAGACATTCTCCACGGGTGGTCTTAAGGTTGAAAAGATGTAAGGTCTGTAACTGCTGGAGCCATTTTGGCCACCACAGAAAGAAAGGACGTCTGAGTATAGTGACAAATAGGAGAGCAGAGATGCTGGGAGATAGAAATGGGCCGAATGGCATCACAGGTCAGTGTGAATGACTTTCAGTTACACAATCAAACCCTCCTTTTTACTTCAGTCAATGTGTTTTTTTTCTGCCCAAAGAAAGAGTTTTAACTGACTCAGCTATTATTATTATTGAAGAAGATTTTGTTCAAAAGATGACACACATAAAAATTGAGAAACATAACTGAGATGTAATATTTTAATTACTCAAAATTATGCCAAGCTGACAATTACTTTTTCAGTTTGTATGTTACCTCAGTAAAACAGGAATAGAAGGAAACTTCCTCGTCCTGATAAGAGACATATATGAAAGTCCTATAGCTAGTGTTAACATTAATGGTGAAAGACTAAACACATCCCTACTAAAATAGGAAGGGAAGGATGTCCACTCCACCACTTCTATTCAACATTGTACAGAGGTTCTAACACCATAATAAGGTGAAGAAAAAAATAAAAGCAAACAGATTAGGAAGGAAAACACAAATCTGTTTATTCATAAATGATGTGCTCGTTTATGTAAAAATCCTAAAGAAATTGCAAATAAGCTACAAGAATTAAAACTGAGTTTAGTAAGATAGCAAAATCAATATACAAAAACAATTATATTTCTAGAAATTAGTATGAGCAATTAGAAATTGAAATTGAAAATTTACCATTTACAATAGCATCAAAATTACGAAATGCTTATGAATAAATTTGATGAAAGAGGTTTATGACTTATACACTAAAAACTATAAACACTGCTGAGAAAAATTAAAGAAGACCTAAGTAAATGGACAGATATACCATGTTCACAGATTAGAAGACTCAATATTGTTAAGATATCATTTAAGTGGCAAGCTGATTTTAAAACTTATATAAAAATGCAAAAGATCCAGAATAGCCAAAACACTTTGGGAAAAAAGAACAAAGAGAACATTTTAAGTTTTTTAAAGTATTTTTCTAGGGAGTCATTTCTAGAAGTGTAGTTCTAGATAAAAGGCTGGAAATATCCATAAGAAAAACCAATTTAATATTAAAGTAAATTTTGCAGCTTAAAACCGTTTTAGTTTGAAATATTTTTAAAGTATATTAGTAGTTGTCATGAGCTTAAGAAATGCCTGAATGAGTGTGTAAAAGACATGAACAGAAACTTTTCGAAAGAAGACATCCAGATGACCAACAGACACATGAAAACATGCTCAACACCACTCATTATCAGGGAAATGCAAATCAAAACCACAATGAGATACATCCTGACACCTGTCAGAATGGCTAAAATTAACCACTCAGGAAACAACAGGTGTTGGCAAGGATGCAGAGAAAGGGGAACACTTTTGCACTGGTGGTGGGAATGGAAACTGGTGCAGCAACTCTGGAAAACAGTATGGAGGTGCCTCAAAAAATTAAAAATAGAGGTACCCTATGACCCAGAAATTGCACTACTAAGTATTTAACCAAGGATACAAAAAATGCTAATGTGAAGGGGCAAATGCACCCCAATGTTTATAGCAGCACTATTGACAATAGCCAAAGTATGGAAAGAGCCAAGTGTCCACCAACTGACGAATGGATGAAGAAGATGTGGTATATACATACAATGGAATATTACTCAGCAATCAAAAAGAATGAAATCTTGCCATTTGTGACAATGTGAATGGAACTCGAACGTATCACGCTAAGCGAAATAAGTCAGTCAGAGAAAGATATCATATGATTTTCACTCATATGTGGAATTTAATAAACAAAACAGATGAACATGGGGAAAGGAAGTAAAAATAAGATAAAAATAGGGAGGGAGGCAAACCATAAGAGACTTAAATACAGAGAACAAACTGAGGGTTGCTGGTGCGGTGCTGAGTGGGGGATGGGATAAATGGGTGATGGGAATTAAGGAGGGCACTTGTTGGGATGAGCACTGGATGTCATATGCAAGTGATGAATCACTAAATTCTACTCCTGAAACCATTATTACACTATATGTTAACTAACTTGGATTTAAACAAAATTTTAAGAAAGAAAGAAAGAAAGAAAGAAAGAAAGAAAGAAAGAAAGAAAGAAAGAAAGAAAGAGAAAGAAAGAAAGAAAGAAAGAAAGAAAGAAAGAAAGAAAGAAAGAAAGAAATGCCTGAATCACTCCATCCTTCAGACACCAGGTGAGAGTGAAATGGGATGGTTCATGAGGGTGCATGGGACTACCCGCTAGTGAAATATATGGTGCACTGGAAGAAAAGTAATCTAATTTGCTAAATAAATTAAAAGTTATAAAATTACTAATAAATAAAAAGAAAGATATCCTATTATAGAGAAGATATTTTACAAATATTTGATGCTTATAATTATTATGCCTTAGCAGAGCAAACAATAGTAACATCAATTTTAGAAACTGTACCGCACTGGGAATCTGTATTAGTACTGGCTCTGTCACTAACCAGCCTTTGGACAGGTTAGTTTACTTCTCTAGGTCTTAGTCATTTTCGAAAGAAGGTTATTAAGGGATATAATTTCTTTTTTTTAATTTTTAAAAAATGTTTATTTTTGAGAGACAGAGAGAGACAGAGCGCGAGTTGGGGAGGAGCAAAGAGAGATGGAGACACAGAATCTGAAGCAGGCTCAAGGTTCTGAGCTGTCAGCACAGAGCCCGATGCGGGGCTTGAACTCATGAACCACGAGATCATGACCTGAGCTGAAGTCGGACACTTAACCGACTGAGTCATCCAGGCGCCCCTAGGGACATAATTTCTAAGAGCTCCTCCAAGACCCATACTAAAAATTTTTATTTAGGCTTTTCTGTGTGTGTGTGTGTGTGTGTGTGTGTGTGTGTGTGTGTGTGTGTGTGTTTCAGCATTACTTCATTTTGAGATAACTTTTATTCATTTCTTCTCTATAGAATCCACCTCCTTGTAATCTACATCTTTATTAGAGAACAGTACTATGGGATTATGGTTGTTTTGAAGGAATCAGGGGCTATAAAATGGTATCCTCTTTCATCCAGGACCAGTAAAGGCGGCCTTTAGCACATCTCTACCAATGATTCTATTTTTAATTCTCTCTACAGTCCTCCAAAATGCAGTCTTTGACACATCACATGCATGAGATACCACCATTATTTTTCTCTATTGATTTCCAGAGCAAGCTAGAGTATTGAAGGATAGATAAGTAAACTAAGAGGTTCAACGTACTAAATGGAAATAACTAGTTCAAGTTCACCAACTAATCATTCTCTAGGTACATCTGAAAAGCTCCCTTTTGATATTTTTGTAAATCTGATTCCTGACTTAGTAGAGAGCTATTTTGCTAAAAGGATTGTAGTCCAAAAAGAGCCCTGTTTAGGCTATCTCTTTTTAGTGCATAAAGACAGAATTCAGAAAGATAAGCAACATGAATGAAATTTTGCAGCCTTAAAAAGTATTTTGTCTTTTAGCTGTGATAGAATGAGATACCACTATCTTATTCTGCCCCAGGCAGGTCCCAGTTGGCAGATCTTCCCATATAGGGCATTACTATTATGTAAAGTTTGAGATGAAATCTCTTTTCTAAAGATCATACTCCTGGGTTCATGACCTTTTGAGATTTTCTTTCTTCTTCTGTTCAGCTTTATTTTAGAAGACCAAAAGACCTGCTAATCTTTACTAGTGTATGTGAGGCCATTCTGAGATATAAGTTTCACATATATAAAAAACATTCCAGGTGTGGTTTCATGTTATACAATTACCTTAGCATAGGTTTAAAAAATTAGACGTGGGGTGCCTGGGTGGCTCAGTTGGTTAAGCATCCAACTTCGGCTCAGGTCATGATCTCACGTCCGTAGGTTAGAGCCCCACGTGAGGCTTTGTACTGACAGCTCAGAGCCTGGAGCCTGCTTCGGATTTTGTCTCCCTCTTTCTGCCCGTACCCCCCGCTGGCGCGTGTTCTCTCTCTCTCTCATGAAAATAAATAAACATTTATAAAAATAAAATAAAATAAAGAATTAGACTTAAACTTTGGGACCATCTTGATTCTTGACTCTAGCCAGAATCTAAGCTCCCTCCTTCAAACCTTTCATACCTATCAACACAGGCTTTGACTCAAGTCTAACCCCTTTAGTTTTAATTATAAGTTATACCACTAATGACTACCTGAGTTACCAACCTGGCTTGTGGCTCCTAAATGTTGCCCTTTGGAAATTTTTACCAGTTTGCCCTAATTTTCTTTTAACTGAGACTCCATATTAATATGCAACTCGTTATCTGTTCTTTTTATACTTCTTCCCATCCTTGATCTTTCCTAAGGCTGTTAACTTACATTGTATTCTCTTAAGTTTCCCTCTGAACCCTTAAACTTTGTATCTCACAGACTTTTTAAACTCAGATTTTAACCTAAAGACTGTAAAACCCTTCACTCCTGAAAAACATGTGAATTTTCTTGACTCCAAACTGTCCACTCTGAATCTTTTACTATATGGTGCTAAAACTGGAAATACGTAAGCTATGTATACCTCAATTCTCAATCATGTTTGCTTCCTGTTGAAATTTCCCAAATTCAGACACTTTTTTAAATAGTAAGAAATAAATCCAATCTTCCTTCATTGTCACCATAATCAAGTGCTGTCTAGCCTACTGTGCCTTGGCAACACAAATGTGCCTTTGGCTCACAGTCTGCCTTAGATGGCATTAACATGGAGAAACGTATAAAATGACAATCTGTAGAGAAATGTATAAAATGAAAGGATATCAAGAGTGAATTTTTTTTAAAAAGGTAAAATTGCTAATACTATTGTATTGAGCTCACCAGGTCTCTATGGGAATGAGAATTTGATATATTTAAGTTGTTGCTGGAATCTAAATTGATTACTGTACACTACATTTTCAAAGGTAATTCTGGCAATGTTTTAGTGTATCTGGAATTCATAAAAATTATTTCATTAAAAAAGAATCCAAGTTGACATCTGTAGGTGCTATCTCACACTTGAGTAAAAACAAAGTCAGCTGTTGCCTGACTGTAACAGTACTTTTATTTGACACTTCCAAATGCTTGGCGTAAAATGAAGCAGTGTGCTGGCCAACAAAAAGCAAAAGAGTGTGGAAAGCAATGGGGAGATGAAATTGGGTAAAAGCAAGACATTTTCAGTTCAACTGTTTTATTTTATAGTCTAAGACTATAAAAGCAACAAACTGTAAAACTTTACTAAACCGTTTACCACTGAATTCTACATAATTCTACAGTAAATGTCTTAATCTATCCTTCCCTCAAGAAAAAACTGTCAGTTCTATATTTAAGCTAAAGAGTCTACAATGCCAACATAACAAAAATCTATTTTGAGGATTAAATACATTTCACTATTCAGATTTCCATCATTTTCTTAATATAATACTGGTCTTTCTACAATTACCTTAAAGTCTACATTTAACGTCTCCATTTTTCTCAAATTTGGTTCACTTCCTTCAGCAGGTATGAGGGAGATGGGAGAGGCCTGTTTCTCTACATTAACTTTCTCTTCTCCATCTCTGCTTCCTTTATCTTCTTGATCTATGCCATCAATGTCAACTTCCACACTTGCATTCTTTTTTCCACAATCCACCACTCTCTTGGAAAACATTTCCCCATTTCTTTTTGCTCTCATAAGAACCTATGACTCAAGCTGAATGGGAAGCTGAATTTACTAAAAGTATACAGCACAAGGTAGAGAATTATATTGCAGAACAATGCAAAAAATAACTTAGAAATGAATATTAGAACAAACGAAAAAAGGAAGGAGGTCTTCTCTAGATTAAAAGACTTGTGAGTTAAAACATTCAAATGTAATGTGTGAACTTTACACACATTATGAATTATGACTCAGGCAACCACAATGTATGAAGAAATTTTTGAGACAATCAGAAACATTTTAATATGGACTAAAGGTATTTGACAATATCAAAATGATATCAAGATGTGATTATGAATTTTGTTTGGTGTAAAAGTGGATTAAATTTTGTTTTTTTTTAAGTTCACTTTCTTTTTTAGAGATGCATCGTGAAGTATGCAGAAGTGAAATAGTAGGATTTCTGAGATTTCTTTCCAAATAGTCAGCAGAGAGAGAAAAGAGATTAAGCAAGTGTGGCATAATCTTGATAACTGTTAAATCTTGATGGATATGGATTGTGCTATTCTTTTTTTGCAGGTGTTTAAATTTTTTCATTTCATACTATTTTCAAATTCAAAAATAAAAAATAATATATTCCTCTTTTGAAGAGTCCTTATTAATCCTGAATCTTAGAAATTTTCATCTGAGTGTCTTCTCCATTCAAGAATTGTCCAATATTATTTTTTAGTTGTTTTGATTTCTTCTTAGATTCTAGCTCTTAATCTCCTGGCTGTATCTAACCCTCAAATGCACATTATTTCCCACTCAGAATGCCTTAGAGATCTCCTGGGTTATTCTCACTGTACTCAGAGAGCCTGATACCCATAAACAAAACAACTCACCCAGGTGTTTTTCTAAACAAAAGCTATTTTTCCTGTAAGTTCATTGACTTCCCCTCTCTCCACAGACAGAACTTATCATTCTCCCCTTTGTGTTTTCATAGCACTTTAAAAATAACCCATATTGAAACATTAAAATTATGTATTATTATTTTACTTGTCTGTCTTCCCTAGTAAATTGTAAGTTCCTTGAGAACAGCAACTGTGATGGCTAATTTTATGTGTCAACTTGACCGGGCCAAGTGATGAGCAAATATTTGGTCAAACATTATTCTGAGTTTCTGTGAGGGTGTTTCTGAATGGGATTAACATTTAAATCAGCAAACTGAGTAAAGCAGATTGCCTTCCATTATGTGGGTGGGCTTCATCTATTCACTTGAAGTCCTGAGTAGAACAAAATAGCTGACCCTTCCCCAAGTAAGAGAAAATTCCTCCTGCCTGACTGCTTTCAAACTGGGACACTGGCTTTTCTCCTGCCTTCAGACTCTAACTGTAACTAACATCAGCTCTCCTGAGTTTTGAACCTGCTGACCATTAGACTAGAAATACACCATTGACTCTCCTGGGTCTCTAGTTTACCGATTCATCCTACAGATCTTGGGACATTTTAGCCTCCAAAATAATAACATGAGCCAATGCCTTATTTAAAACCAACCAACAAACAAACAAACAAAAACTCTTTAATATGTATACATCCTATTGGTTGTTTCTTTGGAGAACCCTAATTAAAAAAAAAAAAAAAACCAAAAACTCATATCTTATGCATTTCTAATGAACTAGAACTTGGCACAGTGACTAACAAGAAGTAGATGCTTCTTTTTAATGGTTTGTTGAATTACCTGGCATTTTAATATAGTGCTTTAATGGTCTAAATGTAAGATTTATATTTGACTAATAAGTTAATTTTGAAAAGAAAGAAATGTTGGGCCCTACAATGGTATGAAAAAGAGTAAATTCCTTGCTTTTTAAAAATTGCAGCTAAAATGTTAAGTCAACTAAAAGAAGGAAACTACTAAACTAGACTAGAATTAAACTAGTTTCCATGTTTTATTGATCCATTCTTTAAATTTGGTCACACATCTATTCTTTTATCAATTTGGGTCCGAATTTTCTCATTATGGAACATGAAGCTAGCTCCTCCTTCCATTTTTCCCTGGCTCTGGCATTTCATCCCTCTTATCATTCCCAGTAGCAACTATAGGTTAATTTTCCTAATACATTCCTTTTATCTTATCCCAAAATTTTCAGCAGTTCTCCACTATCTACATCCTTCACTCTAATATTCAAAATTGCTCACAATATGATCACAATCTACCTTTTCATCAGACTCTCAAGCAAATCCTCCATCCTTCCTGCTACGTTGGTAAATGCACACTTCTTTTACTTACATTCAACTAAATTTACTGTAGTTCTTAAAATGCCTTCCCGTTATTCTTAGGAAGTCCAAATTCTCTTAAGAAATAGTAGAGAGGGATGGACCTAGAGGCCATTATGCTAAGCAAAATTAGTCAGAGAAGGACACATATCTTATGACTTCACTCATATGAAGAATTTAAGATTCAAAATAGATGAACATAAGGGAAGGGAAGCAAAAATGATATAAAAACAGGGAGAGGGACAAAACATAAGAGACTCTTAAATATAGAGAACAGAGGATTGATGGAGGGGGGATGGGCTTAATGGGTAAAGGATGTTAAGAAATCAACTCCTGAAATCATTGTTGCACTATAAGCTAACTAACTTGGATATTAATTAGAAAGAAAGAACGAAAGAAAGAAAGAAAGAAAGAAAGAAAGAGAAAGAAAGAAAGAAACTGCCTAATTAAAAAAAAAGAAAGAAAGAAAAGAAGTAGTGGAAAGGGGTGCCTGGGTGGCTCAGTAGGTTAAGCGTCCAACTCTTGGTATTGGCTCAGGTCATGATCTCACGGTTCGTGGGATCGAGCCCCACATCGGGGCTGTCAGCACAGCCTGCTTGGGATTCTCTCTCCTTCTCTCCCCACCCCTCCCCACTTGTGTGCGTGCACTCTCTCTCTAAATAAATAGGTTTTAAAAAAAAAAGAATTTTTTAAAAAAATGTATGGTTTCTTCATCTTCCAGCATGGCTCTGTCATTAATAAACAGTTCTTAAGTATCTCTTATGACAAATACACACCTGTTCTGTGAAACCAGAATCCCCCTCACCACACCCCCAATAGCTGGACTTGCTGAGTCAAGTGTACTTTATTTTCTATGCCATTCATTTGGCACGTATTATTTTTAGGCTTTATCATCTTAAATATACTACTGTCTCCTTACTAGCAGGGATTTATGCTTCTGCATATCCTTGACAGATAAAGTTCTCAAACTTTAAAGAATATACTTGAGAAACTTTTTAAAATGCTGATTCCCGGGGCGCCTGCGTGGCTCAGTCGGTTAAGCATCCGACTTCGGCTCAGGTCATGATCTCACGGTCCGTGAGTTCGAGCCCCACGTCAGGCTCTGTGCTCACAGCTCAGAGCCTGGAGCCTGTTTCAGATTCTGTGTCTCCCTCTCTCTCTGACCCTCCCCCGTTCATGCTGTCTCTCCCTGTCTCAAAAATAAATAAACGTTAAAAAAAAATTTTTAAATGCTGATTCCCAAACCTCTCATCCACCTCCTTCCAATTCTGATTCAGTAATTGGTAATCTACATTGTCATAAGTATTCCCTTGCTGTCTTGTGATTCTGATTCAGGTGATCCAGGGACCACACTTCGAGAAAAAACTGATCCACTATATATATAATACATTTTGTTGCCTGCAGTTAGCATGGGTTCAAAACTTTATTTTTAAAACATCTGTTTTAGAGGCGCCTAGGTGGCTCAGTCAGTTAAGCATCTCACTCTTGATTTTGGTTCGGGTCATGATCTCACAGTTTGTGAGATCAAGCCCTGAGTCGGGCACTGTGCTGGCAGGACACAGCCTGCTTAGGATTCTCTATCTGTCTTTCTCTCTCTCTGCCCCTCCCCTGCTCATGCTCTCTCCCTCTCTCTCAAAATAAATAAATAAACATTAAAAAAAATTTTTAAAGTTTGTTTTCCTTTATTTTGAGAGAGAGAGAAACAGAGCACATGAGCGGAGAAAGAGGGAGAGAGAGAGGATCCCAAGCAAGCCTTGCACGCCATCAGAGCAGAGCCCAATGTGGTGCTCAAATCCACAAATCGTGAGATCATAACTTGAGCCTAAGTCAAGAGTTGGATGCTTAACTGACTGAGCCACCCAGGTGCCCCATAAATAAACATTTTTTTTTAAATCTGTTTTAATTTAGAAGGATAGGTATGCTTGCATTGAGAAAATTCTTAAATGGAAAATGGCTCAGGAGTGCTGGGTAACTCTAAAATATTCTGCCCACATTATCAAAGACATTACCCAGGAGGAAAGAAAAGAGAAAAATGTATAGGAAACTAAAGAGACTGCACAAGGTGCTGCTTGATGGATCAGCTACAGATAAAAAAGTCATGGGCTGAAACCTTAAAAATGGTGAAGGCTAAATGTCAGGATGAGCTGATACGTCCACAAGGGGCTGTTTGGCTAAGTTCAGAGGAAGTGTTCAGATCTCTGCACAGTGTAGATGGAGCTAGAAAGCAAAACCTTCAAAATCTCATTTTGTGTTTATTCTTTGCTCCAAGCAAAGCAATTTTATTTTTTTTAATGTTTATTTATTTATTTTTGAGAGACAGAGAGTGAGAGCGGGGGAGGAACAGAGAGAGAAAGGGAGACAGAGAATACCAAGCAGGCTGCACGTCGTCAATACAGAGCCTCATTGCAGGGCTCCAACTCATAAGTTGTGAGATCTTGATCTCAGCAGAAACCAAGAATGGGACGTTTAACCATTTAACCGACTAGGCCATGCAGGCACCCCAAGCAATGCAATTCTAAATAAGAAAAAACAAAACAAACATCATAGAGAGGGGAATTGAAGAAGAAGGAATGGTTAACTTTGAGGGGATTAATACCTCTGATTCTAGAGTCATTTACAGATTTAGGGCTCACTGTCAATAATCTTTGAGGAAATATTTTAAATAAGAGAAATACCAAGAATTTGCAAATGAGATATATCTTTATTTTGAAAGATGGAAAAAATGAATTCTTAACTACAGACTTGAGCTCTTTCAAGTTTCAGAACAGATTATTAAAAAGCTTGTCATCACTTAGAGATGGAGGAAATGGAACCTTTGAGCTAGTTTACGTATGCCAAGGATAGAAATGCCAAACTCTGTATTCTTTTATGATAGATCAGGGGATGCTATAGAAGTTGCAACTAATGACTTCAGCAAGGGATTTGACAAACTAGTAATATTCTTATGAATAAGAGTTTCTTTAAGTTGTTCTATTATGTGAATTCAGAGTTAGCTGACTCATTTTTCTGAGACATGATTAATGGAGTGGGGGCTCTGGGGCTTTTTTGGTGATTTGCATTCATTCAATAAATATTTATTAAACATTTACCATGTGCCAGGAACTGCTGTAGGTAGTGGGAATCCAATGGTGAATAAATCAAAGTCCCTGTTCACAAAGGATTTCATAGAAGGAGACAGACAGTAAACAAGGAAACAAATACATTCAATGTCAGGCAATGGTCAGAAAAAGGAATAAACGAAAAGGTTAAAGGGGAAAAAAAGGAGCAATGGCAAGTGGATATTTCTTTTAAAGGCTGGTCAAAGAAGCTGATAGAATCTGGTGATAATGGAGCAGAAACCTGAAGTGATGATTATCCAGGTGAAGAATATTCCATGTAGCAAGACAGTAAGCATACAGGCCTAAGATGGAAGCATGCTTGGCCAAGAGGCCCAGTGGTAGGCAGAATAACAGTCCCCCAAAGCTGACCATGTCCCAATTCCCAGAACTTATGAAACTACTATATTTCAGGCAAAATAACTTTGTAGATGGAATTAAAGTTCCAGACCTTAAAATAAAGAAATTATCTTGGATTACCGAGGTAGGTCTCACCTAATCTCATGAACCTTAAAGGCAGAGAACTTTCTCTGGCTGTAGCAAGAGAGATTTGGCAGAAGAATAAATCAGAAAGATGCCAAGTATGAAAAGAATACTGAACACTGTTGCTGTCTCTCAGATGTAAGGTCCCCAGAGCAAGGACCAGAAAGAGGCCTCTGGAAGCTAAGGGCAGGCCCTAGATGACAAACTGCAAGGAAACAAGGACCTCAGTCCTACAAACATAAGGCACAAAATTCTGCCCATAACCAGAGAGAACAGCTGAACCAACCCAACTTCTGACCTGCAGAACTGTGAGATAATAAATTTGTATTGTTTTAAACTGCTAAATTTGTGGAAATTTGTGGTCATTTGCTTTGACAGCAATAGAAAACTATTATAGACTACACTGGATTTAAGGATAGGGAGTATAATAGGAGATGAAACAAAAGAGGTAGAAAGGATGGATTGCAGGAAGAAGATGAACAAGAGGGTAGCTACTGTGTGGCCTTCTAGACTATTGTAAGGCCTTTGTTTTTAACCACAGATGAAATGGGAGCCAATGGGGGGTGGGGGCAGGCATAACAAAATCAAATTTACATTATAAAAGGATCACTGTGAACTACCTTGTTTAGAATCCAGCTGAATGAATATTGCAATAGTTCATACAACAACGTAAACTAGGAGAATCATAAGGGAAATAAGAATAGTCAGATTCTGGATGTATTAAGTTGAAGCATATAAACTTGCCATTTGAGTGACTCAAAAACAGTTAAAAATCAAAGGATGAGTCTAGAGGATTTGCTCATAGATGGCCTAAGGGGTGTTGGAGAAAGAAAAGAGTCATTGTTGACTCCAAAATCATTGGCCTGAGCCAAGGGTATAAGAGTTCTACTGAAATAAACAACGCAGGAGGGGAGAGATTATGGGGGTAAAGGAGCAAGGGCAAGCATGGATTCCTCTTGGGACATGTTATGTATGAACCACCTATCAGACATCCAAGTAAGGATGTTCATTAACTGTCAGATATACAAGACTGAAATTCAGAGGATCATCTGAGCTAGAACTATTAATTAGGGAGTCCTCTCACAACAACGGTTTTCAAAACCATGAGATGAAGAGTTCAGACACGCAGGAAATGAGTGTAAAGAAAGAACAGTGGTGCTTCCTGGTTTACTTCTTTTTGAAAGTCTTTCCTAGATCATTTTTTTCTGACTTGTAAATACAAATACATGAATAATCCCACAATCTGAAATACTTTTTAAATATTTAGTTATATATTTAATGAATTGCCTGCTGAAGGGCCCCAGGCTCCAATGTGCAACAATAGCATATTGATAATTTTGAATCAAAGTTACTTAACAAATAGCCAGTGCAAGAACAAACACTCTGACCCCCCTTTGTGTCTTGAAAGCAGGAAATAAATCTCCCAAGTGAAAGGTATCTTCCCTGTACCAGGAGGTAAAAAGACATCCTTATCACCAAAGATAGGGATTTCAGGGCTGAATAGATAAACAAACCTTGTTACTTTTACTAATTTACTACCTAGCCCAAATTTTGTTTAGAATTCCTTACTAATTTAAACTCCTGAACATAAATTTATTTTGTCCTGTCAATTCCTCACTGATTTATGTTTCTTTGTCCAAAAAGTATATGCCTTGGTCATTTCTTTAGGTTTCAATTTTATTATTCGGCCTCTGTGCACACTTTATTATTAAACTTTGTTTTTTCTCCTGTTAATCCGTGTCATGTAAATTTAATTCTTAGACCAGCTGGACGAACTTTGAAGGGTAAAGTAAATTTTTCCCTTTCAAACACTGCGTTAAAAATAATAAAATTGAATAATATCCGTACTATCACAGAAAATTCAAAATAAAATAGTCATAAGGTCTTCCAAATTAAACACAGATCATATAGTTGAAATACCTTAGTGAAGTTAGCATAAGCTACACATGCATATCAAAAGACAAGTGACTTATATTCCCTCAATAGCTGTTGCTCTGAGACATTTTCATATCCTATTATTGTTTACATTTTTATATAACATTTATGCTGAGTATCTGGTGAGGAGTATTATTTTTTCAGTTCACTTTGGTTCCTCAATACTGTGTGAATTCAGTATTTACATGTGTGCAATTAAAAGCAAAAGCGAAACAAAATTACCAACTTAACAACTTTGTTCTATTTGCTTTGCCCCCATTGTGTTTCAGTTGTGGCTCATGATATATACAAGTCATAGCTAGTTTATTATTCTCACACTTTCCTTCTGAAAAAAAAAAGTATTTGTGAGCACTTTAGGCTAGTATAAAAGCACTAAGATATTATATATGTACAATATATTATATATCATATATTAAGCATAAAGAAAATTTATAATTTTTACATATATATATGTATACATATTTGTTATAAACCTGTAATGAATCTCTCTCATTCTCTTTCTCACTCCCTCTTTCAAAAAGAGAGATAAAGTTTTTATTTGTATATCTGAAATTATAAATATTTATATACATGTATCTCATACATATAAAGTTTTTATATCACAGAGTTACTGAAACTTTCCTACAAGGTAGAGAAAAACCTGACCTGCTGCAATTAACTCCCTAAATCACTCCTGTGAGAACAATTACAAAATATTTTTGCCAACCACATCACAAACAATTATTAATGTACTAACTTTAGTTTCATGTTTTGAGCTTCTCCTGGGCCAGGTGTGGAGTGGGAACATGCTCTTTATGAAAACATCCCATTGGATGTGCTGACAAAGCACATTTTTAAAGCATACTCATAATCACTCCAATTAGGCCATCAAATGTCAGGACTTGCTGTGTGAATTTGGTGAATTCTACCCAACTCTGTGGTGCAACTGAGAAGTAACCCTACCTTGGAAACAATTTCCTCATACTATGGCCTCTCCTCCTCTACCTGCCTGTATTGAAAAGTGGTAAGGAGGGTTTGCAATGCTGCCCTCTCACAAGTCTGTGAAACTTCCTTTCAGGTGGGAGCCCAATCACATCCAAACCCTTTTATATGCCCACAACACTATTGTCTTTATATGTCTTTGAGGCAATGAATTTACAATATAACTAATATGGTATATGGAATATGGAAGATAGATTGTTCACATCTCTATCTTCCCCTAGATTGTGAGTGACTTATTTGTCCATATTTTGATCCTTTCTAATGATGGACACACTGTTCTCAAAGCTCTAGCACAAATATTTGACACGGTTATGCAGAAGAAGTCACATGAAAACATCCAATCTTCCCTCCCTCATTCTCCCCCATCTCTACCACCACACAACTGATTGAAAAGAGCAAAGAAAAATAAAACAAGAGGATATGTTTTCTTAATGAAAACATTCCTTATATTGTTCACTAACGAATTTATATTTTTAAACTTAATTACCATTGTGCCTTTGAGAAAATACTATTGAATAGCAGTCATTGTGATGGGTAATCTTAGGTTTCAACTTGGCTAGACTGTGGTGCCCATTTTGGTCGAACACCAGATGTTGGTCAAACACTAGATGTTGCTGTGATGGGTATTTTGTAGATGTATTAACATTTACAATTAGTGGACTTTAAGTAAAGGAGATTACCCTGATAAATGTGGGCGGGTCTCAAACAGTTGAAGGCCATATGAACAAAAATTGAGGTTTCCGGGAGTAGAACAAATACTACTTCCTCAAAACCATAACAAAAATCCTGCCAATGGATTTTGAGCTCTTTGACTCTTGCCTGAATTTTTAGCCTGCCAACCTGCCCAACAGATTTCAGACTTACTAGTGCCCACTACCGCATGTACCAATTCCTTAAAAAAATCTTTCTCTCCACATATGCATCCTATTGGTTCTGTTTCTCTAGAGAACCCTAACACTTGCATTTCAAAGCATTCTTTCCCATACCTCTGAAACTCTCGCTAATTGAATTATACTGTATTCTTAATTTTGTTTCATGGAGTGTTTCTATTACTTACTAATAGAAGTCAGTTTCTCTGTTGGTACAGAGAACAAGAGAGTTGTCAAAGGAACTCAACAATGGCACATGTCCTGTCAAGCAGGAAAATTTTACATCAGAGGTTTCAAATATGAGCTCTATTTGAGCCCAGAGTGTGCAGGTACCTAAATATTATACCCTACCTCCTAAGCTAGGAACCTTTTCCTAAGCTAGTTTGTACCAATTAACAAATCTTAAGCAATTACCAATAAAGAATGAGTAGTTTGACCAAAACATTTTCTTCCAAAAAAGATGTGCCATGTTTGGGGCATGGTTGGGGCAGGGAGGAGGGCTTCAACAATTAATGCAACTCAAAATAGGAGGTTGGTGTGCCCAGTTTCCATTGCCTCATTCATCAAGAGAGTCTGTGTTGTGACTCTTGGAAGTCAGTTTTATTGCATGATGTAATGGAGAAAATAATGAAGATTACAAATTTTCTTTATACTTATGTTTTTTTAACCACTGCCAGTTTACAGATATTTAAGAAGTTGAAGCAAAGAGACTAGATTTAGTTTCTTTTAATTTAGCCAAATGGTTAGGTCCTGGAAATTTTTGAAGAAATGTATTAAAGTGTTTTTAGAATTAAAAAGTCTTAGATCCCACTTGGTAGACCTCCAATGGCCCTCAGAGCCTGCACACTTTTCCCTGATGCTATATAACAGAACTTTCTCTGTCCACTATAAAGGTGATGGTTTTGTACTCAAATTTAAACTTGACATGTACATTGAGAAGATGGTGAAATTGCTATTCTGTTTACAATGCTGAACTTCTCTGAGCTCAATGGAATAACAGATTTTAAGGAGTTACACAGTTATTTAGCGGAAAATAAGTCCTGGTTATGAAAGCAATTCATAGATCTTGGTGATTGAGTGTGAGTCATATTCTCTATGACTTTGGGATGCCACAAGATATGTGTGATTATAAAGCCCCTGACCAATGAGGGTGGCTCATTTTCAAACAAAACAAAACAACAGCCTTAAAACTTGTCCTGGGGCCCATGGGTGGCTCAGTCAGTTAAGCATCCAACTCTTGATGTCAGCTCAGATTTTAATCTCAGGGTCATGAGTTCAAGCCCCACTTTGGGCTCCAAGCTGGGCATGAAGCCTACTTAACAGAAAAAATAAGAGCGACATGCAGAAGAATGAACCTGGACCCCTTTCTTACACCATACACAAAAATAAACTCAAAATGGATGAAAGACCTAAACGTAAGACAGGACACCATCAAAATCCTAGAGAAGAAAACAGGAAACAACCTCTTTGACCTGGTCTGCAGCAAACTTCTTACTTGACATGTCTCCAGAGGCAAGGGAAACAAAAGCAAAAATGAACTACTGGCACCTCATCAAAATAAAAAGCTTCTGCACAGCAAAGGAAACAATCAGCAAAACTAAAAGGTAACCGACGGAATGGGAGAAGATTTTTGCAAATGATGTATCAGATAAAGGGTTAGTATCCAAAATCTATAAAGAACTTATCAAATTCAACACCCAAAAAACAAATAATCCAATGAAGAAATTGGCAAAAGACATGAATAGACACTTTTCCAAAGAAGACATCCAGATGGCTAACAGACCCATGAAAACATGCTCAACATTGCTCATCATCAGGGAAATACAAATCAAAACCGCAATGAGATACCATCTCACACCTATCAGAAAGGCTAAAATGAACTCAGGCAACGGCAGATGTTGGCAAGGATGCAGAGAAAGAGGAACCCTTTTGCACTGCTGGTGGGAATGCAAACTGGTATAGTCACTCTGGGAAACAATATGGAGGTTCATCAAAAAATTAAAAATAGAACTACCCTATGACCCAGCAATTGCACTACTAGATATTTATCCAAAGGATACAGGAGTGCTGATTCAAAGGGGCACATGCACCCCAATATTTATAGGAGCACTATTGACAATAGCTGAAGTATGGAAAGGGCCCAAAGGTCCACTGATGAATGTATAAAGAAGATGTGATATATTTACACAATGGAATATTACTTGACGATCAAAAAGACTGAAATCTTGCCATCTGCAACAACGTGGATGGAACTAAAGTGTATTATGCTAAGTGAAATAAGTCAGAGAAAGATAAATACCATATGATTTCACTCATATGTGGAATTTAAGAAATAAAACAAATGAACATAAGGGAAGGGAAACAAAAATAAGATAAAAACAGAGAGGGAGACAAACCATAAGAGACTCTTAAATATAGAGAACAAACTGAGGGTTGCTGGCAGGGTGTTGGGTGAGGGAATGGGCTAAATGGGTGAGGGGCATTAAGGAAGACACTTGATGGGATGAGCACTGGGTGTTATATATAAGTGATGAATCACTAAACTCTATTCCTGAAATGATTATTATACTATATGTTAACTTAGATTTAAACTAAAAAACAAAAACAAAAAATACTTGTACTAAAACTATTATACCTATTAACACACAGTATTACTGAGCATTAGAGTTAACTACAGAAAGGAATCAACTGTGAAAGAAAAAGTACGTATTAATGGATGATTGTATTAGCTCTGCTTCCCTCTTCCAGACTCCTAAAGAGGGTCCTCCCATGTAACATGACCAATTCTTTTGGGCTTTTGGCATTCAGAATCAGGAAGAAAGAGAGCTGGGGGAAAAGATCTAAAGCACACACTCAGGGCTGGAGAACAACAGTTGGGCACATTTTGAAATACAATACAAGCAGCTATCTTGTGTGAGAACACAAGATGAGAGAAAAAAGAGATATGTTTAAGATATGTTGTTTGTTATTTACCTGCTTCACAGTGTTCGGGCTATGAGAATTTTTAAAGAATTATTTCAAAATTATACCTCAGATATTTGCCTGTGTATTTTGAATATGGTCCTGATCTAAGACTGGACCATGTGGGTCACAGATTTATAAACATCACACAAAATACTAATCTCAAACTATAGAAATTTCTGGACAAATTCTGAGTATTTGTAGCTATTTTATGAAATTGCAGAGATAAAAGCCTTAATCAGTAAAATAGCCTCAATCAGATTGTTAAGAGTTTAGAATGATGGAAACACTCTCCTATCTGCTAGAACAGTCCAGGGTGTAAATATCAGTATCCTCTTTAAATCGACCAATAAGGAACCATAGATAGAACAGTATAATTCTTTTTAACAAATAAAAGCTTATTGTATTGGCTTTAGAATTGCCTAATAATAAAAAAAAAAAAGTGCTTTGAATCTTGAATCACCAGTATCAGTAATAAAAAATAAAATATTCATAGAATAGGGTTGAAAACATGCTCTCAGGCCCAGAAGGCAGTGAAGAATCTGGTCCATCTACAACTTGAACAATCAGGGCTTGAGCAATTTACATGTTTTAGCTGGAAACAGTGAAAACTGGCTCTCTTTCAGTAATAATTTTTAAAAGAAGCACCTTGTATTTTTCTAGTCTGATGTATTAAAGTACTTTCGCAAACCTAATAACATGGTGCCAATTCAATGTAAAAGATCGGAGAGATGCTCCTCCTTTTCTTCAGAACGTTAAAATGTACCTTTTCCACATTTGTATTTGCTGAGATTAAGCTCTGTGTTTGGGAAGCCCTTGAGTAGAAGTGTCTCAGAAATAGAAAGCTCGGGCTCCCAAGGTTTCATTCATTTGTCCGACATCCCTGGAGCCCGTTCCTTGTGCAAGACACTGTACTCAGTGCCAGGCAGGTACACCGGCCTACGGGAGGTAGTCCCTGTTCTGAAGGAACCACTGTCCTGGCCAGGGAAGGGCCCAACTAGGGGTTCTAAACAAATAACCTAAAATATCACAGAGCGGCTGCACAGTTGACGTGCCTGAAATTACCCCAAAGACGAGGATCAGTCCACAAATGCAAAGTCTTCCTTCCATCTGATACGGGTCGCCACCCCACCTCTCAAGAAGAGCTGAAGCAGAGCTGCTGGGTCTAGAACTCATGGCCCCAGATTGTTAGGGGGCAGGTTGGCAAGGAAACACAAGAGGGGGAAGCGTTGGCTCAGGCGCGACCCCCGATGGCGACGCAACAGGCAGGGCGGGCGGGGGTCGGTTCGGCCCTCACCGTGGTCTCAACGCAGGATGGAAGCATGAGGTGCTGTGGGCCTCGCCGTCGGACCAGTGGGTCTGTCAGCGCGTCGCGCTGCTCGGGTCTCAGGGTCGGGCTCTAGGCGAAGCCCCGCCCCCCCTTCCCCCCCACCCCCCCTTCCCCCCCCGGCTCCTCCGCCCCCGCCCCCTAAGGCGCGCGAGCCGGTCCCGCGCGGCGCCAACCCTTTCCCGGGTCATCGCCCCTCCTCTCTTCCGGGCCGCGAGCCCCCCGCGCGTCGCCTCAAGGCTGCGCTCGCTCGCGCGCGCGCGCTCTCCTGTCCGCCCGCCCTCTCAGCGCGCGCTCGGCCGCCCGACGACGCGGGAGCCACACGCTCCGGACTAGGCTAGCTGCGCTCGCTACCGCGGAGCGCCGGCCCGCTGAGGCGGCGCCCTCGGTTCCCCGCCCGGAGACGGTCGGGGTCGCCAAATCTGCGGCCCCAGGGCGGCGGCGGTAAGGAGACCGGGACGGGGGAGGCGGACATGGTGGAGCCGAGGGCGCCGGGAGGAGGGTGGTCCCGGCGACCAGAGGCCACGTCGAAGGCTCGCGGCGGGCGGCGCGCCAGGGAAGGGGGAGGAGTGTGGGATCGAACCGGATTGCATCGGCCCTGCTCGGCAAGAAGGAAGGACTGTGGACCGAGGGGGGCGGCCCGAGAGGGTTTCCGCACGACCCTCGGCGGGTTGGGGACGGAGGAGACGCCGCCTCGAGGCTCCTGCCACGTTTCCACCGCGCGTTACCCTCCGCTCGGGGTGGGCGACAGCCTTGCTCCTTCCCACCACCCTTCCACCCTTTTCCCAAGCCGGGGACCCGGCTTGCTGTCCGGGGGGTCGCGCCTGAGGGGAGCGCCGTCCTGGAACCCAGGGCCCCCCGGAGGCTGGAACCTGGCCGGCGGCCGCGGACCGCCGGGCGAACGGGAAGACGCACCCCGCGAGGCTGTTTGCGGGGGAGGAGGGGAATGGGGCTCCAGGGCCCTTCCCCCGCTTAACTCGGGGAAAACCGCGATTGCAGAAGTTGGACGCGCTCGCAGGCCGTTCTTTCCAGAGTGGGTGGAGATGTTTGATGCCTACTCACCTAGCACTCTTAAAACCCAAGCGTGAGTGCTTAGCAGCAGGTTTTTGATGGCTTAAAAAGTCCGAGTGCCGGCCCCGTGGGAAATCCTGTCTCTCCTCCTCGCCCGGAGCCCGCTTTGTAACGCCGCGGAGGCTGGTCAAGGGCTCCTCACCCCTACGGCCGGGATCCCCGCTTCCTCAACCTTGGGAATGTCTATCAGGAATATTTGTTTCTAGAAACGGTTGCGATTAGCCTTTCGTTACAACACAAGGAAAAGTGCAAAGTTATAAACTCCTGGAAGGCTGAGCTTGGTTTTCCTTTGGATTTTGTGCACGCCGCTGTGAGCGGAGGAGCCTGTGGAACAAAGTAGAACTTGAGCCGCCGCCGCGGTGACTACGTCCCAGGATGACGTCACCGTGCGATATTTAAAATGGGAGCTTTTCGCTCGCGGTGTGGGTGGAGGAATTGCGGCTACTTAAGACGCCTTTGGTCTTACTGGACCTGCTTGCTTCCAGTTTCTCCTTCTCTGACTTTATAACTACCTCGTTTACCTTTTGGTACTCCCAGAATTCTAACTGGTGGGAGTGGGTTAATTTTTCTGCTATTCCAGGCATCATTCCTTCAAACCGAAAAAAAAAAAAAGTAATTCCATATGACTCATCCTGTGTTACAACCAATAGCAACCACTAAGTGGTTCTTTCCTTCCTTTTTTTTTTTTTTATTTTTGATAGGAAACAGAACAAAACAAAAATGAGAACAAAACCCTGAACTCAGATATGTAGAACATAATAGACAAATTTAATGAATGAGAAGAATGATCTAGTTAAGGATTCAGTACTTTAGTGTGGTTCCTTGTTTTCTTTGGTGAGATGGAAGCTAACGTAGTTCCATCAACAAGCAACTTTCATCTCAAACCGTATATTAAATTGCAGTGGGCTATCTTTTCCATCATAACGCGGTGGAATATAAATACAGCCTTATGAAGTGGAAATGGCTCAACATTTTTTTAGGAGTACGCCTCACAGCAGTTGCAGAAGGCAGAGATTGTGTGTACCTGCAAGCTCTTATATGCAACCTAGTACCTGTTGTCTGGTAGCTGGCATTCTGTGGTTCCAGGAGAAAGGTTTGGGTGTCTTCCCATCCAGGATCAGAGTGGGTATGGCTGCCAGCACACTTCTCAGATAACTAGAATTTCTTTCACAGTGAGATCCCTTGTTTGAATTTGCACAAGGAGTAAAGGAATCTCATTATGAAGAGGGATTTTAAGAGGTGTGAGAAAACAAACGTGTGAGAACACAAAAACTATCAGTTGGCTAGTTGGTTTTTATACTAAATATAGCAGACGCTGTATGTCTTTAATAATTGGCTCTGGAAAGGGTGATACTGCTTGGTAAATGCAGCATGTGAATAACTCCAAGTTACTTCCAGCAGCCAAATGAATGAGCTCATCGTGTAAAGCCAGAATATACATCGAAACAATCCCAGGACAAGGTTTTTGCCTTTATGGATTAATCAATGATAAATCAGATCTGCCATTCTTGAGGCAGTTCCAGAATGCAGCTACATCTCTGATTATTTCTTTTAGTTTGATTTTTCTGTAGATGACCCTGAATTTCTGCTCTCTTAAATATGTTTTGATAGAGCCACTATTTTTGGTCATATCTTTTAGGCAAATATATTTCTGTTCCTGAAAGAATGCTTATAATAGAAACTCACTGCTGAATTTTTTCTTTATGTGTAACAGCTTTGTTCAAATAGGATTCACCTAGCATACAACATACACATTTAAAATCTACAGTTCATTAGTTTTAGTATATTCACAAAGTTGTGCAGCCATCACCACAATCAATTTAGGACATTTTCTTCACCCTACAAGGAAACCCTATACTCACTGACATCTCTCCTCCTTTCCCCTATCACTCCTGCCCCTAGACCACCAACCTACTTTTTGTCTATGTAGATTTGCATATTCTGGAAAACTCCTATAAATGAAGTCATACAATGTTTGGTCTCTTGTAACTGCCTTCTTTCCCTTAACACAGTGTGTTTGAGCTTCACCTGTGTTGTACCATGTATCAGTATATCATGCCATTCTTCTTTTTGTTGCTGAATAATATTCCGTTGCATGTATATACCACATTTATTTGTCCATCAGTTGACAAATGTCCATCAGTTGAACATTTGAGTGCTTTCACTTTTTGGCTGTTAGGAATAATGCTAATACTGACACTTGTGTACACGTTTTTGTGTAGAAGTAGGTTTTCATTTCTTTTGGGTATATATAGCTATGAGTGTAGAATTGATTGGTCTTATGATAATTCTGTCTAATGTTTTTAGGAATTGCCACTGTTTTCTATAGTAGCTATACAGTGCTGGCTTTCAAAGTGGACTTGTGTTTTAAAGTTCAAATTATTTCACAAAATTTTAAACTTAAGTTATTGTAGCTAAATGTTGACAAATTTAGTAAAAAGTATATACTATCTCTGATTTATTTTAGCCAACAGGAGCAATTTGGTGTGCTCTCTTTATTGAACTTCACAAAGCTAAGTGATACGGTTTTTAGATAGTATTATTATAAGGTCTTTATGGTATAAATTAGTGGTTATTTTCCCTCTTCCAGATCTGAGCCAATGAAACAGAAGATAAAAGAAGGGAAGCTGTGGAGGAGGGGTATTTTGCAGAGCTTTATCTTCCAGTTTTTATGTTCCGTTTTTTGAGAAAAACTGTTTTATCTTTGCAGGGAAAGATGAAGAACGAAATTGCTGCTGTTGTCTTCTTTTTCACAAGGCTAGTTCGAAAACATGATAAGTTGAAAAAAGAGGCAGTTGAGAGGTTTGCTGAGAAATTGACTCTTATACTTCAAGAAAAATATAAAAATCACTGGTATCCAGAAAAACCATCAAAAGGACAGGCCTACAGGTAAAGGATTAAATTGGACAGTTGCATTGGACTAAGTGGAGAGGCTGATAGCACCTGAAATGAGTGCAAGGCCAGAGGACTGAGGGGGTATCCAGTCCATTTCTTTCACAGTTTATCTGCAAAATACAGAACTCTGGGGTGACTTTGGTATTTTTTTCCTTACACATTTTAAAATACAAGTATTTGTTGTTGGTGTCCCACTGTCTGGACTTGGGAGGCCAGTACTGTTGGCTTATGGGAGTTAGTCTTGTGATTGTAGTTTGGTTCTGCTTGAGTGGATTTCTTTATGTCAGGTACTTGAGGGTTTTCACAATTCTAGAAGATCCCTAAAACCTATCCATAAATGGACACGGTAAGAGTTGAGAGAAATGAGTTTCTTTGTTTCTACAAGTGAATTACGTGTTACACATTTTTGGAAAAAATAAAAGTTTTATGGCAAAAGAGAACTGAGTATTAGACACCTAATGCATTTTGACACAAGAATAATTGCATTTATACTATGCATAATTCTTTACGGTAGAAACCACTATAACTTTTATTGATGAAGATAATTTGTTATGATCTACAACTGGTAAATATTAGCTCTGCGTTTTAAAGTCAGGTCTCACTGACCCTAAATTCTTTAGGGCTTCTGCATACCACAGTTTAACCACTGCCTTGTCTCTGAGAGGGAAAATAACTCTCACTTGCAGCTATCTGTTGTACTCTGGTTTATAAGTTACATTTTTAGGGGCGCCTAGGTGGCTCAGTTGGTTAAGCATCTGACTTCGGCTCAGTTCATGATCTCACAGTTCATGAGTTCAAGCCCTACTTCAGACTCTGTGCTGACAGCTCAGAGCCTGGAGCCTGCTTCAGATTTTGTGTCTCCTTCTCTCTCTGCCCCTCCCCTGCTAGAACTTTCTCTCTCAGAAATAAGTAAACCTTAAAAAAAAAAGTTACATTTTTAGCTTAAAGAGCAGGCTCCTGCAAACATGTCCTGGCATGCTAATTCCCTGGACCACTGTATTGAGAACCTAGATTCTACTAAATGAACTCAGCTGTCAAACCGTGCCCCATTTGTGGAGGTGGCCACAAAAAAATAAAACAGTGTGACTACAGAAATTCTTTTATTTATGCATATTGCTGCCCCCATCAGCACTTCTGTGCTTTGATGTAAAAAGGACTTCATTTCATTTGCTGAGCTGTAGCAAGTGCAAGACTATTCAGGGAATCTACAAGGGAAGTGAAAATATGATTTGTTTAGTTCTCATTTCCTAGAAGCCACAGGTGAGCATGTATTCTATTGAAAAGAAAAGAATCAAATTTATTGATGTATTTTCCTCTTCATTTTATTTCCTAGTAAATTGGAAAATGTGGCGAATTAAAGTAGAAATGTGGATGTTCTATATAAAGCAGACTCAATATATTTTTTATCTTCTCGCTTGATTCTCTTAATTTTTTCTGCACATCTTCATATCTGATAGAGTGAACAGCTTTTTTAAGTTAGAGCTGTTGAGGCTTTTACACTGATGTAATTGACATTGGACAAAGACTTTTTTGGAAGTGCCAAGACAACTTTTACTATTACTGAAAAAGGAGACACTGTCAAGTAAATGCTTAAAGGTCAGACAGTGTACAGTTTCATTTCCATTAATTCTAAAAACTTGAGGAAAAAAAATTAGCTAAACAGGATTAAATTGGCATATGATCAGAAGTATCATTATTGAGTCATTTTGAAGCTGTCTTTGAAGTAGAAAACTGTTAGACTTAATGGTGGGTTGTTACTATTATAAAAATGAATAGAATATAGGATTAACCAGTAAGAGTCTTGAATCCATAGAGTAGGTTGTAAGTGTTCATTTTCTTCTAAAGTGTTTATAAATTAAAATAGTTTCTCCACAGTATATACAAATAAGAGGCGTTTATAGGGCAATTTGGCAATATTATCAAGATCTGTAAAAATACTCCTACTCTTTGAACAGTAAGTCTCCTAAAAATCTCTTCCAGAAGTATAATCAGAAATGCAGATAAATATGTATGAATATGGATGTTTCTTTATAATTGCAAAAAATTGGAAATAACTGTCAACATTAAGTAAATGATAGACTATTTTTATGCAACTTTTAAAATCTTGTTTTTGAAGACTGGCTAATGGATGAGTAGTCACAGTATAAAGAGTTTAAAAAAACAGCACAAAAATATGTAAGGTATGCAAATTTTGTTGAAGCAGAGTCTCTAAGCATCTTTATTTACATATATATTTTTTAAGCTTAGAGTCTACATCATCCTTACTGTAGATAACAAAAACACATACATCTGACATCTATCTTACCTATAACTGCTTTTGATCCTAGGGCACATGAGGCTTTTGAATCAACTTACACAGCACTACAATTTGTAAACATAGGACCATCTTAAATAAAGGAACAAATAGCATCTTACCTGCATAAAATAATTTTTTCACTCTGAATTGCTTACTTGTTAATGGTGATGTTAAGATTAGTACAGACAGAATAGGGTATTTAATAAAAGAGATTTTAGAGTCTTGTCCAGATTTGACCCTTGAATTCACCACTTTCTAGTTGTGATGTTGGGCAAAATACTCAGACTCTGCCACCTTTTTTTCTTACAGTGGGGAAGTGGTATCTAACTTACAGAATAATATGAAAATTAGAAGAATTAATACATGCGAAGCATCTAGTAAACTGTCCATTTTATAGTAAACTTTGAGAAAGAATTATTTAGAAATCTGTATTCACTGTTAATGAGAATTTTTTCACTGTTCTAAATGAAAATTGAAATCAACTAATAAAATAATTTTTAAAACTTTAAATAGCATGTTTTTCTATTCATACTGTTTTATTTAATGGTATAATTACTATTTTTCAGCAAACTTGTATGTTCCATATTTTAGAACTTTGGATCTGAGGAAGAAGTGAAATGACTTAATCGGAATTCACCCAATAAATAAGTGCTGGGACTGGTACTAAAACCTGGGTTCTCATGATTGATTTCTTAGTTGTAGGCAGTAAATACTTTTATTGTACCCACCATTTCTGTTACATAATCAAAATGCTTAAATTAGTATGTATTTTTGCGTTCATCCTGGGAGCCATCTTTGAGCATTCCATTAGGTAGAGGTGGTATTTCTTAGGTTTAAAAAATGGAACAGAGGCTATATTGGTTTAAAATTTTTTTTCAAAAAAAAATTTTTTTTCAGTTATTTTGACAATTTTTTTTTTTTTTATGAAAACCCTTTGGTAACAAATAAATGAGATAAGCCAATAATACTTTGGATTGTATTTTAATCTTAACTATGTGATATGAATAGTTCTGTGTCTTAGACTGATTCTGTATTTTAGAACAATGATAGGTGTTTCTTAACACTTATTATCTGGGATGTATATGCAAGGAAATGATCAAATCACAAGAATTTGAAAATATTTTAAACATTGGTTAAGGTCTTTTGTTAGTTGTGGAGATTTTGTTATATAGTAACTTGGCCTATTAATACTACCTTTAGAGCTCTAAGTAATTTCATGCAACTTTAATACTCCTTGCTCATTTCATGGACCTGTGAGATTGAGTAGTTTCTGGCTAAGATGAGGTAGAGCCAGTTCTTCAGATTTCTCTGGGCTCGCACAGAAGCCCTCCTCTTTCCACAGGCTGAGTAGTCTTGTTGATGCTTCCTCTTTGCCTTTAGTTCGCATTTATTATCTACTTAGGATACATATGCTCCAGCATTCTCCGCCAGGGTTTGTTTGTTTTAAATTCACATTGGCAAATACTAGTAATATAATGAAGTTTATGATTAAGATTCAATTAAAGCTATTAACATTATTCTACTTTGTTGTAGATGCATTCGTGTCAATAAGTTTCAGAGAGTTGATCCTGATGTCCTGAAAGCCTGTGAGAACAGCTGCATCTTGTACAGTGATCTAGGCTTGCCAAAGGAACTCACTCTGTGGGTGGATCCATGTGAGGTGTGCTGTCGGTAAGTTCTTGAGTGTGCCAGCTGAGAGGATTACCATGCTAGAACTGATTTTATGAAATTCTCTCAGGTATTGCCTGCCTGTGTATCTTTATGGCCAGGTTTTTGCTTTCTCAGTTGTTAATTTTGTAAAGTAATCTGAAGGTGAAGGGCTGGTTACATTCCTGTTTTACAGCTAAAGAAACTTACAGCTTAAACTTACTTACAGCTAAAAACTTGGGGCACCTGGGTGGCTCAGTTGGTTAGGCATCCGACTTTTGCTCAGGTCATGATCTTGCAGTCTGTGAGTTCATTCCCCGTGTTGGGCTCTGTACTGACAGCTCAGAGCCTGGAGCCTGTTTCGGATTCTGTATCTCCCTCTCTCTGCACCTCCCCTGCTCACGCTGTCTCTCTCTCAAAAAAGTAGGTAAAGATTAAAAAAAAAAAATTTAAGAAACTTAAAAACTGATTGGGCAGGGTTTTTATGGTTCTACCAAGAAGTTTATTATACACCAAAAAGCAGAATTTAGATAGCTAGACTCCTATAGGTCAATTATTTTCTTTCATTGGTGGTGTGCATGTCTTTCCTGTCTTCAGATAAGAAAATAATTCCAAATAGTACTGGATAATAACTTTTGGTTGGGGTGCCTGGGTGGCTCAGTTGGTTAAGCTTGGTTTTGGCTCAGGTCATGATCTCACGGTTCATGAGTTCGAACCCTGCATCCGGCTGTGTGCTGGCAGCACGGTGTCTGCTTGGGATTCTCTCTAACTCACTCTCACTCTCTCTCTCTGCCCTCCCCTCCCTCTCTCTCCAAATAAATAAATAAACCTTTAAAAAGTAATAATAATAACTGGGGCGGGGGGGTTCTGTTTGTTTCTACTCTTGCCTCCCTCTCTCTTTTTGGTTTTTAAGTGACCAAGTAATATTTTCATGGTTTTGTTTTTATAACGGAGATTATTTCTACTCTTCTAATGAGCAGAATTATACATAGGTGAGTGTTAGGTATGATATTTAATTGAATTCCATTCATTCTAAAAGCATTTATTGTGGACCAGGCATTCTTAGTTTTGGGGTTTTAAAAAAATGAAAGTAGCATTCTGCTATCAGGTTGTTCAAAGTGTAATAAGGGAGAAGAAAGAACAAGCAGATTACAACAGGGTGATTTATACTATAATAGATATATGTATAAAATGCAGGAGTTGGTGGCACAAAGAGAACGTTACTGCCTCTGCTGGGCAGTACTCTGCTGAGTGATATGTGAGCTGGGTGGAGAAGGATGCAGTTGACTAGGTGACAAAGTGGGAAGGACATTTCCATGCAGGAAGAAAATAGGATGAGTAAATTCTTGGAATCCCTGTGAGTGATTTCCTACAGCTGTTCCTTTAAGGTGTTTCTCTTTGGTTTTAAGTGCACTTCACCTGTTGACTATAGTAGAAATACTTTTTGATGCAACCATAATATATTCCAAAGGTGGACTATGGAATTTGATCTGATCTTCAACAATAAAAGTAAAGATGATGACATGTCATGCCAAAAATACATGGTAATTCTTCCACCAAATTATTCTGGACCACAATGGAGTTATTTGGTAAAAGCTGCTGTTATCAGCTTATTCTGTGGGAAACTTAGGTACTAGATTCTTCAACACTTCTTCTCAGAAAAAAGGAGAGCAAGACATCTCAAGTTGTGGTCCAAGAAGGTCAAACATTTTTAGATTCTGGGACTAATTAAGGACTCCTTAAGCCAAGGTGAAACTTTATAGACTTTGGCCACTGAACCCCTGCTGAGGACCTTAGTATACAAGAAATAGTTAGCACAAAGTGACTATATTGAATTGCTTACTTTTTTATTAGGCCTGCACTTAGATCCTGACTCTTATTTAACACACAGTTCTTTTAGTTGGTTACATAGGTTTTCAGCCATAAAAATTATAAGCAGTGTTGGAAAGGGGCTTTTTCATGTAGTTATAAAACTACCAAAAAAAAAATACCATGTAGTCTTAATGTGGAGACAGGAGCAAAAAAGCTAAAGAGTTGGCACAAATGTATTATCACCCAATCAAATAATGAGTATTATTTAATATAATGATCCTGAGTCATTAGGGAAATGTTTCTATGTCCAAAGATGTGTTTAAGAATTTGGATAATTGTAGGGACTCCTGGCTGGCTCAGTCAGTTAAGCATCTGACCTCAGCTTCGGTCATGATCTTGAGGTTTATGAGTTCGAGCCCGCATTAGGCTCTGTATTCACAGCTCAAAGCTTGGAGCAGATTCTGTGTCTCCCTCTCCCTGCCCCTCCCCTGCTTGTGCTCTCCCTGCCCCTCAAATAAATATTTTTAAAAATTTTAAAAAAAGGTTGGATAATTGTATAAACATTTTGGACATATTTATTTGAAATGACTTAACTAAATCTTGGCACCTGAAGATGAAAACTCTAAATAGCTATTCTACTTAGGTGGATACTTCATTGCTTAATAATGCCAGATAATGAAAAATTATTGTTCCTTCATGTTATTAATATAAGAAAATCTTTGCATTCAGTAGCTTTATAATAATTTTACATACAAGTAAAATTTTGCCAACAATTGACTGTGATGTGATATTTTTTCACAGCTAATAGAAGTTACCGTCAAGGGCACCTGGGTGGCTTGGTAGGTTAAGCGTCCAACTCTTGGTTTCGGCTCAGGTCATGATCTCACAGTTTTGTGGGTTCAAGCCCCATGATGTGCTCTGCGCTAGCAGCACAGAACCTGCTTGGGATTTTCTCTCTCTGCCCCTCTCTATTTCTGTCAAAATAAATAAATAACAACAACAACAAGAAATCATCTTCATTATGTGATAACAGAACTCCAAAAAGAAAGATGTGCTAGTGATTGAGTAGAGGTGATTGCTCTAAGTTAATAGAGGAGATTGCAATATTGATTAGTACTTTGGGACCAAAACTATAGAGAAACATTCTGAAAATTAAAGCTGATCTAGCAGTTATATAATAGAACAAATATCTGAGTCATTAATAATAACTCATTGGTACACTAGAGACTAAAGTTATGAAAAAATTGAAATGCACTCAAAAAGAACATTTTTCATAGTATGACTGAGTTATTCCATCAGTATAAAATATTGGAAGTGTGCAAGGAGTGTTGATGTAGTTAAAAGGTTATTGTTTAATGAACTATGTGAGGAGATACAAAATAGATAATGGATCCTTCCTACAAAGAGAATGCCTGCAAATGGGTGGCAGCTTTATTATCCACTCAACATTCTATACCTTTTTTTTTTTTTTTAGAATTTCTATTATCCTTTTCCTGATCTAGAGCATTAGACACTATTAATGTTTCAAATTAACTAAATGGACTTAATATTTAGCAGCATGTGGTTGAAAAATGGAAAGTTTAAAAGTTGTCCGTTACTAATTGTAAGGCATTAACTGCACACTCTAATGTTAAAATAATCAACAGCTTCACTTAATATGAGAACCCTCATACCCAAAATACTACAGAGGGAGAGATGCAGAACCTAATTGAACTAGCTGATCCTTCATTAGATGTCTGCCCTTGATTTAGGTTTCAGTTTCTACAGAGGCAGGGATTTTTCTCAAATTGCCTGCCTTTCTGTTTTACTTGAATTTTGACTCCATTAATGGGCAAAAACTGAAGGTTGGCCTAAGCCCCTTGTTAATATTGCTGACATTATTAACATGAATTAAGCTTTGTATTGAAATGTGTTAAGTCTTTAATATATGGGCAGGACGGAGAGGTAAATTTCCATTGCTAAAACTATATTATAGTTTTAAACTTGAAATTATAGTACAGGAATTCTGTGTTGTGAAAAATTTGCCCAGCTTCTCAGGCATCTTATACCAGAGAATCACTAGCTGAAAACCAACCAGTACCCAGTCAGCTCTCAGCTTTCTTGCCTAACAGACAGAAAACCAAGGCCTAGACATGTTAAATGACTTGCCCCTTGTTACAGAGCTAGTTAGTGGAAGAGCCAGAACCAGAAACATGTTCAGTGCTCTTTCCACCATCTAGCAACTCTTTTTATGAAGTAAACTGGAAAAGAATAGAAAAGGAAGTTATGTCCCATATTAGGTAGCATTTATGGCCCCCTTTCAGCCTGTGTGAGAATGGAAGACAGCACAGCTATCTAAAGAAATAGAACTCACCTGTGAGACTGCATGATTTCTGTAAAACTTTCAAAGGCTTTATTGCAGTTTGGCCTTTTACTTATTGTACATATCCTGATTCAGAAATAATTTGAGATAAGGGTTATCTCAAAATGAAATTAATTTACATAGTTAAAATAAACCCTGTTTTTCTGTCAAGGTTGTTTTTGTTTTTTTAAGCTTAAAATCACTTTGTCTTTCTAACTTTAATCATATGTTGTATAAGAACTGCTTAACAATCCCATTTCCTTTGTCCTTAACACTTACTAGAAATAGTTTCATAGTGTATATGCTGTATAGTCTGTGTAAATAAATTTGTGGGTTTCTCCTATGCTCCACATAAAAACTACTGGTTTTACTATTCTTTATGTTATTTTCCCTCATTGCAGAATTTATTTTCCTTTTCTTTTTTCTATTTTTTTTTTTAACATTTATTTATTTTTGAGACACACAGAACAAGACAGAGCACAAGCAGGGGAGGCACAGAGAGAGGGAGACACAGAATCCAAAGCAGGCTCCAGGCTCCGAGCTACCAGTACAGAACCCCATGCAGGGCTCAAACCCACAAACTGTGAGATCATGACCTGAGCCAAAGTTGGATGCTTTAACTGACTGAACTGCCCATGCGCCCCCCTCCCGCCTTTTTTTTAGTAATCAACAGCCAAAGTTACATATGCCAATTATTTTTCTTAGCTCAAGGCTTTAAAAATATTTTGGCAGAATTAAAAGGCTCATTTTACTTTTTTCAAAAAATTAAGATGAGAAGTTTTCCTGGTAAGCAATATAATTCAAGCAAAACCCCTTTATTTTCCTCAACAGTAGTGTTTGTTTTCCAGTTGTCTCAGTTCTCATTTTTGTCAGTGTGGATATAGGCAACTCAGACCCTCTTTTAATTTAATAATGGTAAAGTAAATCTCAAAGGAAATGTCCAGTTGATTTGTGACTTGAATCACTAGTATCTATATTATAGTAGTCAGCTAAAAATACATTAGAAAATCTTACTATATAAGCCAGGTTAATGGTACATACAAAAATGTCATCAAAACAGTGAATTTCTCATAGATATTTTAAACAACTATTTTTGTTAGGAGGCAGTGGGAAAGAAAATTGAAGAGAATAGAATCACTTATTATTTGCACGTAAGTAGGCCAGAAGTAGAAAATCATGGCCGACCTGTTGGCCTGTAGGTGGGTTACGTAGGGTTAAGTTCTGGGAGTGTTCCTTCTTTGCTTTGGACCGATGGCATGTCCAAGCCTGTTTAATTGTTTTTATGGACAGTTTCTTGCTTTTGTTGATAGTGCTTCAAGGTGTGTGAATTTGTTTTTTTAATTTTTAGGTATGGAGAGAAAAACAATGCATTCATTGTTGCCAGCTTTGAAAATGAGGATGAGAACAAGGATGAAATCTCCAAGAAAGTTACTAGGGCCCTTGATAAAGTTACCTCTGATTATCATTCAGGATCCTCTTCTTCAGATGAAGAAACAAGTAAGGAAGTAGAAGTGAAACCCAATTCGGTGACTACAACCCCAAGTCCTGTGTACCAGGTAACCATGAATCAGCTCTCTATTAAAGGTCATGAGCAGGGCTTGCCATGTCATTCCAGGTAGTCCTGCTCATGTTTAGGGTTTCTGATTTGAGATTTTGAATCCCGGTTCTTGCTTTTGTGCACTAAAGGAAGCTGCTCCTCTGAGATGTAAGTAGACATCCTGAGTCACTTTATCAAGGGTCTGCTTTACTACTACTCAATAAGTAGGATAAAAACATTCTATTTATTTATTTTTTAGGATGAATATATATTTTTAATTTTAACAATATATTCATAAACATTTATGTATTTTTAAATTTTAATTTGATTTTTTAAATTTAATATATATATACTTAATTTTTGACTTGAGAGAGCAAGCGAACGGGGGAGAGGGGCAGAAGGAGAGACTGAGAATCTTAAGCCAGCTCCTCATCCAGTGCAGAGCCCAACTCAGGGCTGGATCTCACAACTTTGAAATCATGACCTGAGCCAAAATCGAGAGTTGAACTCAACTAGCTGAGCCACCCAGGAGCTCCTAGAATAAGTATATTTTAAAAGGTATGTCAAAGAGAGGCCCCTGGGTGGTTCAGTTGATTAAGTTTCTGACTCTCTGTTTCAGCTCAGGTCATGAATTCGTAGTCTGTGAGTTTGAGCCCCACATCAGGCTCTACACTGACAGCTCAGAGTCTGCTTCAGGTTCTCTGTCTTTCTCTCTCTCTTTGCCCCTCCCCTGCTCTTGCTTGCACTCTCGCTCACTCTCTCAAAAATAAACAAACATTTAAAAAAATGTGGCAAAGAATAGAAAAAAACTGTGGTGATAAAACATTCCTGATATTTTAAAAATCCTTATTGTATTAAAAAATAGGTATTCATTTTTTGTAGCCTTCAGCACTTCTGATTAATACCATTGGGTTTAACTTTATTCTCCCCACAATTAAAGAGAAACTTCACTGAATAATACAGGAGTTAATTTTTCACTCAAGTCAAAACAATATCTCCTTTACTTACAACAGTGGAAGAGTTACATAGCTACCAGGCACGCACTTACAAATTTGTCCACTTATTTATTATTTATACCCCACACACCAAAGAACATTTAACATACTTTTAAAAATTCTTGGAGTGCCTGGGTGGCTCAGTAGGTCCAACTATTGATTTTGGCTGAGGTCATGGCCCCATATCAGGCTCTGCACTGGGCATGGAGCCTGCTTAGGATTCTCTCTGTCCCTCTCCTGCTCACAGGCACTCCCTCTCTGAATGAATGAATGAATGAATGAATGAATGAATGAAATATATATATTACATATATATAAATATATATAAGCAGTTCAGTAAGGAAAGTCTTCAAGAACTGGTACTAAAACAACTGGATGGTCTATATGGAAAAAAATGAACCTAACTGCTATTTAATCTACTTAATATACTCTTAATATACTCACATATATGTATACATGTATATATACACACACACTTTTAATACAATAATAGTCTTCAACAGAAAAGACAAGTCAAAAAATGTTAGGAAATCTATTCAGTTGAGCCTTATTTGTACTTTTTTCCTATTTTGAGGGTTGTTTTTTTAAGTTTTTTAATCTATTTTGAGAGACAGAATGAGCTGGGGAGGGACAGAGAGAGAGTGGGGACAAAGGATCCGAAGCAGGCTCTGTGGTGACAGCAGAGAGCCCGATGAAGGGCTCAAATTCATTAACCATGAGACCATAACCTGAGCCAAAATCGGACACTTAACAACTGAGCCACCCAGGCACCCCTGAGTTTATTTAAAAATGTACCTATTTTTATTAATTTCACCTTATTAATTAGACGTGATGAAACATATCCAACATATGGAGTGTAGGATTTGGGCTACAATGAGAATTTCAGCCTAATGAGTAAGAAATTAGTGTTTTAAGTATGAGAAACTAAATCTTTACATTCACCATACATTTATATAATGAACATACTTTCAGTATACCTTAGTCTTTTATTTCTCTGGGGTTTTGTTTTGTTTTGTTTTGTTTTGTTTTTTCAGTTGTTGAATTATCCTTCCTAGGCTTGTGAGGGAAATTAGGTCTGATGATTATCATATTTTTAGGGATATATCTATATATGCATATTGTAAGATAACATGCACTTTTAAAAAACAACTTAAAGCAGTGTAAAAGAGTATGTATGATATATTCTCCAAATTACTGTTGCTAAATTGCCTGGAATTCATTCACACATGGCAATTTTCATACTCAGAATTTTATTGTTACTCAACAAAGCAAGAAAGTAAGTCTTAAATTGAACTGATTGCTGCAGATTTTTTACAAGTAAATTGACCTTTAATTTTTAGATTTTCCTTTTAAATTAAATTGTATTTATTTCTCCCCATGTTAAGAAACTTTTAGGGTAAAATTAAACAAAGGCATGGAAATTGAAGTGTCTTTTGTGTGCTTTTAAAATAAAATATTTTTCCTTGACAATTTTTCATAACAGAGAAGCTTGACTGTTACAATCTATTGTGTAGAAAGCTGGTGCAAGTGACCCACTTTAATCTTTTCTTCCTATTCACTTTTTCATCTTGAACCTGGTACTGCTGAAAGGTTTTAAAAGGGGAGTTTTCAAAGTAAAGATAAAAAGTTCCTAGGTTAGGATCTTTTTCCTCTTAGAAGTCCATTTTTTGAAAGATACCCCAGGAAATTACTAATTAAGAAGTCAAGATTATATGGGGTACCTGGGTGGTTTTAGGTGGTTGAGCGTCCAACTTTGGCTTAGGTCATGATCTCACAGTCTGTGAGTTCGAGGCCCACGTCAGGCTCTGTGCTATCAGCTCAGCCTCGAGCCTGCCTCAGATTCTGTATCTCCTCTCTCTGCCCCCTCCCCTGCTCATGCTGGGTCTCTGTCTCAAAAACAAATAAACATTAAAAAAAAATTTGTGTGTGTGAAGAAGTGAAAATACTTTCATTTCTCCCCAAATTGATCTATAGATTCAAGGTCAGTGTCAATCAAAATCCCTACAAGCCTTTTTCTAGAAAGTGACAAATTGATTCTAAAATTTATAAAAAGGAGAATAAAGTTAGAGGCCTTACACTAATATAAAGCCATTGGTGCCTGAGTGGCTTAGTCAGTTAAGCATCCGACGCTTGATTTCAGCTCAGGTCATGATCTGGTCCATGGGATCAAGCCCTGCATAAGGTTCTGTGCTGACGGTGAGACTGCTTATGGTTCTCTCCCTTCCCTGTCTCTCAAGGTAAATAAATAAACTTAAAAAAAAAAAAAAGACAGTGTAGATTTAAAGATACACAAATATATATATTTTTTTAATTTTTTTTTCAACGTTTTTTATTTATTTTTGGGACAGAGAGAGACAGAGCATGAACGGGGGAGGGGCAGAGAGAGAGGGAGACACAGAATCGGAAACAGGCTCCAGGCTCCGAGCCATCAGCCCAGAGCCTGACGCAGGGCTCGAACTCATGGACCACGAGATCGTGACCTGGCTGAAGTCGGACGCTTAACCGACTGCGCCACCCAGGCGCCCCGATACACACATATATTAATGGAACAAAATAGAGACTCCAGAAATAGACTTACATATGTTCAGTCTTTTTTTTTATTACTAAAGTATCAAAGCCGTTCAATAGGGGAAAGTCTTCAAGAACATGTACTAAACCAATTGGTTAGTCTATTTACGGAAAGAAATGAACCTAACTACTATCTGACATGATACACACAAAAAAATTAATTTGAGATAGATCATAGACCCAAACATAAAAGCTAACTAACTCTGACACTTTTAGAAGAAAATACAAAAAGGTATCTTTATTATTTGGGATAAGCAAAGATTTCTCCCAAGGGATATAAAAAACACAAGAAAAGAACTTGATAAATTTGACTTCACCAAAATTAAAAATCTTTACTCATCAAGACAAGCCATTAAGAAAATTAATAGGCAAAGCATAGACTGGGACAAAATATTCTCAGTACATACATCAAAGGACTTGTTTCCAGAATATACTTTGTAAATCATTCCTATAAATCAATAATAAGAGACAAATGACCCAATTAAAAATAATGGACAGAAGATGAGAGTAAACACTGTACAAAAGAAGTTATATAAATGTCCAGTAAACACATGAAAAGGTGCTTAACCTTATTTATCATCTGGGAAATGCAAATTAAAACCACAATGAAACACTGCTTCCAGAATGGCTGAAATTAAAGTCTAACGCCACCAACTGTTGGCAAAGATGTGAAGTAGCTAGTCATAAACTGTTGGTGAGAGTATAATGTGGTACAACAACTTTGGAAACTCTGGAACTTGTTAAATATGCATCTACCCTATTACCCAACAATTATACTCTTAAGTATTTAGAGAAATGAAAATATTTACAAAGGCATGTATTACAATGTTTATAGCAGCTTTTTTCATAATAGTAAAATGGAAAACAACCCAAATGTCCATTAACAAGTGAATGGAAGAAAAATTGTGAGGTATTCACAAAATAGAATAATGGTCAACAATAAAACAGGAAGAACTAATAATACTAGATACAATATGGAAGGACCCCAAAAACATTTGGTTGAGCAAAAGAATTTTGCCATACACAAAGAATACATGCTGGCTGATTTTTATTAAAGTTCACAGACGGAAAACTCTGGTGATGGAAATCAGAACAGTGGTTGCCTGTGGTGTATTAGGATTAACTAGAAAGGGTAATGTAAGCTCCAGAATTTTGTCGTCTTTCTGACAGTTTTAAAACCTTACCAGCACCCCAGTGTAAAAAGAAATGAAAACATTGTATTTTTCTGTTTGTTTTATAGGCCAATTATTTGAACTCTAAATTCTGCCTTATTTCCCCATTATTATATATAATCAAGAATTAACTGTACTGGGGTGCCTGTGTGACTCAGTCAGTCAAGCATCCAACTTTGGCTCAGGTCATGATTTTGCGGTTCACAAGTTCAAGCCCTGTGTCGGGCTCTATGCTAACAGTTCAGAGCCTGGAGCCTGCTTTTCTGACTCTGTCTCCCTCTCTCTGCCCCTCCCCTGTTAGTACTCTGTCTCTCTCTCTCAAAAATAAATAAAAACGTTAAAAAATTTTTATTAAAAAAGGAATTAACTGTACTAAGGTTTTTCATTGAAGCATTATTTTATTTGTTGTGCATTGTTTTTTAATAGTAAAACATTGAAAACAGCCTAAATGTTCTATCAGTAGGACACCAGTTAATTTAGTTATGGCATAGTCATTGCATTACATCTAGCTGTAAAATAATGAAAAAGGACGTTATGTATTGATATGAATGTCTTTTAAAATGTGTGTATAGATGTATGCCTAACTATTATATGCATGGATTAATTCTAAGGGTATACACAAAAAAAAAATAGTGTAAGTTGCCTCTAAAGGGTAATTGGGTAGCCAGTAATCAGATAAAGAGGGACTTTCCATGTATATGCTTTTATACCTTTTGTATTTTCTATCACATGAATGTAATTGTATACAGACTATAAGTTTTAAAATACCTGTACTAAGAGGAACAGATTAGAAATCAGAGAATTCAGGGGCACCTGGGTGGCTCAGTTGGTTAAGCATCCCACTCCCGATTTCGGCTCAGTCATGATCCCATGATTTGTGGATTCAAGCCCCTCATCTGATCAGTGCAGAGCCTTCTGGGGATTCTCTCTTCCCCGTGTGCTCTCTTTCTCTCCCTCTCACTTTCTTTCTCTCTTCTCTTCTCCCTCAAAAAGAATAAACATTTTAAAAAGAAAACTCAGAAACACATAGTCACAAGGTACAGCATTCTTAGCAGGGGTGTACAAAATTGCTGATAACTTTTTGAGTAATGTGGACTTGATGTCCCATTTGACTTAGGGGATAATCTAAGACTGTAGTTCCAAAACACAAACTGGCTGCGTCAGAATCACCTGAAGTGCGGTCAGAGTACCTGGCCTCTATTCCTAAAAGATTGTTATTGTTCAGTTAGACCAGGACTAGGGCATAAATATATTTTGTGTTTAAAAGCTTTTTTAGGTGACTTCTTATTAAACAGCCAGCTGTGGAAACCACTGGTCTAAAACATGATGTGTCCTTTCAGGCTTCCATTCATTCTGTTTTGATCTTTCCTGCTTGTTTTAGAGTGCTGTGTTTTTTATTCATTTTCATTCATTAAGAAAACTAATCAGGGGCACCTGGGTGGCTCAGTCGGTTGGGCGGCCAACTTCAGCTCAGGTCATGATCTCACAGTTAGTGAGTACAAGCCCTGCATGGGGCTCTGTGCTGACAGCTCAGAGCCTGGAGCCTGCTTCTGATTCTGTGTCTCCCTCTCTCTCTCCACCCCTTCCCTGCTTGCTCTCTGTCTCTCTCTCTCTCAAAAATAATAAACATTAAAAAAAAATTTAAAAAAGAAAAAACTAATCAATCACCTACAAAAATGAAATTTCTAACATATTTAGATCTGACCATAGGAATGTTATTTAGACCTACACTTAAAGGTAGGGTATGGGTGAGTGGTTTTGTTTTTCTTTAGTGAGTAATCTGGAAGTTCACCTAAGTTTATTACATAATGTGACTGATTTTTCCTCTGAATTAACTTACTGCTTTCTCTTTCATGCAGATTTCAGAATTGATATTCCCACCTCTTCCAATGTGGCACCCTTTGCCCAGAAAAAAGCCAGGAATGTACCGAGGGAATGGCCATCAGAATCACTACCCTCCTCCTATTCCATTTGGTTATCCAAATCAGGGAAGAAAGAATAAACCGTATCGCCCAATTCCAGTAACATGGGTACCTCCTCCTGGAATGCATTGTGACCGGAATCACTGGATTAATCCTCACATGTTAGCACCTCACTAGCTGCTTTTGATTCTGTTGGTGTCAGTGTTGAGAGAAGGTAGAATAAGCTTGACCACATATTAAAAGTTCATATTCATATAGTAGTAAAGTTAGATGGGCCAAACCGTCAAACTTATTTTTATAGAAAAGTTATTGATAATAATCTTTCTTAAAAAAATATATATGCACTTTAGATATATTGATATAGTTTGAGAAACTTTATTAAAGTTAGTCAAGTGCCTGAGTTTTTAATATTGGACTTGAGTATTTATATATTGTGCATCAACTCTGTTGGATATGAGAACACTGTAGCAGCAGACGATTTGTTCTAGCACCTTTGAGCATTTATGGAGAATATGTAAGTTATTTATACACAAGGAAATCTATTTTATGTCATTGTTTAGAAGAATTGCGTGAAATCATGTAGTTGCAAATAAAAAGTAGTTTGAGGCATGATGATGTGTGCTGCTTTTCTATGCATAAAAAAGGCAGAAATAGCAAAGGGCATATTTCACTTTAATGTGTTTAAATATTTAGCAAAGAAAAAACAAAATTTAAAGTTTTCTTAAAAAAATCAACTTTTTATTAACCATAATTTTCCCCAAGGCAACAGTATCAAAATGTGCATATAAAAGTCTAAAGTTTATTAGTAGTACTAGTGGAAAATATATATACAATAAAACCTCTTTAAACCATCAAAGTTGTGATACATAGGATTTTCCTAATCAAGAATCAAAGCCTGTATTAATTTTGACATGGCATCTGACTTATATGCCTAATGCCACTGCATAAAGCAGAAATGTTCTCACATCTCTGTTCCTTGTGCTTTTTTTCAACACATGAAAGTCTTTAATAGATGTCTGAATTAAAGCCAAATAGTACAGTACTTCAGATTCTTCAGTAGTCCCTTCATATTTATACCACTGTGATGCCATCAGTCTTGTAAGCGTACTTGAACTACAAAAAGAGAGAAAGACATATAAGAATTTGGATTTTTTTCCAAAAATTAAATTTTTTTTAAAAGATACTTTTTTTCCTGTTAACCCACATCTTTAAATGTCTAGTCATAAATTATTTGACTTAGAAAAATCAGAACTTGCTAATAAATCATTAGAAGACCTTGGCTACTCCACATATTCCTGTTGTCATTTTTTTCTGATAAATTCTATTTAAGTATAGAATGCCAGAAAAGTACCCAAATTCTAAGGATACATATCCCAAAGATTTGAAAGTATGTGGAATTTAAATTACACAATGTCAACAAGAAACTTGTTTTTAAGCCTTAGAGACATCTAGTTTTAGTATTATATACACCTTTTAATGTATTTGTAAGCCATGAACGTTTTTTTCCTAAAATATATAATGAATGCCTATTCAGAGATGAGCGTATTTTTCTAAGAGTAACTGGCATCACATGAACATTAGTTTTATTTAAGTTTGAAAATGTTTTTAACTGTTCCATTCTGGGTCCTAGGAAGTTTTGTGTAATAACTACAGATAGTGTGCAATTATAAAGATGGCGGGTTTCAAGTATTTTTATCATGGAATTAGCAGAGAGCATTTGTTCTTTTAGTTTGCTCATGTTGTAGTTACGAGCTTATTGGGAAAATCAGAAGCAATAAATAGCCATACAAGAAAGGAAGTATTTTTGGGACACATCTAGTAACCAGAGCTTTCCACCGTGGATTACTGTAAAACCTAAATTTCTTACTCAGTGCTGACAGCTAAATGGCTGAGTGCCTTGGGGAAAATGCTAGTTTTACATATTCCTAATATGATATATTACCTGTAGAAGACTTTGCCCTTTGATTGACTATCCAACCTCCCACCTTATTTGAAAAGTTATTTAAAGCAAAAGAAAACTCATCAATATAGCTTTTCCAATCCATTCCTAATGAAATAAGCCATCTTTCTCTAAGCAGTTGGGTCTTAAATTCAGTCTAGTAAGCACAGGGTACAAAAATTTGTCAAACTTTTTGAATGGTTTTTAGGACTCTAGGAGTCGTAACATCTCTGTGTCTCAGACAATTTGGACTGTTCTAATGAAGACAATATGGCTGCATAATTTCAGTTTGAAAGCCTTTTTTGGGCTGTTTCAAACAGTGGTTTGTGACAAACACATCTTTTTGGTAAGTTCTATTACATCAGTACTAAAGTACTTATTTCTGGTTTTTTAATGTGATATTTATGTCAAAGCATTTATGTTGACTTCTCAACTATCACTGTCAAAGTGATTTCTTATTTGCTGAGTGGAAAGAAGCAAAACTTAAACACTACCATGTACACTGACCTTGCCAGAGAAGACATTCTATCCATTTTACAGATAACAGTAAGTTCAAAAAAAATTTTAGGGATCTATGTGCCAGTAGTTTATTTAATCCTCATAATAACCCCATGAGGTAGGTACCATTATTACCAATTTAGATAAGGACTCTCAGAGAAGTTAAAAAATGCCCAAGATAACAGCTAAGAAATGAAGCCCTGACTTGAACCAGTCTGGGTTTTGCAAAGCCCGTGTGGTTCATGGTGCCTTGGTTCAGTTCATTATAACTCTGTGAGAAGTTTCGGTATCAAGCCAACATGTGAAAAAAGGGACAGATGTAAAGATTAGATTAAGCAAATGAGAAGACATTTAAATTATCTGTTGATTAATAAAACCTTGACAGAGTTCCTTTTTACAAACCACTAACTTGATAGACATTTTATTTGCTTGAACTGTAAATCAGATTGCAATAGGAGGAGATACAGCCCACTTGACAGGATTGAGATGACAAAGCTAAGTGTATCAATGATTGGTCCCGGGGAAAGATCACACACAGAGAATTAGCGGTATTAGAAAGGCACAAGTTCATCATAGGCTTTAATTTGTTAGTTATCAAGTATATCTGATGGTTTAACATGGTGTTCAATGTTCTCATATTCTCTGGAGTTTGTTTTCCAGTTGTGAGGCAGTAATACTGTGAGGTTCGAAGGGAAACAACATCCATACGTTACAGATGGAGCATAGGCTTATACTGGGAGTTGTGCAAGCACTAGTTCCAGAGAAGGCTCATGTAATTTCTGTTTAAAATGTGCACACTTTATCCACCACAGAAAGCATCCCTTTGTCTCCCAGTTTATCGCATTAGACACTTTGTAGTTTCCTTTGTTCTTTTACATAATTCGAAGGATAACCTAAGGAATGAAATGGAAACCCATCTAACCCTTGTCAGACGCAAATTCACCATTAATACTTGTAGCATATACACCACTGCAATTAGGTTGGTTTGATGTTTATTCTTTAAAGCACATGATCAGCACAAATAAAAGTGTTAAACTTTTATTGTTTGTACCCTCAAAAAAGGAATAACTTGCTACAGAAGCGACTCCTCTTATACATAATTAGACCCTTGCTCAAATTTCATAGGACTTGAAAAATACCAAGTATTATGTAGACATCCATAACTTGGCTTTAAAACACCATTTTTGAAGGGTAGTTAAAAATATAAATGTGCAGATCTTTTGGCTAAGAAACGAATTCTGGGAATTTGTCTTTAGAAATACTCAAAGGGTCCAGCCATTATCTATGTAGAAACGTTCATTGCAAAACCCAAGTAGCCAACAACAGGTGAACAGTTAAATAAAATCTGAACATCTATTCAAGAAAATACTATGCAAAAGTCCATGTAGCTACCAAAAAAAAAAAAAAATTGAAATGACATGGCATAAAATGTTGCAGATTGGGGAAATACCACAAGTGGGGGATGAAAAATATTATTTCAATGATGGTGCCAAAAATTGCCTGGAAAAATAAGTACCAAATTAACAGTAGCCAGTGTTCTCAGAGGCAGGGGAAGGGGTCAGATACAGAGAACTTTATTTTTCTAGATTGTACACTTCAGTCTTTAGACTTTTATACTGAGCATTACTTTGTAACTAGAGGGGTAGAGAGAAAAAATATTTTTCATGAGCACTTAATTTAAGCCAAGTTTGGTGGATTTATTTTTAGCAAATACAAATACTCTATCACTGATAACCAAACTGCATGTATGTTTCATGGGCAGTCTGTTACGCTTCTGAATAAAAAGATTGCAATGTGGGTAAAAATTTTGTTGATCATACTGTGTCTAGAAGGAAATATTCCAAAATAATAAATGCTTGTAATAGAGTGGTAGTATCATATACTTTTCCTTCACTGTTCCCAACTATATGTAAATAATATTAATTTCATAAGAAAAACTTTAAATATGCTTTGTGGAAGAGAACCCCTATTAGAAAGACTACTAAATACCTGGAAATAAACTAAAAACAGAAAGGAGTCAAATAGAAGAGAAAAATTTATAAAAATTTACAAAAAGAAAAAACTGACTAGAAAAATATGCCATATTTCTAAATTGAGTCAACATTATAGAAACTCCACTTTTTAAGTTAATATGTAAAAATATAAATCATAATTAAAATTCTGATAAAATTTTAATGGAAAACAAAACTGATTTTATGTTTACATGGAAGAATAATTTTCCAAAATAACCAATTTTTTTTTTTTTAAAGAACAATGGATAGGGAGTATTATTCCTTTTACATGATTTGTCAATATATACTCAAAAGTTAACATAGACCTGAACAGATGAACAGTGAACAATGAAACAGAATTACAAGTGCACAACCAGAAACAGAAATTTAATGTATGGTGAAAGTGACTTTTCAAATTGAAAATGATCCACTAATAAATTAATAGTGAACTATTTTGACTATGTTTTTTTTTTCATTTTTTTAAAGTTAATTTTTAAAAATAATCTCTACATTTGGGGGTTCAAACCCATGACCCCAAGATCAAGAATCATATGCTCCTCCAACTGAACTAGCCAGGCACCCTGGATGCATTTTTTTTTTAAGTTAAATTCTAACTCTAAGCCATAAAAATACATTCCAAATAGATTAAAGATAAAATGCTAATTATGAAACTGTAAAAGTACTGAGAGGAAATATGAAGGGAGATATTTACTAACTTCAGCTTGGGAAATTTTTCCCAATTTTAACAGGAATGTTAGTGGTTTGGAATTAAAAAGTAAACTGCATATCAAAAGACATCATAAAGTTAAAAGAGAAACTCCAAAGAAAATTTGCACATGTTTAAAAGAAAATGGATTAGTATTCTATCAAAAGCTTGTATATATAGTTATTTAGCAGAGCTAAATACATATAAAGAGATGTAAAAACTAAAAACAAAAGGTGTGCTAATGGAACACTAATGGCAAGGAAAACAGAAGAAGCTATGAAATACCATTTTTCACCTAACAAATTGACAAATATTGAAAAGATTGTTGTTTGATTCTTTGTGGAAGACAATTTGACAATGTCAATGTTTTTTTTTTTTTTTTTAATGCGTATATTCTTTTATCCAGTAATTCAAATTCTATATACCTGGAAGATAACCTATGGAAATACTTTTGCAAATGTATAAAAATGTATAATTGATGCAGCATCATTTGCCATAATAAAAAACTATAATTCATTCATACTATGTAAGAACATGAGGCCAATAAAAGAATGATCTGTGTCTACTGATGTGGGAAGATAATCACCATATTGTGTGACAGGTACTGCCAGTAAGTCCCTTCCTTCCATTCTAAGTTAAACCTATGTATGTTCTACTATTCTCATCTTACATTTGAGGACACTGTGTCTCAAGTATTCAAGTTGCCTAGGTGACCTAAATTAACAAGAGCTTCAAACCCTGGCAGGATAAATCCAGGACACATGTTGGGAAGATAGGCTAAACTGTAAAGAAAAATATGTGAGCACTTTTGTCGTTTAGAAAGCAATAGCATCGATGTTTTGGTGTTATTCTCTTGATGCAGACTGATTTAAATGAAAAGGAATAAATTACCTTATTAAAATTATTTGGCCACAAGAGGGCATCAGATATTCTTTTCCAACTTCAAAGCAGAAGGCTGTATTTGAAATCTCCCCTTTCCATGAAAAGCATTAGTGGTTATACTGGTTTTTTTTTAAGTGGCTGTTGTTTAAATCACTGCTTTTCCTATGGATCTATATGTAGAAATGTCATTAGTAATGGGGAATTCTAACTCAGAATGCCATATTCACTGTACACAAAATTTCTTTAGTAGAATTATTTTTCTGTTAACAAAAGTAATGTTCATTTAGGGAAAAAAGTAACAGCACAGAAAGATCATTAATCACCTATAATCGCCCCAGCAGACATAACCACAGTTAATATTTTAGATGGGGATGTTTAAAAGAGGGAACTTTTACTTTACATACTCCTATACTGTTGTATTAAGAAATATGTTCGTTTTATGGTTACACAATGTGATATTTTGAAATACTTTCTTATGTCGATTTTCTAAACAATTTTTTATTTTCTCTCTAAAGATATGTTTTAATTTATTGTTTAAATTTTTATTTTAAATTCTAGTTAATTAACATATTCTAAAACATTATTTTTAGTAGTTTCATATTATGGACAGGTTAATCATGTACCAGAACTGCTAACTGAATTCACACAGAAATGTATAGATGATAAATTTTTGAGTTAAATTAATAAGTCAGTGTGGGGGCGCCTGGGTGGCGCAGTCGGTTAAGCGTCCGACTTCAGCCAGGTCACGATCTCGCGGTCCGTGAGTTCGAGCCCCGCCTCAGGCTCTGGGCTGATGGCTCGGAGCCTGGAGCCTGTTTCCGATTCTGTGTCTCCCTCTCTCTCTGCCCCTCCCCCGTTCATGCTCTGTCTCTCTCTGTCCCAAAAATAAATAAAAAACGTTGAAAAAAAAAATTTTTTTTTAAATTAAAAAAAAAAAAAGTCAGTGTGATTAACTATTTCACAAAATTCAATAGGAAAAAAACTGGGTTTGCATCTTATAAATCATCCACCAAACACTTCTTCTAAAGAAGTGAAATAGGGGCACCTGGGTGGCTCAATGGGTTAAGAATCTGACTTCAGCCCAGGTCACGATCTTGCAGTTTGTGAGTTTGAGCCCCACGTTTGGTTCTGTGCTGACAGCTCAGAGCCTTGAGCCTGCTCTGAATTCTGTCTCCCTCTCTCTTTCTCCCTCTCCCCTGCTCTTGCTCTCTCTCTTAAAAATAAACATTAAAAATTTTAAAAGAAGTGAAACAAAATTTACTGATTAAAAATGAAATTTTTGAAACTCTAAGATTAGTGGAACATGAAAAATGTGAAATTGTTTTACCATCTGAGTTATTACTAAGTGAAATCTATTTCATGTTTCCCAGTGATAAGACAGACTATATTTAAAATCTGATATGGATAGCTAATAAGTTCCTTTGGAAAATAATTTTGAAGATACCATTTGTGATGCTTGATACTGTGAAATCTGGGAAGGAAGACACAAAACGTTAAAATACAGGACCTGACAGGCATTTGGCAGCAGGTTTACAGTAAAATCCCTCTCCCCAGACACAATTAGGAGTGCCAATAAAAAAAGTTTTAAGTGGAAAACCATTAAAAGTGATATATCCCTCAAAAATTTTTAAATGCTTAAAATGTACCAATATACTTTGTCACCAAATCATGTAGTTAAGAATTTTTCTTAGAATATGGGTCTACTGCTAAGAATTATGTTTTCTTTTTCCCATAAGCTACATCCATATTGATGCTAATTAAAGTCTAGGTTTTTTATAGTCAAATGAAACCAACATATTTTGAAGCAGAATCATTTCCTTACATATGTTGTCTTTGCCACATCTAGGATAGCTGCTATGCACAATTTACTTAAATTTTGTAATCAGCAACGTAACAAGCATACATGGGCGTGGTACCAAACAACATGCACTCCAGTCATAACCCCATGGGACCATCACTCCATCTGGGAGAAGAGTGCAGCTGTCAATGCTCAGCGTGCCCTGGGCATCAGTGACCACGTTTATGCACAGAAAGCACTGGTTAGGCCAGAGTCTGCTCTTTTCCACTGGCCTGCCTGGCTGGTGTTGGTGGGAGCGGTGAGAGATGAGACAGCCACACATTGCAAATTCCCATTTTCTTTCTTTCAAATGGTTCTCAAGGGGCCCAGACTGCCAAGAACTGGAGGTTCTTAGAAAAATACTAGATCGGGAGTCAGGTGACCTGGAGTTTGTTCCTAATTATGTGGCCTGGGGAGATCAAAACCTTTCTGGATCTTTATTTTTTTCCTGAAATGATATTGAACTAGATAATGTAGCCCATGGGTATTTTAGGTTTTTTGTCTTTTTACAAAACTTAAACTGCCATGTCAATTTTCTTAACTATATCACCAATTTGTTGCCCATATTACAAAAAGGTTTAAATCAAACTTATAAACATGCTCATAAAAGCCCTGTTGGCTATTATACAATGTATCTTTACTCTGTCCTGGGTGTAGAACAAAGTATTTTTTAGTTGGCAGAGCAGAGATGATAATTCATGTGATTGTTTAATTTTACTTTGTGCTGTTGTTCCTGTGAACACATAATAAGTCCCATTCTTGTTGGTAGATCAAAATACTACTGGAGGCTGAATGTCAAAGGACTGTGATTTTCCAACAGGTTGCAAACCAGTCATTGGTATCTTCTATATCCCACTCTCCTTAGAATTGCAAGGTCATTCATTCTACTGTTCCCTACGAAGGTTCTCGCTGTCGACAGTTCTGGGACTATGTGAGAGGGAAAGAGTCCTACTTAGCAACATTAAAAGAGCACAGTGAGGGTAGCCAACATTCAATTTGGGAGAGTGTGTGATAACTGACCTAACACGTGACATACACATCTCTTCTCTTCAAGTGCAAGAGAACTCATTTTCTTCATTACTTTAGTTTGTGCTGATTCCATTAAAATGCTGTGAGCCAAAACACCAGCAACTAGAAACCAAAGATAAATTAAGAAAAAACACACTGTGATGGGAGTACATGAAGCAACGGCTTGATGTGAACACAGAGCTCCTGCTATTTGATCATCAACCAAGGTTACTGAATCTGTGTGTTGAACATCTGGGTAAAGATGTCCCATCTTTGAAAGGTCTGACATCTGCTTAAGTTTCCATGCGAACATGGAAAGACACGGGACCTTCAGCTTCCTCTGAGGGTACAATTTCAAGAAGGGAGAAGGCAGATTGCACCAGGAGGATGGTTTGGGAAGGGTTTGGATTACACCATCAGGAAAGGGTTAAAACCATAATCAGAGTGAAAGAGAAAGGGTAGCCTAGCCAAAAAAAAAAAAAAAAAAAAAAGTTCATTTCACACCACAAAGGACTAATTTTTATTAATATTTAAGAGCTTCTCCAAATTAGCAAAATCAGTACAAAAGAAAACTGAGCAAAGCATATGAGCACTGTTCTCAAAAGTACAAAGGGCTTTTAAACACGGGAAAAGATATTCAAATGAATAAACAGAAATACAATTTTAAAGAGAGAATTTTCTTCTCAGAAATTGGGAAAGATCAAAAAGTTGGGTAAGCGTATGGGTGAGGATTTGGGGGAAGCTAAGCACTCTCATCCACTGCAAGACAAAGTGCTGTAAGAAGGTATGTTAATAATAGCTATCAGAAGATTCTTGACTCAGCACCTCTTCTAGACATTTACCTTAAGAATATAGTTATACATATGCAAAATAATGTATATACAAATATACTGCTTGTACTTTTACTCATTATATTAGAAAGATGGGACCAATTTAAATGGCCCTCAAATGGAGACTGGTTAAATAAAGTTACGGTATATCACTATGACACAATATATAGTTTTAAGACAAATACGGTTGTTTTAGGTGGGTAGATACATAAAAGATAAAAATGTATAGAATAATATGAAAAGATTTGCTAAACTGGAAACTGTATAAAATTTTATTTAAAAAAAAACAAAACATGTATATGCAAGTGTAAGCATAGAATAAGTGTGGTAGTTGGAGGGCCCGTTGTGAAAGTCTAAAATCAGGCCAGAGTATAAACTTCAAGTTAGAGGTTGTCCTGGAAAGCTTTTGAGCAAAAGAAATGAACCTAAGTGCTTTAAGACAATTAACCTAGAAGCAGAGTTTTAATCAACTTTTGTCTAGATCATAGAGGTGATTGTAGAGCAATGGCCATCTATTTGCTTCCATAATCAGGTGGATTCTTTTTTTCTTTCTACAGTGGTCCATCACCTCTTCATATATTCCATATATTCCTGAGGTTAAAAACTATTTCTCCAAAAAAAGTTTCATCTTGTCAGCAAGATTCATAAGGAAAGACAAATCATAACCATTCCATCAACTACTTTTCCAGTTGACAAGCAGATATGAGGTTAACAGCATATATAGTCACTCCAGTTTTGAAATCAAGATCACACATACTCTCTTGGCTTAGGAATGAGGGAGACAGACAACCATGAAATAGCTGTTGGCATAGTTATTTAGGTGCTGATATATTTTTTAAACATTTTATTCATTTGTGAGAAACCTAAGATAGAGTATGAGCAGGGTGGAGGCAGAGAAAGACGTAGACACAGAATCAGAAGCAGGCTCCAGGCTCTGAGCTGTCAGCACAGAGCCCAACACGGGTCTCGAACCCATGAACTGTGAGATCATGAACCGAGCCGAAGGCCTATGCTTAACCAACTGAGCCACCCAGGTGCCCTGTGTGTTGGTATTTTTATTACACTGCTAAAAAGTAAGCAAAGAAGCTCTCTGGGCATGTGTTCCACACCAACCTTCACTATTTTATTAGTTCTTCATCATAATTTCCAGTCATCATTACTGACATGGGTTGAACTGTGTGCCTCAAAACTCCTAGGTAGTAGTCCTAATCCCCGGTACTTCAGAATGTGACCCTATTTGGAAATAGGGTCCTTGAAGTTACAGTTTGTTAAAATTAGGTCATCAGTGTGGGTCTTAATTCAGCGTGACTGGTATCCTTATAAAAAAAAGGAAAGTTAGGACACAGAAACAGATACCCATAGAGGAACAGCCACCTACAAATCAAGGAGAGCGGCCTGGGCAGATCCTCCCCTAACAGCAATCCGAAGGGACCGATTTTGCCAACACCTAAATCTCATACTTCTGGCCTCCAGGATGGGAGACAATAAATTTATCTAACCCACCCAGTTTGTGGCACTTTGTTATGGCAGCCCTAACAAACTAACACAATTATACATAGAAATTAATTATAAATGACTAGTCATTTCAGAAAACTAATCATTTTAAAAGACTTGAAAACAATTTACATTCTGTTTGTTTGAAATTAAAATCTTCTAAGAAATGGTGTTCCAGCCATCTAAGTAGATTGCCCTGAATTCTGAAACCAAGATAAATTAGAATATCACAATTAGGCAATGATATTTAAGTATGTAAGTTTCTTGGCCTCTCTAAAGGTGTACTCAAATATTTCTGGAAATTTGTGAAGCCCGAGAAAAAAAACATACTACCATTAATGACTTGGCCTGGAAACCAGTCATCTGTAAGGAATTTCATTTATTACCAAAATAACCCTGGAGAGAAAACAGTCACTAACTTGACTCCAGACTATTCAGAATCTGAGGAAGGTTTTACAGGTTTACTTTTAAAATGCTTCTCCACTTCTCCAGGTTTTTATAATAATTAGGTTTGTTTTAGTGTTTGTTCCTATTCAATCAGGTCACCCCATTCTGTATTTGTCCAAGTTAACTTTTTAAGCAATGTCACACTTTTTCCTCTCACCACACATACTCACACTTTTTCTCTGGATACAGTCTTTTTGGAAGAGATCAGGGCAGTTGTCTTGAAGAACATAGGACACATACCAAGTCAATGCAAACTTGCCCCTAGTGTTTACGTAGTTTCCTTTCTAAAAATTCACTCAGCATTTACTGAGTAATATGCAAGTCAGAGTTAGGCACTTAGTATGATGAGGTGAGCAAATCAGCTTCAAATTTGTAAAAGGGCATATTAGGCATGTTCAACAAATGGAATGGAAATGACTTTGTGCCCTCAAAGACCTGTGCTGGCAGTGTTGAGAGCTCAGATGCACCCCCAATTTATAAGTAAGGAACAGGGGTACATATCAGGAAAAATGACTCAATTGACACCAGCAGGACACAACAGCAGGGGCTCTTCTCTGGTTGAAGAAATCGCATACCCACAAAGGTCCAAAACCAAGGCCCCTTAGCTACTGAGCATGTCTACTGAGTGAAGGTGCATCTGCAGCTATGGAGGTAACAAACCGTAGAGAAATGGAATGGACTTTGCAAGATCTTCTACATTAGGTTAAGATGACCTGGTTTTTATTTGGACCATATTTACATTTGAAGACAACCAATCCCACTAAGATTTAGTTAGTGGATTAAGGGACAAGGTCTTAGGGGAAGATAGTCAAGATCATGACGGCTTCTGGTACTTTGTTGGGGACTGACATTGGTTTTTACCTCTAATTTCCTACATCTTCTCCCACCTTTCTCATTCCCCCATTAGAGTTAGAATTTTCACAGCTCAGCAGTGAAATGAGAAGCAAACTAACCACGGATTTGTCCTGAAATTTATTTCTTGGTCCTTTGATTAACTCTAGAAATTTTTTTTCCTGCAGTTACACTTCAGGGCAACAGTGCTTCCCCCTCCACCCCCTCCCCCACATGGTTATCAAATCTAGAAAAATCATTTAAGTAACAACACATTCACATTTGATTTTGATTTCAGAAATGGCAAGAAAAACTGAGCTTCAGTTCCTAGCACTGGCTTTTTCATCTTTTGTTACCTTTTAATGCATTTAGAAAATTACATTTGATTATGCCTTAGACTTAAAAGTAGACCGTTTTTACTTAAAAACAAGTTACTTTAGGGGCGTGGGTGGCTCAGTCAGTAAAGCGTCCAACTCTTAATCCTGGCTCAGGTCATAATCTCACGGTTCATGAGTCCAGAGTTGGGCTCCGTGCCGTGAGTGAAACCCTACTTGGAATTCTCTCTTCACCTGCTCTGCCTTTTCTCTGCTTGTGCACAACACGCTCTCTCTCTCTCTCTCTCAAAATAAATAAATAAACTTAAAAAAATTACTTTATATTCAATTTTATCTCAAATTTCAAGAATTTCATCAGCTTTGACATTTGGTACTTAATTAGCCAGAAATGTGATCTGGCTAATTAAGATTAAAATATGAGGGGTGCCTGGGTGGCTCAGTCAGTTGAGCATCCAACTTTGGCTCAGGTCATGATTTCACAGTTCGAGACTTCAAGCCCTGTGTCGGGCTCTGTGCTGACAGCTCAGAGAGACACTGGAGTCTGCTTCAGATTCTGTGTCTCCCTCTCTCTCTCTCTGCCCCTCCCCCACTTGTTCTGGGTCTCTTTCTCTCAAAAATAAATAAAAACATTAGAAAATTTTTAAAAAGATTAAAGTATGGACTAAATTAAAGGCATTAAATTATACTCAGTAGTTTCACTTAGCATATTTTATTGAAATCTTGATTCTTTGAAAATCTGTGAATCCCTATCAGCATCCCAGCTATGAGGGACAAATGCAAAGAATTTTCATTATTCTATCAGTTCTCTCTTTAGAACCATCCAACATCCCCTGTGACGGATTTGTATCCCCATTTTAAACAGCGGGAAACTGAAGCTAAGTAAAGCATATAGTAATGAGCGGAAGTTTATGTCTGACTACAAGGCCTATTTTATAATCTTTTTATCTTTATCTTTTAATCTTTTAATCTAGGAGCAATTTCACATTAATATAAACCAGTGGTTCTCAACTAAACCAATTTTGCCCCCCATCCCAGTGGATATGTGGCAAAGTTTGGAGACATTTTTGACTGTCACATCTCGGGAAAGAAGAAAGAACGCGACTGGCATCTAGTGGGTAGAGGCCAGGGATGCTGCTCGACATACTACAGCGCACAGACTGTTCCTCCCAACAAAGGATCATCCAGTCCAAATGCTACAAGTGGTAAGATCGAAAAACCCTATACTAAACAAAACATTCCTAAGTGTCTTCTTACAGAGGTATTACTACCTCATTCTGTTTCCTGTAGTCACTGTTTAGAATCAATGAACCATAACTAGCTGTGTATGTATTTAATGCTACTCTTGGAGTACTCAAATTTGAGTTCATGCCCCAAACTGTGAATTGATCACAAACTCTGTGGAGGCTTCAACCCCAAATATTACATTATGCTATATGCTGTCATGTAAATGCACAGAGTGGGGAAAGAGAAGTATGTTTGACATGTTTTCATGAAGTGTGACAGTCTGATCTTTATTCTGTTCAATAAAGGATGCAAGGAGGGGAGGAGAAAAGGAAACCCTGAGGAATAGCATTATTGAGGTTTTATAAAGTAGACATTTCTCAAGAGGCACAATGAAGCCACACGAGGCAGAAAACTGCTTTCTTCATTTTATTTCAAAAGTACACAAGGTCACAAAACTAGAGCAAGTTTTTGTTTTTTTAAAAACAAATTTTGTTCTTACAAATTTCAAAATCTGCACCATTGGATACTTAAGCCAGAAACTTTAAATACAAAATCACTTTTGAAACTGACACTTATCAATTCTCTACTTGCATATGTGAAGTGTCAAAATATTTTTTATCAGTAGTACAGGTGTATTTATCACAAAAGTTCACAGTTAGGAATGAGAGTAAGTGAATAAATTGTGGTTCTCTTAACACTTCCCATTGAATAAATTAGCAGAAAACAGAGTTCTCTGATTGGAGCTTTTGGTGTTCGTGACCAAAGCCAAATCCAACGGACATCATCACACTTTTAAAATTACAAAATAAGGTATTTTTTAAACTTGATTTTAAATAATTTTAAATAATAATTTTAATAACTTTAATATGAGATTAGATGAAGCAAAATATTTGCTGATATCTATAAGATAAACAGAACCACAATTCACAAATTTATTATTTTTCCCTGCTTCTGTAACACTGTAGAATTTGTGCTCAGTTATAGACCTTTTTTAATGTCAAAACAGGCAAATGAATAAAAAATCCAACTGCAGAATGTGTTGCCTCTATTCCAAGTCTAAAGGCATTTGAAATATTAAAACTTGCCCAGAACATTTATACTACTAAACACATGGCTATTATAAAGATATATGTACATATATATATATATAATGTCACAAGCCACTAAAAAGTTAAAATTGTGCCAACATTTTCTACAACTACTCCTTACATCAAAGCATTAACCACATAAATTTTTTTTTTCTGTTCACACTGGAATAAGGCATCTGACAGCCCTAAACACTGTGGAAACTGAAGAGATTAGGAAAAAAAAAAAAACTTTAAACATTCATAGAACTTCAAATTTACATGCCACACGCACACAAAAAGACAAAACAGTTATTTTAAGAAGTCATACATTATAGAATTTGATATCCAACTTCATGCAGCAAGTTCTTTTTATATTTAATCACGTTTACTTGCCCCTTCACTTGCTCCAAACTTCCAGAACTCAATCTTAAAAATTATTTTTAACAAAAGTCAACTATTTCTTCATATCCATAATCTAACTGCATTTCTTCATTTAACCCCCCCAGACATACTCAGGCTCTGTTTCCATTGTAACAACTCCATGGTAGATAGCCCAAATTTAAAGGAAGTTATTCGCCTGGAATAACTGGTCAGTGTCTTCAGTAAGAAATTGTGGGGGTTCTCTAACGGGAATACTGCTAAGATTGCCAAAAAGAAAAAGAAAACCTGTAAACTACATATTTAAAGCACAGAACTCATACTCTACACTTTCGTTTCTTTTCAAATGATTCAAATGAAACTGAAAAAGATGGTGTCCAGTCTTTCAAGGGTACAGTAGAATCAACCTGTTTGTCTTCACAGATGCAGTGCCCATCTTGACGGACACTGGCTTTCTGATGGAAACGCATGAATTACAGTTTTTGGCTGAACTGCTTGGTGATTACCAATAGTAAAGAACAAATACCCGATCTCTAGTTCAACTGAATTATCACTGAGAATTATCTGGGAAGTTATCAGTGCCATCCGACTTTTGGATTAGACTGAAATTTACAATGAGAGCAGCTGGAGAACTAAGTCTCAAACTGAATTCTGTCCTTGAAATTTAATCACACCCGGCAAGTCTTTTCATTTTCAGGTCACGCAACTGATGTTTTTACAAGCTCCATTTATGGACTTTACTTATAGCCAAATCCTACACTAGAAAGTCTTACATGTCCACCTATTATGGTAATTCCTACTTAGACTGACACTGTATGAAAACTGGTAACAGGAAGGACCAGATTTTTTTTTTTTTTTATTAATTGAACTTTGTGATGTTATTTATTCTTATACTATCTTGTAAGTTTTATCATATAAAACAGGCCAGACATCTGGCATTCAAAAATAGCTAGTTATAAAATCATAAACACAAAGAGTGTTGGGGGTGTTGAAGTTTTAAAATCTTTATGAATAACACAGTTAAGCTGCACCCAAAAAGAATAGAGAAGAGGAGGCAAGAGTCAAAGTATGAAAAGAGAAACGTGTCACAGTGATGTGTTTTTTAGGAACAGTACCTTCACCTCTAAGCACCTTTCAGGTGATAGCTAGCTCATAGGCACCAGAAATTCATAATAAAAATTAAATTACCCAAAGGCACAGATGAAAATGTTAACACAAGTATAAAAGCAATATTATGTAGGGTTAAAAACCTACCTAAAAAAAATGCTTCCAAATATATAAAACTATACACTAATCCATTACACAGACATTCAGCTTAAGTTCACCATTAATTATAAAGTATACACCGTATTCTGCCTAATCTCAAATTCATACCAACATTAATTTATAATGTAGCATTTACCACCACAGCACCCAAAGAGATCTACAGAAACCAACTCCCTACCAAAATCTAGGGAAAAGGTTTTAGAGCTAGTGAAATATGTATTGCAAACCTTATTTACTATAAAAGAAAACTGTTGGCTCATTTGACTATATCCACACTCCCTCACAATCTTAAGGGAAATACAAGAAATTCACTTTCTTCTACTACCACAGTATTTAACACATTTGGCAGTTAAGAGTATACCTTTTACTCCTTTTCCTTTCATTTCTTGCTTTTTATTTTCTTAAGAATAAATCACTTTCACAAAACTAAGGCTCATTCTTTTCAAAGCTCACCTTCATTTCTGCAACTACACAGACATGTTGGCCATACAAGAGCAGCTATGCACCCTCCCAAGTCTGAAATACAGAATTGATGGAGGACACTTAACTAGCTTAAAATTATTTCATCTTCTGAGTCTAGAAAGAAAATATCTCCGGGGACTAAATTCAAGTGGGTAAATTTAGGATTACATGTTTCTAGAACACATAATATGCAATACCAACCACAAAGCTCACCCCCCACGCCCCCGCCAAAAACAACCACACTGAACCAACCAGGTAAAAAATGCTTTTAAATTTGGAACCCATAATTAGGGAATTTCAAACTATTAATACATGAGCCATAATTTTTGTTAGAAAAATATCTTGTCCAGGGCTAGTATTTAGTTGGAACTGCAAAATATTCCATCCTGTTTCTGGCTGGTCATTGTTCTGAAGACCATCATAGGCCTCAAGGCCTTCGGATTACTCCTCAACAAAACCCATACTCACTATTGCACCCCTAACTAGTGTCATTGCTGTATGTAGCTGACAGAAAATTTTCTAAACAAATCAGAGAGATGCTCCATTATTTTAGCATATAAAAGAGCTTACTGCGTCCCTGTTGCCTATAGCAGTCTATCAACTAAATAGTTAAGAAATCATTTCATAGACAAGGTTTATGAATGATTCTGAAGTAAAAGTAGCAATTTCTAGAATACTGTACTGTTTTCTATGTTATTAGAAGGATTTCAAACTCATATTTAAATGACTTTTCTAAGAAGCTATAAAAAGAACAAACATAAATGTATCATAAATATTTTTGCCATGAATGTTTCTTTATCAACTTGGAGGGAACTATCTGATCACAAATTGAGAAAAGCAATCTAAAAATAATGGTAGAAAAAAGTACCACTTTCAGATGATTCAAGTATCAACTCAGAGTGCATGTAAGTTCACCAATTTCTTCACCTATGATTTCATATTCAAAGTGCTATATTTTAAGTATTAATATTTAGAAATATTATCAAATCAATCTCCTAAAGGAAATTTTTTTCAGATGGTGAATGTCTTTAGTGACTTCAATGCCTTTACTATTTCAATAACCAAACATAACTTTTATTATTTTTTTTTCCCCAAATAAAACTTTTTAAAGTATAACTCTCAGTTTCCAGTTAACTTCTTTTTGATCTATTTTGAGGCTGGTAGCAGAATTTAAACGGAACTGGCTTCCCTATCTGAAGAGAAGGAAAGAGAGATGGAAAGCCTGGATGAAAGCACAGAGGCTCTATACTATAGACCCATCCTTGCTCTGTGCTGGAATCATCACAGGCACCGCTCCCATCCTACTTAGATTAGGGGCCGCTACCTTGGCAGGTGGGAGAGTCGGACTCTGAGGAGTACGTTCAAAGTCTTCACTTGGTACTTGGTTATACTGAGTCTTGGAATATCCTTCCATGTTGGAAGGAGACATGGATCCCAGGGACGAGTGATTGCTGCCGATGTAGCTCCTGGCAGTGGATGTGCGGCTCTTTGGAGGAGGCACGTCTTCCCTAGAAAGCAAAGATCCCAACACAAGGTCAAAGAACAAGTTTCTAAAAACCTACAGTTATATAAGCTGTGAAAAATGGACAGGAGTGAGAAAAGATCCTCTAAGTATCAGGTATATAAAACTGTGTGTGACACAAATAAAGCAAGCACAGTAAGGTACAATGTCATGAACTGTGTATTTGTCCAAAATCTTATCATTTACAGAGTGTATATCTCCACACAAAAATGTAATTTTTACAAAAATGTATGCTTCTATAATGTTGTCTTATAAGGAACACACCTCAAATATCTTCATATTCTACTATCACTGATTAAGATAGCCTAGTTAGAGTCAGGCAACACATTGTAGTTGATAAAGCACTAACACTCACAGATGTATTTCCACCGAAAAAAAAAAGGAAAGAAGGAAAGAAAGAAAAAAAAAACCTTTTTGTTATGAAAGTTACTTATCTAAGACCTTAGCTGAAAATTTAGCAGATTTAAATTTGCAAAAGCTGAGCATTTAGGCATAAAAATTTTCACACCAAACACTGACAAAGAATATATATGAGTACCTCTAGTGCAGTTTAAAAATACAAGTGCCCAAGGGCACCCGGGTGGCTCAGTTGGTTAAGCATCAGACTCTTGATTTCAGCTCAGGTCATGATCTCATGGTTGTGGGATCAAGCTGGGTGTGGATGCAAAGACAGAAAGAAAGACAGAAAGGAAGGAAGTCAGAGAGGGAGGGGGGAAAGGAAGAAAAAGAAAAAAAGAAAAAGAAGAATTCAAGTGCCCAGACCCCATGCTAGACCTATCAAAATGTCAATTTATTTCCTGGATGTTATTTAGGTCATGCTATCATTTTTTAAAAAAGTTCTATAACACAATATGCACTTCTAGTTAAGATCTACTGGCTTAGAATGTTAAAAAATAAAATAATATCACATTATCAACAGTACTATAAACTACCTATGTCACTTGATACTATCAGGTCTTTCTTTTCAAACCTTACTATCTGTTTTTTTGTTTTTGTTTTTGTTTTTTTTTTAATTTATTTTTGAGAGACAGAGAGAGATAGAGGGCAAGCAGAGAGAGGGAGACACAGAATCTGACGCAGGTTCCAGGCTCTGAGCTGTCAGTACAGAGCCCAATGTGGGACTCAAACTCACGGACCGCGAGATCATGACCTGAGCCGAAGTCGGATGCTTAACCGACTGAGCCACCCAGGCGCCCCTCATTTTTTTTTTTTTTTTTTAAATTTCATGCCTGCACTTACTGGGAGAAGGTAGGCAGTCTAGAGATAAGTATTTTGCAGAGGCCCTTATGATAGGATTCAATATTGGGGCAGAAGGCAGGGCACAATGGAGGTTGGTGGATTCTGCACCCTCGAAATTGAAAGTAAAAGCCTTCAAATGCATCGAGGGGAAGAGCTACAGCTTTTACCCAGTTCTTAAAGTGGTAAATGCTTCAGATGGTTAAGAGAACTCATGCTTTGGAAACCAAATCAATTTAGTTTATATCACTGAAGTCTTATGTCACTTAATTACCTGATGTCATGATGAACTTCCTTTTCATATTTTTCTTCTCTGCGCTTTTTACGACAGCAAAAGACGATAAAGCCAATGAGCACGAGAGCAAGCAAAATCCCTACAACAGCTCCTGCAATTGTCCCAGCTCTGTTTGAAGCTGGAACAAGACGTTAATAAGAAAATAATTAATAGTAACAAAAACCTATATCTAGTCACGTTGAAGGTAAGGATACACACTGACAGAGTTCATAGCATATATTAACTTTAAGAGACAAATTAATTAGTTTTTGGTCCAGTGGGAAAATCCACTGAAAGAACTTTTTTCTGAAATGTATAATCTATTTCAAGCATAAAAATTATAAAACTAAAAGATTTTAATATTCACAGCTATCTTGGCAGGCATATAAGAATATTCTAAATAGCTTGTGTTTATAATGGCGAAACATGGTCCGAGAGTCGATTTGACAACTCTTAGCTTCTTAATGTCATTACAGTAATGAAGATCTTATTAATATTGTATTTTTTTTCCTTTCCATGACTTAGAATAGCTAATCACTGAGCCACAGGGTGCTTTGCTAAAAGTTGGCATCCCTTTGCCGTTAATACACACTTGCTGACTGAACCAAAGGAAGCTGTATAAAGCCCATGGAAACAAACATCATCACAACAGACAGAAAGAAGGTACTTACGAGGAACGACATCCAGGCGCAGCAGGCACTGATCAGAGCCTACTCTGTTTGTGACCGTACAGCTGTATGTCCCAGAGTATTCAGTGGTGGCATTTTTTACAGATATAACAGGTGAAGTCATTTCTAGGAGGAAAAAAAGGGTGTGTGTGTGTGTGTGGCAAAACCCACTTTTACAATACTGTATTGCTAAATTTTTAGTAAAGGCAAGCCCTTATGAAGCTTGACAACCCAGGTAAAAGTGAGACAAGCTGAAGGGCGCCTGGGTGGCTCAGTTGGTTAAGCGTCCGACTTCGGCTCAGGTCGTGATCTTGCAGTCCGTGAGTTCGAGCCCCACGTCGGGCTCTGTGCTGACCGCTCAGAGCCTGGAGCCTGCTTCAGATTCTGTGTCTCCCTCTCTCTCTGACCCTCCCCAGTTCATGCTCTGTCTCAAAAATAAATAAATGTTAAAAAAATTTTTTTTTTAAATAAAAATAAAAAAAAAAAGTGAGACAAGCTGAACCTGGAAACAGAATAAATTGCCAGGGAGACACCTGCAGGTCTCCAGAATGCAAACACAGTTGACTCTTGGACAAGGGGTTAGGGGTTAAGCATTCTGATCTACTGCACAGTTGAAGAACAGGGTATAACTTTTGACTCCTCCAAAATGTAACTATAATTAGCCTACTCTTGACTCTGGAAGCCTTACAGTAACAAACAGTCGATAAACACATGTTTTCTAGGTTATGTATATTATATACCATATTCTTACAATAAATAAGCTAAAAAGAATATGTTACTAAGAAAATCATAAGGAAAATACATTTACAGTATTCTACTATAAAAAATCCACATACAGATGGACCCGCACAGTTCAAACCTGTGTTGTTCAAGGACCAACTGTAATTGTCCCTCCAGTTCATTTGTATCACCAGTGACAGTAACCACAACTGCCTTAGCCAGGTAAGGTCTCAGCTGAGGCAGAGCCACAACAATTATAAAAAATATTGGGGCATCTGCTGGACTCAGCTGGCAGAGCATGCAACTCTTGATCTCAGGGTGCTGAGTTCAAGTTGGTTAAGCATCCAACTCTTGATTTTGGTTCAGGTCATTATCTCACAGTTCATGGGATGGAGCCCCGTGTAGGGCTCTGCACTGACAGTGTGGATCCTGCTTGGGATTCTCTCCCTCTCTCCCACTGTCTCCCTCTCTGCCCTTTCCCTGGCTCGTTCTCTCTCTCTCTCTCTCTCAAAATAAATAAACATTAATGTGTGTGTGTGTGTGTGTGTGTGTGTGTGTGTGTATGAAACAAAATACTATAATATCCTAAGCAGTGAAATCACTATAAAAATATTTTCATTAACATTATATGACACTAAGTTGTCATTATAAAACACTGAATAATTCTCATGGAACCCAGAAAAGGGAAGGTATTTGGGAATTTGAAAATATGTATACATACACACACACCCCTAACCAGACTTAAGTACAAAGGCACATAGTACAACTGCAAAATCACCAGTACCTGCTAACAATGAGGCGGGCAGTTTCTGTGAGTTGGACAATTTTTGCCATTGGTATTGTAATGGAAGTGAACCTTCTTTTGGTTCACATTTTAGTTTAAAGTCACTTCCAATTTCTTCTGATCCATCAACATAACATCTTGTACCTGAAGGCTTAACTGAGAAAAGAAATGTAACTTCATGTAAGAGAACAGAATTTATGTTTACAAGGATTAAACACACGGCGTGTCGCATAACCACAGACTCATAATCATGTGGTCCTGAGTCCAGAGTTGATGGGACTGAAAGACTGTAATAGGTTATCAACACCAGTTTACTCAGCTTTATCCAAAACAAAGTAGGCAAGAATGAGCTCAGGCATCCCGGGTGGTAGCTCTGTGGCCCCCCCCCCCCCCCCCCCCCGCTTTCCAAAGGGCACATCTGGAAAAAGAAAGGACGGTGCGAACAGTACCCACTTCAGACTCAAGGAAGCTTCTGCCTCCCTCCACTCCTTACCTATTCTTCTGAACTGTGACAGGTAGTTAGCCCTCTGGCAGAATCCACCACGTCATATCTCTCTCAGTGCTGCTACCTCACCAATCGAGGGATTTATAGTAAACAATGCTGCTAATAGGGATACATATGTTTACCAAAGCCAGGACCAATTAACACTGCATTTACATTAACCCCAAACTATCCAGAGTGCAGTGTTATAAAAAGGTAAACCTGAGGTTATATTCCAAGTCTCTCTAGGTAACCGTTTAGAGCAGCTGCTAAACCCATTACTTTCAACTCACTCCAAACACTGGATTAACACCTTGGATTTCATACTCTTCTGTTGAACTTTTATTATGGCACAATGTACATAAAATAAAATCAACACAATTGAATCTTGTGGGATGATCAGGTTTAATGAATGTATAAGCACCACCATTAAGAACGGGTCCAATCCTTTTCCAAGCAAGTTCCCTCATGTTGAGATCTCATGCCACACCCCAAGCAGCCACTGATCAGATTTCTATCATACTATAGATTCATTCCACTTCTTATAGAGTCATATAAACGGAATAATACACATTTACCTTTTGTCTTGTTCCTTTTATTCACCGAAAGGCTTCTGAGACTGACCCATGCAGTTGCATACATCAGTAGTTCATTCTTTTTCAATGCTGAGCTTTACCTTTGGATGGACTATAACATAAATTTGCTTATCCATTCACCTTCTAATGAACACTGTTTCCAGTTTTAGGGCCAGTGCTAAAACTCAATCAGCTAAACGGAACAGGAAAGGTGTGTAGTCTGCCACCATCAGGGTGAGTGACCCATAAGGAAGGCACTATAAGGAGCCATAGCATGTCACTGGGCAAGAGAGGAGGGATGATGAAAGATTCTGAGGACGGTCAAAGAAGCGTGTACCTGTTCTAAATCAGATGATGTTTCTGAGGGAGGATTAGGAGAAGCAGGGATTAAACTGGAGATGAGGGCCATTTAGCAATGGCGTGCCCCAGGAAAAGAGGAGTAGTGCAAAGTGGGGGCATCACGGGGGAGGCCACAGTGGTCTCCAGTTTACTCCTGCCCCACAACCTTGGAAACGGTGTTCCCTATGAATTCTGCAGCTGGCTTTTATCAGCATCCGTCTTCCCAGCCTGATAAGTAGCACGACTGCTTTTTTCTTTTTTAGGCTGAGCTCATTTTTATTCTTTCAGTCCTGAATGGGCATTTATTCTTTCACTACTATCAAAATGTAAATGGATTTTACAGTTTTGTGCTATTACAAATGCTGCTTGAATAGTACATAAATATCGATACATGTTTTCTTTTTCTTGGTAATTTCTGGGTCATACATGGTAAATGCATGTTTAACTCAATAAAAAATGGGCAAATGGTTTTCCAAAGTTGGCCAACAGAATTGTTGGGGGGCATCTTTAAGGTTGTCAATCATGATCTCACTTCACATATTTCTTGATAATCCTTAAATTTGATTTTATTTCTCCACGCCATCTCTTACTGACTGTACTTTTTAATGAGGATCGACACATGCATTTATTTAAATGCACTGATGATTTTCCTAAGAAAATTTGTTTCTTTTTCAGATTGATCAGTCACTCTGGGGACTACATCAATTAGACTTTTAATTCAGTCTAATGCAAATCATTTCATCCTGTGAATCTTCACTGAAATGAGCTTTATTCTCCATTTCTTCAAACTACCAAATAAACCTTTTATTACATAAAGTAGCAGTAAGTGAGATATTAAAGCAATCCTTTCTACATCAAGTATCTATTGGTACCAAGTATTCTAACCCTAATCTTCATCTTTTCTCCTGAAAATATCTCTTTCCCATAAACCAACATATCCAATAACGGGCAGTTACTTAAAGTGGCTGCCACAGAGCTTGAGATCCATACTCTATATCAGAATAAGACTTCACCAACACTGGCTTCTGGGTGTCACTCTGGAGTGGTCCGCCTGCTTTCCGTTGGGAAGAGAAAGTGCCAGGTCTTTTACATGCTAACCCCAACCATCATACCACAGGGAAGAAAACTCTTAATCCATGGCACTTGGCTATCCTGAAAGAAAGATAAAGAAACCACAAAGGAACACAGAAAAGTCTTGTCTTCTAATGTTTCTTTGGCCTGGAGTTCCAGGACACCTGGCCACTGTCCCCAGAACATTTGCCTCCATGATTATTAGCACAGCCAACAGTCCTTCTCAAGTAAAGGTACATGTCTATCACCTTGCACTTGGGCAGTGTCTCAAGGTCTACTAGTGCTGTACTCCATATGTCCTGCATCATCACCCCTCCATGCTAGTGGCCTACATCAGTCTATAGGAAGAACACTCAAAATTCCTATATGGGACAGGGTATAATTTATCATCACATCATTCATACAGGAAAGCTATTTTTGCTTGGTTCAAAATACCAGGCTTCCTGGGCTTAGATCTAGTTTGCAGTAACATGGCTAAACACAAGAAGGTCGGAACTATTGGTAAATATGAGAAATAAGCCAGCACACTAAGCACACTGTGGCAAAATCAAGATGAAAGGAAGAGCTGTGAGGACCAGGTACTGTGGCTCCCACATGGAAATGGTAGCCAGTGATTACTGGACCTATAACACCACTTCTGCCATCACAGTAAAGTTTGCCATCACAAGACTAAAAGACTTCAAAGACTAGGAGACCAGGGGTGCCTGAGTGGCTCAGTCAGTTGAATGTCCGAGTCTTGATTGTGGCTTAGGTCATAATCTCATGGTTCATGAGTTGAAGCCCCATGTCAGGCTCTGCACTGACAGCATGAAGCCTGCTTGGGATTCTCTTTCCCTCCCTCTCTGCACCTCCCCTGCTCACTTGCTCTCTCAAAAATAAACACTATAGAAAAGAAAGATAAAAGACCAGTACATCAGTTTCACCATTTGAAACACCGCTAGCCTATAACAAATGGATTAATTTATGTAACAACAACAAAAATACCGAGTCCAGGTGAAGTCACACATAGAAATCAATGGGCAAAAATCTGAGGAGAAACAAGATATTTGCATAGTCTCAAAAATGGTCCCAAGATACATACACATACATACATATATGTATGTATGTATGTATGTGTATATATATATATATCTTTTTAATTACAGGTTTTTTTAAATTTAATCCATTTTCTATTGGAGAAACTTTTCTATAAAACTAAAATCATTTCAAAGTAAAAAATGGAAAACAAATGCCGCACTCTTTACCAATGGATTGCAAATCCCTCAGGCCCCTCAAGGCCAGTGAGCTACCCCACGTGCTGGTGCACTATACACATACAGGGAATGACTGTTACTCTACTCTTGAAGACAACCCAGTCTGTTTATACCAAAGGGTCTCAATTAATATGCCCTATCAGAGGTCCTATCAGAAGGTGGTAGTGATATCTGACCACCATACTAACCCTCCATCACTTCTCTTTGTTACTGAGCTACATCCACAGGAATTTTGGCATATCTGAAAGAGCTGGGCAGGCTCTGACAATGGGGCAAGCTATAGTAACACATCACCCCTCACACCTAGGCAACTAACAGTCATCCCTGTCCATGTCCACACAGCACATAGGGCTCAAGAGATAAACTCTCGTTATTCTGTGAACACCATGATGGCATCACCTCCAGATTCCCACAAGAAAATCAAGGTATTATATAGTCAAGCCTTCAAGTGAACTGAGCTCCACTGGATTAACACTCAATCTGGTCCCTAGAGGCCTCTTTGTTTTATCTTTCTTCCAGACTATACAAACAGATTTTTCAGGAAAAGCTAACAGATAAGCTTCCATCCAACTCTCACTTTTTTTTTTGAAGTTTATTTATTTAATCTCTACACCCATCATGGGGCTCGAACTCATGAGCCCAAGGACCAAGAGCCACATGCTCTTCTGACTGAGGCAGCCAGGCATCACCCCCCGCCCCCACTTTCAAAATTCTGATAGTTTCTCCCAGCAGCAGCCATGACTCATCTGAAAAGATGGAAGAGAAAGTTACAAGAAATTCTCCTCCAGCTCTGACACAGCCTCTCAAATCACAGTCATCCCCATTGCCCTTCAGCAATCACTTCCCTTTCTCCTCTTCTCTTCCACTTAACCCGTCTCTCCCTCTCTGGTTTGGATTCACAGCTTGCCTGGCCAAGGTGATCCCCTCCAGAGCTAACAAAGAGAGTTACTGTGTCAATGCTTCTCACTTACCCATCTTGAGGTGTGAGATGCTGGCTTGTGAGGTTCCTGCATGGCAGTCATGGCTGCTGTCACCAATGTGCTTAGCCACATCATGTGCCAACCATTATTACTGACCCAGGTTCCTTCTAGGACATGAGCTGCCTTTTGCTGTAATGATTCCTTAGTCAGAAACTGCAAATTCAATCCAGAACTTGGTCTGATGGGAACATACACACACTCACACACACTGTGCTTATTCACACTGCTTCTGGAAATGTGTGCCAACAAATTCTTCCCAGTGTACCTGCCCACCTCAGGGTCCACAATAAATAATTCCAATAACAAGTACAGTCTGACTGGTACATCATGGACCACTTAAAATTCCATATATGTCTTAACACAATGCTTTCTGGAGAGCATTGTTAAAAGAAGATACACAATCAGAGTTATAATCTTAAATATACCTGCATCTGGGATAAAAGTTCAGACAAATTATTAAACTTTTACCCGCTTTTACATTTATGAAAAAGAAAGGTAACTCCATGTTTACTAAATGTAGACACAGAAAGCTAGAATTTCCAACATTACCATAGGAAACATTTTGAACTAGTGCCATTTAGAATGAAGTGCCTTTTACCAGGGCCTTGGTGTGCTACTCAAGTGGAAGACTGCCATACCAACCAAAACACCCCTGAATTTGCCACTGGAGTGCACAAAAACCCACATTCTTGTTCCTAGTCTCTACTTGCTCTGATATTCATTCTTTAGAAAAGAGGGATGTTCTAAATGAGTCTGGAATCCAATACATCAATTTTCCATCCTCCCCATATTGATCAGTTCCCTAAAACAAAAGGAATGAGGATGTGGGAGAGAACTGGCTTGATCAATTATTTCTAGGGGTGTGCTAGGCAGTTCTAGCAATCCAAAATTCCTACACAACGTGGGTCTCCAAATGTAACCCGAACCAGGAGACCTTAGGTCACAAAGAAAGGGAATTTCCTGTCATAAAACAGAGCTAGACAGTTGTGGTTTTCTATGTAGTAGCTGTTATACTTTCGTGTAAAGTCTACTGCAGTATTTTAGAAGTGTATTTACGAACAATAACCTTTCAGTTTCTCGACTGGAAGGAATTAGGGGTATTTGTGCACAACCACAGAATCTGGAGAAGAATAAACATTGCAGTCTCTGAAAGTTTACTTATCTCCTTAACTGTCATGGAGACAAGACATCCTAGTGATCACCTATCTAATCCCTTTACTTTAAGGATGAAAACCAGTGATCCTCAGGGAGGTTAAGTGATTATCTGATGTGTAAGGACCTTATCCCAACCTTCTACTATATTTCACTTCTCTGTTCTAAATATTCCAACCATTCATCGTAGAAATCTCACTTATTGAGTTATGTAGTTTGAAAAAAGCTTAAAGTGTCCATAACAAACACTTCTGAACTGAATGGAAAAGGATAGAGATTTAAGGATAATTAAATAATTTTTTGTTTCTAAAAGGTAGGCTGAGGCCCAGGAAATGAAGAGATTCCATTTCAGTCTCAAGGCAAATCTGAGAATACAAAAAAAAAAAAAAAAAAAAAAAAAAAATCCCTCATCTCCTAATGCCTGGCTTAGGGTTCTTTTTTCATATCACAAAACTCCTTCATTTACCTTTAAACTCTTTTATGAATTTCACAAAGAAGCTAGTCACTCTTATTTATTTTAATCCAAAAAAGTATGTTAGCTTTATGTTCTGTGTTATCTGAGGACATTCGAATTCCTTCAAATGCTCCTACAGAACCATGTTGTACTACCCTCTTAACAAGTACCATTAAAACAAATAACTTACCAAGAACTGTCAGCTGAATCTTCTTATTTCCAACACCAGGAGCTTTTTTCACTTTGCACTGATATGTGCCAATATCTGACAACTGTAAATTTGTTACATTTATTGATGCATCGCCAGATTTGAGATCATTACTTGTAAAATGCACTCGTCCTTTCAGATCTTGATAGTAGTCATCATAAATTTTGTCTCCAGAATATAAAATAATCTGAAAGAAAATAAGACAGGAGGAAAAATAAACAAGCAAACCAACCCTCTGTCTCATTACAGGAGTTCTGGATATGCCACGGTACTTTCTGTAGATCCAAAAAAATAAAAATAAAAACACAGTATTATCAGGAAACCTACAATTATTCAAATCACAGATTTAAAAAACAGATCATGGGGTGCCTGGCTGGCTCAGTCAGTGGAGCATGTGACTTTTGATCTCTGGGTTGGAAGTTCGAGCCCCATGGTGGGTGTAGAGATCACTTAGAACAGTTAAAAGTCCAACTTTGACTCAGGTCATGATCTCACTGTCTGTGAGTTCGAGCCCCACATTGGGCTCTGTGCTGACAGCTCAGAGCCTGGAACCTGATTCGAATTCAGTGTCTCCCTCTCTCTCCATATCTCTCCAGCTCACACTCTGTCTCTCAAAAATAAATTTACATTAAAAAATTTTTAAAAACCTTAAAAAAGAAAAGAAAACAGAAAGCAACTGATCCTTGAATATGGTCACACAGTTTGGCATCAAACTCAAATAATAATCAGAGAACATGACTACAGTCTATATCCAGCAGGTAACTTTTATCTGAGATGTTAACTATGGGCAGTATAATCAGAAATAGTGTCATCTGTAGGAATTTCTTAATGGCAGGGATTTGGATTCTTTTCTGTATTATCACCTCCCCTGTGCAACAGCCACGCTAAGCCCACTCCTTACCCACTAGATGTTTTAACTTATATATTAAATGTCTGCATCTAGGAAGCACTCAGTATCAGTTTGTTAAGTAAGTAAAAGCAACAACTGAAAGGTCCACAGCTGACTTACTCTATAAACACAAACCATCACTGTCCTTGCTGCATCTACTTTTCACACTGACCTGTCAATAGCAACACTGTGAACTCATGAGGCTGTCCTATCTTCCTCTGCATTTAACTACTGACTCCCTTATTCAATCTACTCCACTCAATCCCTCATATTTTGTTACAAACGCACCTTAATAGGGCTTTAAGGAGCATCTGACAAGGTGTCCTCACCCTTAGTTATTTTGTAAACTCTCTTAGTATTTTCCCATGAAAACAATATTACAAATGGTGGTTATGAAATGAAAAACTAACATTTGCCAGGCAATTTTGATTCCTCTTCACAACTCTGCCAGGGTGGTGTCACTGTCCACATTTAACCTGGAAGCTGAGGAAAGCAGTGGCTCTTAGAGATCAATTTTTGCAAAGTCACACGGCTAAGATGCAAATCAGATCCATTTGACTTGGTACTGACTTTATTAACTTCTTTGTGTCATTTTAAGCTTACAAAATTCTTATGCATATAGTATTTCACTGAATTCTTATCACAATCCTGAGAGGTATGTGTATTTGTTCCTATTTCACACATGAGGACAGAGGCTTATGAAATGTGGGAGGCAGTACAGGATAGTGCAAAGGAGAATAAAGCGCAAGAGGGAAGTGAGAGAGACCTGAGTTCAAACCCCAACAGCTCTATTGCTAGCTGTGTGCCCCTGGGCATGTTCCTTCAAATTTCTGGACATCCATTTCCTCTTCTTCACATGTATAATGATTCTCATTTAGGGTGTTGTTTTAAGGCTTAAATAAGTATATGTAATTGAAGTATATACAACACTGCCCAGCACACAGTAAGTGCACAGGACATGGTAACTGTTTGCAGACTAAAATCATACAGGAAACAAGGATGGTAACTTCTCCAGTCCAGTCCCCCACCATAGTGACTACTAATTTAACTGAAGTGAATAATGGCTCAGCTAACATATAATGTAACTGAAATTCTCTATCAGCATCCTCTTTTGCATCAATCTTTTCCTGTCCCTTTTACTTATCTTTTGGTTTGATTTTACAGTGTTTTAGGTTAGAGGCTAGGTTTCTAAACCCAGAAATGGACACTTAAACCCAGTCTCTAGTCTCATACTTGTCTCAAAAGTCTGTAGGTGACAAAGCTGTGCCTCCCACTCAGCACAGAAGACTTTGGGTCCTCCTTTCACAAAATACTGTGCTTCCTGGTCTCTAGATGTACCTTGTCACACAGCTTCACACCTGAGTCCTAAGCCAGAAGCACTGAAGACCCGTGCTTTCCATTCATTCATGTGAACTGGGGGAGCGGTCATGGGCTCTAAGGGGAGATGGCCTCTGCACTGGCTAGGGTGTGAGGAGTACGCAGAACCTCAGGTAGAAAGAAGCCTGTGTTCGGGGTGCTGGCACTGACATGGAAGGAGAGACAGGGGACAGCAGAGCAAGACAGGGAGGTGCAGGATTTCTGGGCTGAGCAGACAAAATGAGTTAGGCTCTATTTTGCTTAGGGAGATAGAAGGAAGTTGCAGTAGCAGAATCAGGGCAGAAGTATGTGCTTGGAGGGGGTGGCCCTAGTCATTCACAACCTGGGAAAGATGTCCATTTTTTTCCTTCAGAAATACATCATGGGAAACCTGAGTGAAACTGCCAAAAACAGTAAGTATTTAACTGCACTGATACAGTCGTTAAATGGCTTAATAACCCCTTCTTTTAGATGGACCATAAATAAAAATAAATTTTCTCTTCCAAATGTATGTTACTATATTCCTCTAAATATTCACATTTATTTTTCTCTCCCTGGTCTAATAAAATGTTGTTCTTAAAAATTAAATGTGTCAGTGGGAGCCTGGCTGGCTTGCCCAGTAGAGTGTACAACTCTTGATCTTGGGGTTGTGAGTTTAAATCCCATGCTGGGGGTAGAGATTACTTTTAAAAAATAATAAAATCTTTAAACAAAATTAAGAGAATAAATAAAATTAAATGTGTCAGACAAAGCTAATAGGCAACATTCTAAGTTAGGTGAAATATTTTGGTACCATTAAAAGGCAAAGTGTGATATATGTATTTGGAAATTAGATTATTGGGCAATTTCCCTCCTTTGTGCCACTTCTGGATTTCTAGGTTTTCTACATTAGGCTCTTAATACTTTATAATCAGAAAAAACTTCTATAGGGGAGGCTGGGTGGCTCAGTTAATTAAGTATCCGACTTCGGCTCAGGTTATGATCTTGCAGTCCATGAGCTGGAGCCCCACGTCCAGCTCTGTGCTGACAGCTCAGAGCCTGGTGCCTGCTTCAGATTCTGTGTCTCCCTCTCTCTCTGCCCCTCCCCCGCTTGCGCTTCGTCTCCTCTTTCTCCCTCTCAAAAATAAACTTTAAAAAAAATTTTTTTAAAGAAAAACTTCTATAACAATATTTTGCTATTTAATATTTTTAATGTAAAATTAGATATTTTATAAATTGTTCTGGTATGAAGGCTTTGCTTTCTAAGAAATTCATTACACAGGATATTTAACTTGAAGAATACAGAAAATAGACTCTGTCATAATATGTACCTACATTACATTGTTACACACGGTGACCCTTACACAGGTAAGAGAATCCTTGTGTTCAAAACTGAATTCCAGGGGCGCCTGGCGGCTCAGTCAGTTGAGGGTCTGCCTTTGGCTCAGGTCATGATCTCACAGTCTGTGAGTTCAATCCGCACGTCGGGCTCTGTGCTGATAGCTCAGAGCCTGGAGCCTGCTTCATATTCTGTGCCTCCCTCTCTCTGCCCCTCCCCTGCTTGTGCTCTGTCTCTCTCTCTCTCTCTCTCAAAAAAACAAACATTAAAACAAAAATAACAACACCGAATTCTAAAAAGAATAAAAACAAAAAAACTGAATTCCACCTAATTCTTCACAAAGTCTAGTTTCCTCGTGGTCCCCTGGCACATTATGCATATTCCTGCCATGCATCATGCCTGCTCCATACGCTCCTCCTCCCACCATGCTGTGGCTCACACTTCGAACTCCAGATTTCAGAACATTCCTAAGTTCCTCTTCTTCCTTAAAGCTTTCTCTAATAAAGCTTAGGCCACTTGTTATCCATTTCACTCCATTACACATGTCCTCACTTTCCGCCAGAGTGACTGCTTTCCTCCCCCATACCACAAGAGAGAGAAGTCTGGGCTTTCCTCATAGCTCCCCCTATCCCCACCCCCATCCATGTGATCGGCATAGTGATGGACACTTAAGACAAGTTCTAGACTTCTGGTGGGTGAGCAAGCACTTAGCAAACTTACCACTTGATCCACCTTCTGATTATCAGCTGGTGATAACAGCCACTCGATGTCCAGTGGTCCCTGGTCTTCTGGACTAAGGGTAAATTTGCAGGGCAAATAAGCAGTTTCCCCTTTGGCCTTTTCAATCATCTGATCAGGAGTAGTGATACTTAAACTTCTGGTGAAATCTGGAGAAAGAAACATGCACATGGACTAAGCATCTGCTGTTAGGCTGGTAGCATGCTCAGCACACCCCAGCTGTTCAGGAGAACAGGCTGTGATTTGGGACCAGAGTGAGGAGGTCCAAACACAGTGGTCCCCAGTTTTTAGCTTGTGCCTTGTAGAAATGGAATGCCAATATTAATAACATCTCGTTTGATACAATTTCCTTTAAGGGCACTGTGAATCTCCCAACATTATGTGCAATACAAGTTTCTACTGGTAGAGGGTATTCTATATCCAAGTAGATGTTTTAAAAGTAAACTTAACTACAGTCTCTAAAAGGTCAATGATATCATACCAGCTCAGGCTACATTAATTCAAACTTGTCACAGTGCCACAGACACACTGGGAACTCTTGCTGCTGGGGCACATGCTGATGAACTCAGACATGTTTTCCACCAAGGCTTCTTCAATTCTAAATTTTTATTAAATTAGGGGTGCCTGGCTGGCTCAGTCAGTAGAACGTGCGCTCTTAATCTCTGGTTATGAGTTCAAGCCCCACAATGGGCATAGAGCTTACACAAAATAAATAAATAAACATTTATTTATTTATTTGGCTCAGTTGGTTAAGCATCCGACTCTTGGTTTCAGCTCAGGTCATGATCTCACAGTTTGTGAGATCAAGACCCATGTTGGGCTCTGTACTGACAGTCTGCCTGGGATTCTCTCCCTCTCTCTCTCTGCCCTTCCCCCACTCTCTGTCTCTCAAAATAAATAAACTTAAAAAAAATTCATGTATTTTTTAATTTACCAAATATTTGGCCTTAACATTATCTGGAAGACTTTTCTTACTGTTTCTCTCTTCCTATTTCTCTTCTGAAAAATGTCTGTCTTACTTATTATTGTTAAAAAGACATCTTAAAATTCCATAACTTATTCTGGAATTTGTATTCTATGAAACTTCCACTTAGGTCACAGAGAATTAATAACCATTAATGGCAATATTTGAAAAGTATGTAAAAACCAAAATAAGATGTCCTAAACCCCAAACAAAAATTCCAAAACTCTTCTGAGTTTGTTAAAAAGAAATGGCTTAAACCCATGAATCTTTTTTTTTTTTAATGTTTATTCATTTTTGAGAGAGAGAGGTGCAGAAGCAGGGGAGAGGCAGAGAGAGATGGGGACAGAGGATCTGAAGCAGGTTCTGTGGGAGCCTGATGCAGAGCTCGAACTCAGGAAACTTGAGATCATGACCTGAGCTGAAGACAGACACTTAACCGACTGAGCCACCCAGGCACCCCCTAAACCCACCGTATCTTTGTAAGAACTGAACAAAAAGTCTCCTCTTTGCTGCAAAACTCGTACCACTTACATGCCAAAAAAAAAAAAAAAAAGGTTAAAAGTAAACTACAAGCAAAATGGTAGTTTCTTGATAAATATCAGAGAAAAAAACACTGAGTTTAATAAATTCACATTTTGTTTGTCAAGAGGAGAGCAATTTTGTTCATATCAACTCACATATAAAAATAGGTTTGTTCACTAGGTAGGTCTTAGAAGATCAAAGTCTGAAAAAGGCAACAATATGATATGAAATGCAAATTTAATATGTAAATAAACTATCACACAGAACTTATTTTTTTAAACTACTTACACTATAAAAGTTTGCACAGCACTAGTTTGTCACATCTTTTCCTTTTGATAACCCAACATTTTCTTGCATATAAACTTCAAGTATCAACCTATACAGAACCAGAGTTTCAAATGGTCATAACATTTGGTCCTCTCCATAACCCAACACTGACTTTCAGGGCTCAGTGATGATGTGGAAGAGGTCCTAAGCACTAAGATTATGGTACATGAGACCTGCCTCTCTCTCCTTTCTTTCCCCTGCTGTGACCAACATATGAATATTTTAGAGCAAAATTAAGAATAGGGGTGGCTGGGTAGTTCAGTCAGTTAAGCATCCAACTCTTGATCTCAGCTCAGGTCTTGATCTCAGGGTCATGAGTTCAAGCCCAGCACTGGGCTCCATGCTGGGATGGAGCCTACTTTAAAAAAAAAAAAAAAAGTAAGTAAATGTGAGTCCTAATTCTCCATAATGATGATTTTGATGTTGTTTTTCAAATAATAAATTCCAACAGACCAAGCCAAAATATAGAATTAAATTATTAGCCATCCCAAAATGCTTTCCATTATCCCTCAAAGAAGGTTAATGCATATCTAGTGTCACTTATAATAAAATGCTAATAAAGTTAAAGCTAATAGATTGAGAATGAAAGAAAAGCAAGATAACACACAAGCCATTTATATTCGAGCATCATCCTAAGCTTTTAATCACATTTAAGTGCACTCCTCAAAAAGCATATTAAAACTGGACATGTACTCTACCCTCCCTTAAATCAGAGGCTGGCCTAACTCTGACCAAAAGAGTGCTGCTGTGTGAGTTCCAAGGCAAAGTCTCAAAAGATCCTGTTGCTCCCACTCTTGCCCTCAGACCCCTGCCACTAAGTGACCAAACCACACAGGAGAGAACTGAGGTTTCAACCAACAGCTGCAACCACTCAACATGCAGACACCCAGAAAACCCAGCCCCAACCTAGACCAGTTGTCTGCAGCCCTATGAGTGAGCCTAGAACTCCCTATCTCAGCACAGCCTAAAATGACGACCCCCAGGATCGTGAACTCGCACACAGTTTTTGTTTTAAGCCTTTAGAGTTTGGGTTGGTTTGTTACACAGCAAAGACTGATGATATACCATCCAACTCACTGATTCAACCCAAATGGACTATTTTATTCAATATCCTAAAAAAGACCCATTACTATTTCAATCTCCATTTCGTGCCCACATTCTATTTAAAATTATTTGATTTTTACATGTATAATCTCAAGTGCTTCTCTTGAATTAATATTCAGTCCTCTGAATATACACAGCCTACCTTTTCTAATAAACTCAGTTCCATTCCTACCTCATTCACTAAGACATTCATTCTCTTACCTTCAACCTACACTGATTTTTCTTTCTGTCTTTATACACATATTCACAGTACTTTACTTTCTGCTCTCTGGATTATCCATTTGGCACTTTAGCACATACTATGCAAGGGTTTTTTTCCTTTATAAGCTTTCTTGCAAAGTTGATTTAGATAGCCTCCACGGTTTTTGTCATATGCTCTAGATGTTGATGAGCTTATCTTCTTCCCATAATACGTTGTATTAAGTGAATTCTAAAAACTCATGTCCTAATTTAAATCATTAGGCTCCAAAACAGTTAAAAGAAATTGTGGATACCCCCATCTTCTGTTGTAGTTCCTTGCACGCTAGTAGAAAAAGAACGGATTATAAATTTGATCAATTTTATAAAGGTTGAAAAAGAGTACTAAATCCCCCGTAAGTTGTTCCCGTTACTTGAAGATCTTCTTTCCATAGCTACTATAATTTGTTACCTGCACTTAATTTGTCTGGATATTAATACTTTATGTATTAAGATAAGAACAAGCTAAGTGTACTCCAGAATGAAAATTCCATTCCAAAATGAATAAAGACATAGCCTAAAAATATGGAAGGAACAATATATAAGAGAGTGAAGTTTTGCTATTAGTTATTAAACTTTCAGGTTATTCAGTGCTTTTAGAGTTTTTATTTTATAAAAATAAAAAAAAAGAGTTACTCTCTCCCTCTCTCTCTGTCCCTCCCACACTCACTCAAGCTCTCTCTCAAAAGTAAACTTAAAAAAAAAAAAGTAACAAAGTTCAATGACCTCAAACATCTAAATGTGTATGATGTTCAAGTCCTCCTAACCATACTCTCTGTACTTCTATTGCACAGTCATTAGAATAAAATGCAACTTAGTTTTTCATGACAGTATCTTTCATTCTCTCTTGTTTGACACATAAAAATTATTTTTATCTTAAAAGACTACCTCAGAAAACAGTTACATATGTATTAAAATGATCTGGAAAGATACATACCAAACTCTTAACAGCAGTTATTGTTTCAAAACTGAGATTTTAAGAAGGGTGATTGCCCATTTCTGCTTTACACTGACATTCTCTTAATGTGTATGCTGCTAAAAAACTTTTTTAAACAGCCCTTTAAATGGCTTTCAGTATTTCTTTTTCCAAAAAAATGCTTAAAGCATTCAACTGCTCTTCAATGTGTTGCACTAGAAATGAATTAAAATCTCAAGATTGTACAAAACAGTTATTGGGTTTCCTAGCAACATTGAAGGGTCCTCTTTGCACAGAGGCATAGTTTTTCAAGTGATGAAGTATGCAACAGTCACAAATTAATACAAGACAAAAGGCAGACACTTGGTCTCATGCCGTGTCTCCGGGGATTCTTTCCTAATATGTGCTGCCCAATTCTATTTATGCAGCAAATTGAGCGATAATTTAACTTACAAACTACTTGCAGGTTCAAACATGGTCTGAAAACTAAATCAAATAACAAATCTTATGATGTTATTCAAACTTATATTCAGTGTGATTAAATGCACAGAACATTATCAACCACAAGTATTCGCTGAATCCAGTGAATAAGTGCTCAGCACTGGATTATATAAGTAAACAAACTGAATCACAACCCATTTTTGGCAGTGACTAAAATAACATCTCCTGGTTTTCTGCTTGCTTTTTTTTTTAACCTCCAGACTTCAAATCATTTGAATCTTCAGAGCTTCTCTTCTGCCCAGTCTGCCTTCTACTGCAGCATCAAAATGACACCAGCTCACCCAAGTATTTTTCTAGCCTTGATGTGGTCATCTCCTACCAAACATTAGAATTGTTGCTGCCCTAAGAATGGAGTAGAACTGGAGATAATGGAAGACTCCATTCCTCTAGCTGGAAGGCAACATTTTGAACTGATGACCTACTTTGATTTCTTTCTTTCTTTTTTAAATTTAAATCTAAGTTAGTTAACATACAGTGTAATAATGATTACAGGAATAGAACACTTACGTAGCACCCAGTGCTCATCCCAACAAGTGCCCTCCTTTATGCCCCTTGCCCATTTAGCTCATCCGCCCCACCCAACACCCCTCCAGGAACTCTCAGTCTGTTCTCTGTATTTAAGAGTCTTTTATGGTTTGTCTCCCTCTGTTTTTATCTCATTTTTGCTTCCCTTCTGCTTTCATTTCTTTAACTGACTTCTTCAAATTTAAGCTACACATTAACCTGGATGGTCTTCAGCGATCTTTTCCTTATCACAATCTTAAAATCATAGGCAAATGAAAAGCACTCACTGAAACCTTATGGTTGATTTTTTAAAAAAGAGAAAAGAAGTAAACATAGGGATTTTCAATAATGTTGAGTGGATAAAGTCTTAAAAATGGAGAACACAAAAGCTATTAAAGAAAAGACACAAATTTAACTGTATTAGGTCAGAAAACCACAAGCTAGCTTTTAACAAATTTGCTGAATGAAGGAAGGCTTTCTGTTTTTCTATCACTTGGGAAACAAAGAGAACAGCTTCAAACATATTTTTCATGTCTTTATGTATATCAACAAGATATTAAACGTGAAGTCTGACCAGTGATGGCATATGGACCAGGATTTTAAAGATCATGTCTGAGTCCAGGCACTTCTCCTAGGAAGCATTCCTTGTGCCCTAACATGGATTGAATTAGATGTCCTCTATGTACATCTTGGGCAACTGATAAGTCCTCCATCATAAGCACTTTTCCTGCTTTACTGAAGTTGCTTTACTGTGTGCTTCCTACCCTGTACCCCCAGTGAACATTTCACAGTTTATTTTTTTTTTAAGTTTATTTATTTATTTTGAGAGAGACAGAGATAGCATGAGCAGGGGAGGGACAGAAGGGGGAGCATGGGGAGAATCCCGAGCAGGCTCCACAGTGCCAGCTGCAGAGCCCAACACAGGGCTCGAATTCACAAACCACGAAATTACAACCTGAGTGGAAACCAAGAGTCGGTTTGCTTAACCGACTGAGCCACCCAGGCACCCTACATTTGATTTTAAAGACCAAAGCAAGAAAGAAGAAAAGAAAAAATACAACACGACCCACAAACACAAGCACCTTCACACGAGAAGGAAAACAGAATGGATCTACCAGAAATAAAAGATGGTCTATTTCAAAATAGTGGAGAAAACTTAAGTTGTAATATGACTAAAAGGTGGAAATCACTTAAGACCTTCCTCTATTAAAGATGGAACTATAACTGTCAAAGTGTCTGGGGCTAATCATACATAGGAAATCAAAGAAATCAGTGGAAGCACTGAGGACAGAAAGATAAGCAAGTCCATATTTGTGGAGCACTGTGTTTGTACATGCTGCCCACTTTCTCCCTGCTCCACCTTCTCCCACTCAGAGCATCTCTAGCCACTTATCAAAGTACCTCTTACTTGTTCCCTCCTCTCTGTTCCTCACAGTGGGAACTGCCCCCTCCTCTACATTACACAATGTGTTCCTCTATTGTTGACACTGTTTATACGGCCCCATCCTTAAACACATATTTTCACTCAGTTGACAGTGTCTTGGGGCTTCATCTCTGGAGGGTATGTCCCAAGACTAATTTAATAAACCCCCAGACTTGGGGCACCTGGGTCACTCAGTTGGTTAAGATCTGACTCTTGATTTCAGCTCAGGTCGTGATCTCAGTCCTCAGATCTTGTTTGCACGTTCTCTCTCTCGTTCTCTCTCAAAATACATAAACTATAAAAAAATTAAAAAATTAATAATAAAAAATAACCCCCCAGATTTGGCATTGGGCAAAACTGCTGAACTTCAAGCAGAGAGCGAAGGTCAGATCAGAGGGAAGGTGAAGGAGCTGCTTGAAAGAGGAAAGGTGACTAATGGGAGACAAGACCATCAGTCCTTATGGGAAAAGCATGGGAAGGGGGGCCATGGGAAACCATGTATCCAGGAAAGCAAAGGAACAGAATGACCCCTACACAGAAGATACAGCTGCGAAAAAGCTGAACAAACCTGGTCATGTTCTGATGGGAGCAAAGGCTGATTTTTTTTTTAAATTTTTTTTTCAATGTTTATTTATTTTTGAGAGACAGAGAGAGATAGAGCATGAGCAGGGGAGGGGCAGAGAGAGAGGAAGACACAGAATCTGAAGCAAGCTCCAGGCTCTGAGCCGTCAGCACAGAGCCTGATGTGGGGCTTGAACTCATGAACCATGAGATCATGACCTGAGCCGAAGTCAGATACTTTACCGACTGAGCCACCCAGGTGCCCCCTGATGCTTTCTTTAATACTAACATTACAAGAAATGTTAGTAAACCTGATAAGAAATTAATACATATGCAACTTTACATATAGTATATGTTAACATGAGAGAAATTAGACATTGAGAAAAACTTTTATTTGTAAATATTCTAAAATCACAACTGCAGCTAAAGAAGAGTCTTATTTTTCAACCATCTTTAGAACAACATGAAGCAAAAAGAAAAAACACTAAATATTGGTGCATGGCCTTTCAAAAATCTAGAGTCATTCCAAAAATCGTAACAAAAAAGGGGGAAAACTAGGGGGGAAAAAGAATTTAAATTTACATTCCAAAAGTCTTGCAGATTTCTTTGAGTTCATGGGAAGAGGTACATTATGATGACCTTAACATCAATTGTCGTAAGTAATTCACCTGATATTGACTTTTATGAGAAATGTCAAAAAATGTCATTAACGGTTACTATTTTTTTTTAATGTATTTATTTATTTTTGAGAGAGAGCACATGCATTCATATGTGTGTACACGCAAGCAGGGGGGAGGGAGGGTGCATGCAGAAAGTGAAGGAGAGAAAAAGAATCCCAAGAAATAGATTCTGACAAGCGTGGATTTGGATATGGGGTCCAAACCCACAAACCGTGAGATCATGACCTGAGCCAAAATCAAGAGACGCTTAACCGACTGAGTCACCCAGGTGCCCCAAGGGCTACTATTTTAACGTTAAGAAATAAACTGGGTAAATCAGGAACTGGTATGTTTAAGGAACATGTTGATCAGGACAAGTATAATTCTGTTGTGTGTGTCTGATGACAAATACTACAGATGCCTATGTTAGCAACCAACTCACTGGGATATCCCAAACTGTGCAAAAAATGGAACTCCTAGAACACCTGGCTGGCTCAATCAGCAGAGCATGTGACTCTTGATCTCAGGCTCATGAGTTTGAGCCTCATAGTGGGGGTACTAGTTTACTGAAAAAAATTTTAAAATAAATAAATAAAATGTTTTTTTTTTAATGCAACTGCTGTACTCTTAAGTCATTTCCTTGATCCTACCTCCAACCTATGGCAACTTTCCTTCTCACGAGGAAGTTGACTGGGGATTAGCAATTTTTTTTTTAAGTTTATTTACTTGTTTTGAGAGGACGAGAGAGAGAGAGAGAGAGAGAGAGAGAGAGAGAGCGCACGCATGAGCAGCAGAGGGGCAGAGAGGGAGAGAATCTCAAGCAGGCTCTGTGCTGTTGTCAGTGCAGAACCCAACACGGGGCTTGAACTCACAAACTGAACCGTGAGATCATGACCTGAGCTGAAATCAAGAGTCAGATGCCTAACTTACTGAACCTCCCAGGCACCTCAGAATTAGCAATTTTTAAAAGTCACCTACATAGTTGAGTGTATCTAGGGGGAAAAAAAAAAGACATTTAAAATATGTTAATATCAGTTAACTGCTCCAACTAGGCCTTTCAATATTGCCAGAGGAGAGAAGAAAACACTTACAGGAAGGTAGAAATTATGCTCTTGGCGGTCTACCAGTTTTAATTGTTTAATTCCTATATGGGCTACCCAGTACAGTATGTTAATATGTACTTAGAGCTAAGAAAATAATACTGACGGTCAGATAAGTTAATTAAGAATGAAAAATGACACGGAGTATACTTACATGCTTTTCTATGCAGTTTTTTAAATATAAATTTTCAGCTCCCCACTCCCAAGGAGAAATAAAAAGTACCCAGGAAATAAACAGAGATGGAAATGGGGAACTCCTTATCTTAACAATAAACAATAACTAACAGTGACTGAGATTATGTGTCAGGCACTTTTCAAAAGTGTATACATATTTTTTTAAAAAGGTGTATACATATTAACTCTTTAAATTCTCTTTGAAGGAGGTACTACTATTATCCCCATTTTACAGTGAAGAAATCAAGACACTGAGAGGTATCTGGGCTACTACGGGGAGCAAGATGTTCCCACACTTATCCTGTTGAGCTGAAGTCCACCAGTAAACACCCTTGAACACAGACCTCTTGTTTTAAAAATCAGTATGAAATACAAGAGTAGGTTTTAGACCCCACTCCAATCACTATGGTGGAGGAGAGTTTGAAGTTCACACTTTCCTCTGCTATACAAAACTTCTAAGTGACTCATTTTGTTAAGCGGCTGGCTCTTGATTTCAGTTCAGGTTATAATGTCACAGTTCGTGGGATAGAGCCCCATGTCTGGCTCAGCACTGACAGCACAGAACCTGCTTGGGATTCTCTTTCCCTCTCTCTGCCCCTTCAACTGCTCTCACGCACACATGTGTGCCTGGCTCCTCTCTCTCTCTCAAAATAAATAGACTTTAAAAATTGTTTAAGACAAAAGATTTTAAACTTATCTCTACATCCAACGTGGGGCTTGAACTCAAAACCCTGAGATCAAGAGTTTCATGCTCTACCAACTGAGCTAGCCAGGCACCCCTGGGTGAACCTTTTTTTAACAAGGAAATAAATACCAGACTAGGAATCTGTTGTCATTTGTCACAAAACAGTAACAATAACAAGAAACCCATTATCATTTTGAACATGTTGTTGCTTCTTTAGGGCTTAAACATAAATTAAGGATACTGAACCAAAATGTCTACTTCAGATCTAAATATGTCCTAATTTTAGATAATCAATCAACCAACAAGTCGTCTTCCCCTGACATCCATCTCCTCCCCTTCTTCTGCAACTCAAAGGAAGTTAAGAAGTAGTTCTGAGCTCACTTAAATGTGCAGCCATTTCTGAAACATTTGCACACTGAATTATGGAAACAGTTCTGTCCATTAATAGCATTGGCTCCAAAGTAAGATTTGGGTTCAAATTAATATTGAGCTCACTAAATGATTGGTAAGTTTCTAGCCTTTTTAAGTCCGTGTGCTTCTCCCTTACAATGGGAATCAATACGGGCGCCTGGGTGACTCAGTCAGTTAAGTATCCAACTTGGGCTCAGGCCATGATCTCATGGTTCATGAGTTTGAGGACCGCATCAGGCTCTGTGCTGACAGCTCAGAGCCTGGAGCCTGCTTTGGATTCTGTGTCTCCCTCTCTCTCTGCCCCTCCCCTGCTCATCATACTCTGTCTCTTTCTCTCCCAAAAAATAAACAAACATTAAAAATTTTTCCAAAAATAAAATGACAATCAATAGTAATAATGCCTACTTCATTGTAGGAATTAAATAAAAGAATGTATGTAAAGCTTTTAGAACAGTTCTAGCACAACATGGTATCATCTTTCAATAAACAACATCTAATATGACAATTCACTGTCATCCTATACCACTATGTCACTTCTAGGACATAAACTCCTGTAGTGTTGGGAAGGTACTTTTTAAATTTTTTTTTTTTTAACGTTTATTTATTTTTGAGACAGAGAGAGACAGAGCACGAACAGGGGAGGGTCAGAGAGAGGGAGACACAGAATCTGAAACAGGCTCCAGGCTCTGAGCTGTCAGCACGGAGCCCGATGCAGGGCTTGAACTCGCGGGGCTGAACTCACGGACTGCGAGATCATGACCTGAGCTGAGGTCAGACGCCTAACTGACTGAGCCACCCAGGCGCCCCAGGGAAGGTACTTTTTAATCTTTTATCACTCACACTTAGCAGTGCCTTCCATACAGGACGAACTTAAAATCTGTTTTGTAAATAAGTGACACTGAAATGTATCCACTAGGTTTGACAAAAAGAACATCATTGGTGACCTAGGCCAAATCTGATTTAGTGATGGCTTTGGGGAGTTGCAATGGAATACAGCTAACTACAAAGGTTGAGATGTGTGACTAGACACAGAAGTAGAAGGCTACTGTTTTAAGGAACTGGCTCTCAAGGGTAGGAGGAAAGCGGCAGAGTATGATGTGTGGTCAATGAAGGGTTGTTGTGAAATGGGAAATGTAGAGCATGTTTATATAAGTCAAAAGGAAAGAGCAAATAGAATGAAAGAGGTTTAAAAATACACAGAGCAGAACCCTCAGAAACTGAAGGATCAAGACCCCAGAAAGAATGATGCCTAGAAAATAAGAAATAAGACAACCTTTAAATAAGAATGGAGGGAAGGAGTTAAGAGGACAGTACAATTATGGATAAGCTTATTCACTAAGGTACAAGAAATTAAGGGAATTTGTACCTGATAGCCTCTATTTCCTCTGTGACAAAGGAGGCAAACAGCATTTACTTAGAATAAAAGAGGCAGAAAAAAATGTGGGCAGAGGGTTTTGGAAGGCAGGTTCAAGTTCTGAAATACCTGTGAAAGGAATGGGGAAAGAAGTGAGAGACTGCAGAATGGTACCACGAGTCCAAATGATACAAACTCATAGTCAATGAAGCTGAGCAAAGATCTACATATTGACCTTACCATACCCTTTTCTCTAGTTTTATGTATTTGAAAATTTCCGTAATTAAAATGTTTTCTAAAAATGATGTGGCACTGGGGCGCCTGGGTGGCTCAGTTGGTTGAGCATCTGACTTCTGCCCAGGTCATGATCTCGCAGTTGACAAGTTCGAGCCCGGCGCCGGGCTCTGTGCCGACAGCTCAGAGCCTGGAGCCTGTTTCGGATTCTGTGCCTCCCTCTCTCTCTGCCCCTTCCCTGCTCATGCTTTGTCTCTCTCTGTCTCAAAAATAAATAAACATAAAATAATAATAATAATAATAATAATAATAATAAAAGGGGATGTAGCAATATGCACCCCCCAGAAGAGCCAAAATGATAAAAGGCTTTGATGGGGACATGGAACAATGGAGACTCGCACACTCTATTGGTGGGAGTGTCAACCTGCACGATTCTGGAAAACTGTGCAGCAGTTTCAACTAAAGCTAAACACAGGTATTATCTATGGGACCCCAGAAACAACATTCCCAGGTAGAGAAATGTGTGCAAATGTGCACTGAAACATATGAATGAGAAAGTCACAGCAGCATTTTTCACAATAGCAAAAAACTGGAAAAAAATGTCCAGCCACAGTAAAATGGGTAAGTCAATTGTGATATGGCCACACAATAGAATACCATGTAGCAATGCAAACAATCTACAGCTACAAAAAATGATCTTACAAACATAAGTGAAAGTTACACCAAAAAAAAAAACCCCACAAAACATATATTGTATAATTCCATTTCTATAAAGTGTTAATACTAACCTACACTGTTAGAAATCAGAAGAGAGTGAAGCTGTGACTGGAAAAGGCCGGGGACTTGAGATATGTCAGTAGACAGAAATGACACTGTTTTGAGGAACTTGGCTCTCAAGGGTAGAAAGAAAGTAGTGGAGTATGATGTGTGGTCAGGGAAGAGTTGTTGCGAAATGAGAAATGTGGGTTATATTCTATTTCCTACTCAGGGTAAGAATTACATGGATGTTTCTGTTTTGTGATAATGCTCTCACCTGTACACCTGTAAATGATGCTCTAAACTTTGTGCTTCTCTATGCATAAATGACATACTTGAGATAAAAGGTTTACTTTTCTTCTTTAATTTTTAAAATTTAGGTAAACTCTACCCAACATGAGGCTCAAACTCATGACCCCAAGATTAAGAGTTGCATGCTCTACCAACTGAGACAGACAACTCTAAAAGGTTTACTTTTAAAGAAATTTTAAAAGAGCTGAATGAGTTAGAGATAAAAGTTATTTTTATTTTGTTTTTGTTAAAAAAAATCACATACCACTGCTTTATAAATGGACTTTATATATTAAAAAAAAAAAAAAAAGTCTAGCCAAAGTGGACAATAAAGTCTCTCCAATGTACACAGCTGAGCATCACAGTCCATGAGCAGGACCAAAGAAACTGGCCTGGAAGATCAATCCATATCAGAGATGAGAACTGAGGTCTGACCAGGGGACCCTGGATTATTAAAGAAATTCTTGTTTTAAAGTAACCAGAAGTGGGGTAGAGGGTGGTTAAAGGCCTGAAGATCTCACTGATAGCAAAAAGGTATGACAGAATTTTAGGAAAGCTCTAGGTGCCAATGACCACAGAGTTCAAGATTTCAGAGGAAAAAGTATAAAGAGAGGGTTACCTAAGTAAACTAGAGAGAAAATCACTGTATTTGAGAGGTCAAGGAACTGCTATGTAAGAATGGTGGAAGAATGAACTGTAAAAATGCAACATAATGCTGTGATGGGGGCAGGACAGGAGTATGAGGTAAGGCATTTCTCAGTCATTGTGAATAAGCAACCAGAAGTTTGGTATAAGGAGAGGGCAGGAGTCTCAAGGTTGAAGGGCTAGGACACAAGGTCGAAGGAGGGGAAAGTAGTGTGGAGAAGCCAGTGCGGCCCAAAGAGAATAACCAGAAAACCATACATTTTTATATCACGTAACATTTCTATTCTGATCCCCATCCTCCTCTGCTGAGAATCAGAGCTGGGGAGTAAGTGCCTGA